>NC_140622.1:27659303-28259303 GCF_057382275.1 Copadichromis virginalis | reverse complement strand
ATGGGGAAGTTCTGGCTGGGTGTACATATGTGCAGATTGGAGGGAGATATGCTTCCATTCATAGTTTTTATTCATTCAGTAAATACGTGTACAAAGCTCATAGAGCAGTTTGATTTTCTGCTGCTTGATCACATGTGAAATGCAAATCTTAGTCCAGCAGCGCTATGAAAAGATCTACAACTGACCTGCCATATACTACCACCACTATCATGACTACTGCTACTACTAATAGTATAAATAATAATGATAATCATCATCATCATCATCATCATCATCCTGTGTATATGGCATAAAATTAAAAAATGATTGCATTTGGGGTCTTAGTCATATTACATTTTTTAACAACAAAACCAAACAGATTTAAGCCAATATCACATTTAAAAAGCAGTTTTTTAAACTTAATCTCTCACATATCGTGGTGTCAGTGAAGTTCAGACTTCCTCTTTTAGTGAAAGGTTAAAGGAGTTTCTTCACTGCAAACTATGTGTTAATGTTGCTGCAAGTGTATGGCGGTCCTTTTGCAGTGTGTTCTTTTAGCTGTCAAGGTGAGAAATCTATAACAAAAAGAAGAAGTACGTGCGGACAGTAGCACTAACATCAGTGCAGAAAATATTTTCACTACTACAGATATTTCAGTCATTTTTATTTAGGCCGTAACTGCAAAGCTGTCTTGGCTCACAGTCAAGTATTATGATCTTGCATGATAAATAGCATGCCATTTGATGGTGACACACTTTCTGTGTTGCGTTTACGGGTAAAGAATGACACAAAGGTCAATTTAGGTTAAGGTAAAGGTGTTATGCAAGGTGAATAGTGATCCATCTGTCCATTTTTTTTCTGCTTTTCCATTTTGTGTAATCCCACACAAAATGAACTGGCATGTTTATGGCACTGGACTTTTCAGCCCTATCTTCATAATTTGCAGCAATAGATAACTCATCAGTACAAAATCTTGTCTGTTGTCACTCATCTTCTTTTTTCTCTCAGCCTTATGTGTTTGTCTTAATCATGACTATCTAAGGCTTTTTGACAGCTCCTTTCATGCTTTCCCATTTGTCAAAATTAAAAGTCACAGTGATTCAAGTAGTACATGAGATACCAGGGAAGCAGACTTAAATGCTCATGTTCAGAAAAGCATTGAATTATAGGCACTAAAGCAGCTGTCAGTAAGGAGGCAGCTAACAGGTAGGTTGATAGGCCATTGTCTGTGACTGGCAGAACTAGCTTGAAAAACATGTAAGATTACAACATAAACAATATGACAATAAGCTGGATGGATTTTTTTTTATATACAGTATTATAGAAGTTACTATTATACTCTTGTACATAGGCTTTGATTTTTGGAAGTTTTGCAATTTTTTTGAATTTTCACATCACCAAAGTAAATTTGAAATCAAATAATAATGTTTTTGAAGTATTGCATTTTTTTCTATACATAGTGGTTGATATAAGTGGTTCAAAAGTAATGGGACACCATGAGCTTTCCTTTCGTTTTTCTTTTATCAGCCCATTGTTTTGATGTAGGCTAATTTTGTTTTCATATGTCCACAAAACTTTTCCATAACATCAGACTCCTGTGGATGTTTCTGGCCCAAGTGTAACAGCAGGTTGCACATTGCTGTAAATACTGTTTTTCCTCTCGTGAAGGTTTTTCTTGATTGTAGACTTCAACAATGATACACCTGCCTCCTCAAAGATGTTCCTGACTTTTAGTTTAGTTTAAGAATGGAAATAATTCTCTGATCATGCACTTTCATTTTCTTCCATTGTCATTCAAGCCTTTTGGTGCTGCTGAATTGGCCAGTGTCTGCTACCTCTCTGATGGGTTTACTTTGATTTTCAACCTAATGATGCCTCCATCACTTGTGTTGACATCACTTTGGACCTGCTATTGTAAAAAACTGGCAAATACAATCAGCTTTCAGGTATCAACTCCAGATATCTGCTTAAGTTGTCATGGAATAATGAGGGAAACAGCATGTCAGTTAATTGTATTTTTGAGCTTCTGAAAATGGGGGACTATGCATAAAGATCACTGTAATTCCCAAACACTTTTGTTAAATCCCATGAAGATGAAAATCTGCACTTCAATCAAATCTTGTTTGATGTTAAGATCCGCTGTGGTGGTGTAAACAGGAAACACTGCAAAGATCGGTTCATTTTCCAAATGACTCCAAGACTTGCCAAGGCCCACAGTTGATTACTTGGTGCATAGCAACACCAAGACTGCCAAAAATGCATCAGTATGATGGGAGTCAGAGCTGCATGGAGGCTTTGTCCGGCCATCCAGACTGATCGTCCCATGAGGCAACCGCAGTCAGTAGCAGTCATGGTTACTGTGGCTGCAGGCATATCTGAGTAGACAGTCTGTCTTTACCTGCTCATGTAAGCAGTGTGTTTTTGTGCTCACTCATTTTTTTTAGTTAATACAACAGCAATGTGCAGAATGTGGTTGCAACATTGTTCTCTTAAATTAGTGTGGTGGGATGTGTATGTCTTCATTCATATCAGGGGAAGTTTTTCTGAGGAAAACCTACCTTTTAAACGTTTTTCAACTTAAAGAGAAGTCAGAAGTTTCAGTAACTTTGTGTGAGCATGTCTGTGTGCGTGTGTGTGTCAGCAGCCTGGAGGAAGTGAGATGCCTGTCTGAAATCAAGTGATAGTGTGTGACTGTGAGTGAGCAGATGCTGCGTGTTGCATAATGCAAAGAGCTTTCTTATCAGTGGGTGTGTGTGTGTCTGTGATGTGATGTGTCTGTGTGTGTGTTAAGACAGCAGTGTTGTTGTTGCTGATAACACTGTGGGGTGGACCAGTGTTTTTCTGTTTTCCATTGATTGCCAGTCGGGATTCATTTATCTCCCCTGACACAGCAGACAACTCATTGTGTGCTTAAACACATGCACGCACATACACAGACACACGCACAAGCAACTGATTTCCTCTCTCTTAAAACCCAACATGGGTGTGCAGGACTTCTGTGGAACTATGTAACTGTTAATTGAGACCTCTGCTGTGAAGTTTTTGAGCGCCTACAACGCAGCCCATGCAAGTGTCCGACACTGTTGTCATCATTCATGTTTTTGCATGGTGCATTATGTGTCAATCACCTTGTGGTGACAACCTGTTGTTTTCAAAGAGAAACAAATAAAATTCTGGTGCAGGTTTTCCTCCTCCTGCGTCTCCTCTTTTTGTTTTGGTCATTTTTTTTGTTGGAGAGGGAAAGATATTTTTTCCAAGTCTTCGCTCCAGGAACTTTCTAGTATATATACAAGCCCTTATATTTTAGTGCTGATTGTCTTTCTTTCACTGATAAATTCAAAAGCAGCAGAGAAAAGAAGATGGGAGGCACTCAAGGAATTAACCACACCGAACAGGCCAATCAAAATAGTTGGGAGCTGCATAGACTTGAGTGGAGTTCCATTTCCAGGAAGGTTCATGTGTCATTATGTCACAGGTTACATAGGGGTTCAGAGGTTTGCAGTTATGATGCACCTGTGGCATATATGTAGCACTTAAGTATAAACTGCAACACTGATGTGGGTCTAGCTCAGGATCAGAGAAAGGGGTCAAAAAAGAACCTTGTTGCCATGGTTGATAGTGTGAAGCCTCCCCCTCAGTCTCGAAAACGAATCTGTTGCTAGCACGAAAGATTACTCCGGTTAAAATGCATTTGCTTTAAAGTCATATTTAATGTATTTTAAACAAAAAACAGTTTCCCATCGCCAGGAGACCTGGCTGCTTACTTTTCTCTGAGTAGTCTATGCATTACCAAAACACAAAAACCAACTTTTTATTTATAAATTAGTGTCATTCACTAACATAAGAAGAAGTGAAACAAAATCTGGTATTTATGGAAATTCTCACCTGCGAAACAAAAACTAATCAAAAATCTGTGTATAAGATCTTAAGACAATAGCTGTAGACTTGTATTTAATAAATGTTGTGATGCCTGTGAGCTAGTTTAGGCAGGAAGCTCAAGCTGGACTGCCACATACACTTTGCTCACCTCAATTATTGATCACAGTATTTAGGCTGCAAAATTTCTACTCTGCCACCTGAGCATTCTCCTGTAGGCTTTAGGTTATGGTTATTCATCATTTTCTTATTTCTCTGTGTATTATATTTGTGTGGGAGTGATGAGCTTGGAGCCTAGATACCAAATAATTCTAATGATTCTGTATTATAATTCGGGCTTGTGCCCAGAAACATTATATAAGCTTGCAGATGGTGTTTGAATGTGAGGGACACTTTTTTCAGTTTTCAGACTTTTGGCGGCAAGAAAAGGAAGCAAAGCAAAGAATTTTTTCCAATCTGAGGTAATGTCTCCAATTAAATGCATCAAGAATGCTGTACATAAATGATAATATGTGCAGAAGCAAACAAGCAAAACTTTATTGGTGTAGTCCACGTCCTTCCAGGTGGAAGCACAATGGGCTGAAAAAACTGCAATGCTCCACAAGCTACTCAGAGCACATCTGCATCCTCTGGATGCATAAAGTGAATTTAATACACTTTACCATCTATAGGGTGTTTGACAAAAGGACACAACATGTTCAGAAGCTGCCTCGAGCTCTGCAGAAGGGAGATTACAAAAAACTCAGGGTCTGTTAAAGGAAACCTGCCAATGAGCAGATTAGGTTCACAGAGAAAGTAACTGACTCTGTTCTCAGAACTGAAAACCAACGCTAGGCTAACGAACTCCCAAGGTTTCACTAAAAATGCTTTCTGGAACTTAAAACAGGGTTTCTATCTCAGATTAAGTCAATTTAGGGTTTGGGGGTCAGTTAATTCTCATTGGGGATTTTCCTACTTTCATATGTCTTCTCAAAGGCACTTACATGATACCCATGTGTTTTTTCCAAGAGGTTTCTAAGAAGATCTGATTAAAAAATTTGCAGTCAGATGTTATACATTTGATACATTTTTGGAGGCTTGGAAATGGGTTTATCAAAGTAGGATTATGCATGAATTACAGTAGTAGATAATTTTATATCACTGTATTGTAATTATCAAATTATATTTAAAGTTAAAAATTTAAATACTGTATTTCAATCCATTTTCCCAAAAAAGCAGAGGCACAGATACTGGGCTCATCAGTGACATCATGCTTCATGGGATGTATGCAGAGGGACTTCTACTGAGGTCGATTGTGGACCCGTTGGCCTGCAAAGAAGAAAGTAGTTGTGTTCAGGCAGAAGGTTGATGAAACTGAGTGCTTCTGCTTCAGCAATGGTTGCAGCTGTATTTTTCTTATAACTTTGCTAGACACTGAGGTTTGTATGCTCTAATTTTTTCAGCTTTGTCCCACTTTGGATAAATGTCCTGTTCTGCTTCTATAGCTCTGACTCGTCTCAGTTAGGGTATATGAGGTATAATAGCGATGTACTAGATTGTACTGTCTTGTAACACAAGGCGCACAAGAACATTTTTAACAGTCTATCCATGTGTTTAAACTGCTCTGATGGTTGTCTGACAAAGTTTTTATTATCTACTGGCTTGCACGACATTACATTGCTGGCTACAAAGCTGTGGTTTAACTGTGTTGTTCTCTGTTTTTGCTCCATTTGAAAGTTGACATAAAGATAAATGTGTTCGTGACATAAAAATTGAATTGTATTTGAAAATGGAAACATTTTCTGGTGATTTTTATTACATACTATATTCAGTCAAAGAGGCCAAAAAAAAGAAAAAAACAGAATAAACAAAAAATAAATATACGCAGTTTTGAGGTTTCCGTAGACCTAAAAGAGACAACCCACTATCAGGGCAAAGCGTGTAATAGACACACCGGTTCACTATATTCATTACATGCTTTGCCTCTCCAAAATGTGAAATGGACATGCATGCAGAAGTTGCATTACCGCATGTAGAAAATTGCATTAACAGCAGGGGGAGATAATATATTTAAAGTTGTTAGTGAACAGAAAACACAGGAAAAACATTCCAGGGTTCTTAATCATCAGAAACGATTAAGTGTTCATAATGTCTTCCTCACTCCTGAGGATCATCTTCAGCACTCCAGATCCAAATGTCCTGTGAACTTTGTTCATACAAAATAAGAGAACATCTCTTTATTGAATAATAATATATAACTTCTTAATTAATAATTTGTAATTATCTAGTTGTATTTATGGGTACAAACTTTTTTTTAATAGTAGAGAAATGTGTGTACCACTGTGCATGCTGTTACGTCATGCTGAACATGTTGGACAGCTAGTGTGCCAAAAAATGATCAAAGTCCTTTCCCACTGCAGGACAACATGACAGGACATCTAAAAACAAGTTTGCATGATTTCAGAGTTGGTTACCTTAGAGATAAATATACCGGGCCTTAAGTATAGTGAGATCATTTGAAAGTGTATGACAACATTTTGACATTTTGACATCTTCACTGAGAGTTGTCCATAAATGAAGGTGATGTGAGGAGACAGGAGTCTAGATGTTGGTGCACAATAGAATGTCTGAAAGCAGAATGGTGGAAATGCAATGCGGTTTAAAGAACAGAAACTTGCTGATTGACTAAAGAAAATAAGATAGACAATAGGGTGTGGTAATACTGAAATCATGAATGAATGGTTTTAACAGCGTGGGAAAGGAGAAGTGAAGGAGAAGGCACAAGAACGCCAAACACATTAAGCCACAGACAATAAATAGGAATAAGAGAGGTCACTTCTTTTCAGTATTAACATGATTCGATGTGATTTCAGTCTCACGTGCCAAGTAGGATATAGCATATTAAATCGCAAACACAGGACTTTTTTTTATATTCATCGATGTCCAAGATTTGTTTTATGTTAACCAAATAACTAATTATGACATATTATCACATCATCTGCACAACCTGCTGCATTTGATTATAAGACACTATTCAACAGCTGTGTTAAAAGGTGGTTATTCTCATGCATGGCACATATTTGGTTAAATGTACATTCCAACCCTCAGTAGAGTTGCCTTTGCAGTGCAGCCGATATTGCAGAGTTGGTGTCTACGCCGTGATGAAGAATAGTGGAGAAATTGTAGCGCTTTCAGACAGAAATGCTTCCTAAAAAAGTTTAACGCAGAAAGGCTTTTTGAGAGTCAGGGGAGGTAATATAAAGAGTAAGGTCAGTCAATAAAATTCAACCATACTCCTTTACGGAAGAGTAGGCTTTATTTCCTGCGTCTAATCAAATACCATGCTGACTCATGATTTCATTACCTGCTCTTGTTCCTCTCCCTGCTCTCTATAGGGTTTGCCACAGATGATCATCTGCCTCATCTCACTCTATCCCTGTCATCATTTGTAACTTATTCCGCGCTCTTCCTCTTTTCCTTCTGCCTGGCAGCTCTGTCCATTATCCATCCTCTGCACACATCCAAACCTCCTCACCCTCGTCCCTCCAACTTTGTTTTCTCTGGGAGTTCTTGCTTTATTAAGATTTAACTAAGTGCAGCAGTGCAAAAATATCCAATACAAGGGTTGTTGCAAGCAGTTCACTTGATTATATAAATATGTTTGAAATTCAAATCTGTGAATATATTTTTTTAAAGAACATCCAGTGGTCCTGATACAGATGAAGTTAGGAAACGAGAGGCCAGGCAGATGTTGTACCATAGTGTAGGACACTATTATAATCACCACTCAACTGAGCAATTGCGCTCACATATCACTAAATACAACTGCAAAACCAGGTGGCACCATTAATCATACTGGCCCCATTGTGCACATTGGCTGCCAACAGGAAGACCTGAAGAAGTGAAAAATCACCAGCACAAAGAATCACTAGCACTATATTTTAAGATACCAAGAGAACAAAGAAGGCTATATATGGAAAGAGCAAAAGAGTTAACATATAGAGTCACACATAACATAAATATAACAAATATGAAAGTATATCCTAGCCTTACATACACATGTATTCAGTAAATACCACACAGCCCAGGCTCCTGCAAGTTTTTGAGTAAGTAACTGAATAAGTGCATTAGTCTCTATGCAAGAAAAATAAAACAAGAAGTCAACTGTTACGTCATTAAGACCACTTTTAACACTAACTTTTATGACATACCTCTGGAGGAAACATCCAGCACTGATCAGCCAGAGTAACTCATCATCCTGGAACACTCAGAAGAGACGAAACCTCAAAGTATAACTTACCACTGATGCATTAGATGGCATTTGTATAGCTCCGAGGACTCTTTCACTGAGAAAGAGAGAGGCCTACTGCACCTGATGCATGGCTTTTTGTTACCCAAGCACCTCCCGCTAATGTTTGTTTTATGCTGGGGTTGTGTGTCTACCTGCAGAGTATATGTTGTCTAGTCTGTGAGTAAATCATGCATGTGCTGTTGTCGGTCAATCAGCCAGTGGCAGAGACTGAGGTTGAATGAAGAACTGAAGTGAAACCAAGTGTTACGAACAATGAAAAGTAACGACTACAGCCACTGTCTGTGCTTTTTATGCTGTATTTTTGATCTTTGATGAATCTTCTGTGCTTTTCTGTTTCCTGGTGAACTCCACTGCTGCAGACTTGATGGACGCAGCAGTGTATCCAGCAATGTGCAGTTGGGATTTTGGAGGACTGTATGGGAGCACGTTTGCAGTGGGTGAAAACCCTTCTCCATAAGCAGGGGAAACCAAATTACACAACCAACACACTCAAAATTCCCAACACTGATAAATCTCTTAAAAATTCCCAATCACTACATTCCCAAACCACACAACCGGAGCTGTCCATCTGATGGACTCGTTCCTCATCCTGCTCATCCTGATTACTTCTTATGAAAATCTTTACATCTTTAAATCTGCCACTTACAACTTGGCCTCCTGTCATTTTGTCATCACCAAACTATACATCATAGCAGGTCTCACTATCATCTTCAAAAATGTCCCTTTCACTCTCACTCTATCCTTCCCTGAGTCTTGTCTCCACCCACTCCACCCTCTCCTTGGTATTTCAATTGCAGTTTGGTTAGGTTTAGTCACTAAAACTACTTCTTTTGATGCAGTCGACAAAACCGCTTGGTTAGCTTTAGGAAAATATCATGGTTTGGGTTAAAATAGCCGTTTCAGTTTGACTACGCTGGAAAGCATTTTTTTTCTTGCAGCACACTTCAAAGGCAAATTTCTCAGCTATGAGAAAAAACATAAAGAAAACTGCATGTTACTACATGTCACATGCACTCCTTGAATCACATCTTTTGTGTAAAGTCTTTGCATCTAATACTAGTATTTTTCCATCTTTTCTAAAGCTGTGACACAACATAATTATGCCAGTGAGATTTTCTTGGGTCAGACAGTGAGCGTGAGCCTGGCAGTTTCATAACTACACCAACTGCAGGTGAACTCTGGGTGAAAAAGGTAAGTGCAGTGAAAAATGTCTAATACGAACGAATACTCCTCTTTGAATGTCATTGCATTGGCCTTTTCAGATTGAGTAACTGAGATACTGATGGGTGTAAGAGCTAAAGCTTGCCCTGATAAAAGCTATTTTCTGACACTCTTTGGGGTGTTTGGTGCTTTTTTGGAGACAAAAGAACAGGAACCAACAACTTTGTTGATCTTTCTATAGTTAATATAGTTAGTACTGAACTGAGGACATTCTCCAGCTGTTTATACCCTATAGCGACACTTAATTGTAACCATAACTCTAAAAAAAATCACAGTGCTTTTGAAGTTGTAAAGATCAAACATGTATCCTAACTAATGTAGATTTAAACTAAACTTTGTCCACACACACACACACACACACACACACACACACACACACACACACACACACACACACACACACACACACACACACACACTCTCTCTCACAGAGTCCTGGAGAAAGTTCAGCAGGATGCATTGTTACATGTTCCTGGCAAAGCTGTGGTTACTCCTTTTGATGACTACCACCAACTATGTGCAGCCACACACACATACATGCGCACACACACACCACAATAAGGCTGTTCCCAGAAAAAATGCTTCCCGACTGCCTGTCCCTCTTCCTCTTTCTACTCCCAGCAGCTGACTGAGGTCAGTCAACGCTGGCTTCCATTTAAATCCTTGAAGGAAAACTCCACCCGTAACCACTTAAAACTTTAAAAACCAGCTGCTGACGGCTGGTGCGTTTTATGTTTTCTGGCTCTGTTTGGTGTTTTATTGTATTGTTTTATTTCCTGGCTGTGATGTAAAGTCCAGATATTTCCAGTGTGTTGTTCTGAAACAATAGTAATTGTAAGCGTTTGGTGCCAGTTTGTCCGTCATCGTTGCGAAGGCGTGCACAAAAATGACCCCACATTAATGAATTTTACAACTGTACACTACACACTAGTACAATTAAAATGAATTCCATATTGTCAGTCTCTGTCCATGCATACCTTGTTCTTGCTCACTTCTCATCAGTACGTCCTGGTCCCTGACACTTGATATGGACCTCATTAAGCCGGGCAATGTGTCCGCCAGCATGACTTGAGTTGTGTATTTCTTACTCATGTTCCAACCCTGTAATACATAGACATGACAAATGACAACTGCAAGATGACTCATTAAAATTCATCAAGAAGTTGATAGAGCGTTTATTTTGTTTAGCATTTAGTATTAGTATTTATTTTAGTATTTATTTATTTATTGTCATTGTCAAGAACAATGAAATTGCGTTTGGGGCTTCCATACAACCCCAAAAAAAGAAGAAAATAATAAATACCCCTTAAAACCCAAGTGTACATATTTAACCCAGTGTGACTCCAATGCAATAAGACAATCCTTAGCAATAATGTTCGTAGAAATTCAGACAAAGACCTGAGAAATACAAAAATACAAAATACAACAATGCAACCCATTCAATATTATTGTACTGTGAGATATGATATCAGATATGATAGTTATCTATTTAAGAAAGAGGGGGGGGGCAGGAGGGGGAAGAGAATAAAGATATGATGCACCAATGCAGACCAGTTCATTGCTATTAAGAAGTTGGATATGGTTATTGTCCGTGAGAGGGGGTCAGAGAGTTCAGGAGCCTCACAGCCTGTGGATACAGGCTGTTGGCCAGTCTGGATGTTCTGGCCTGTATAGACCTGTACCTTCTCCCTGAGGGCAGCAGATGGAAAAGGTGGCGCGCAGGGTGATGTTGGTCCCGCAGGATACTGTGCACCCTCCTCAGACAGCGAGTGGGGAAGATATTACTGATCTCTGGCAGACTTGTTCCAATAATTCTGCCAGCTTCTTTCACCACCCGCTGGAGTGCTTGCTGATCGGCCTTGGTGCAGCTGGGGAACCACACTAGAAATCCATACGTCAGAACGCTGCTGATGGCACAGTTGTAGAAGTTCAACATCAGAGATCTGGGAATGTGTGCGCTCCGCAGTCTCCTCAGGTAGTAGAGGCGCTGTTGGGCCTTCCGTACAACTGAGGTGATATGGTTGCCCCAGGACAGGTCCTCGGTCACAGTTACCCCCAAGAATTTAAAACTGCTCACCCTCTCCACCGCCTCACTGCCAATGAAGAGAGGCAGATGGTTGTTATGACCCCTCTTCCGGAAATCTACAATGATCTCCTTGGTCTTTTTGGTGTTTAAGACCAAGTTATTGTCGTGGCACCATGACTCGAGTTGTTGCACCTCTGTCCTATAGTTTGTCTCATCATTGTTGGATATAAGTCCGAGCACTGTGGTGTCATCTGCAAACTTAACAATGAGATTGGACGCGCAGGAGGAAATACAGTCATGGGTGAACAGAGTGTATAGCAGAGGGCTCAGAACACACCCCTGAGGGGCACCGGTGTTGACCACAAGGGTGGAAGAGGTGTTCTTACCCACTCTGACACTCTGTCTACGGTTAGTGAGGAAGTCCACAATCCAGTTGCACAGAGAGGAGTTAAGTCCCAGTTGGTGGAGTTTGGGACGTAGTTTGTATGGCCGGATGGTATTAAAAGCCGAGCTGTAGTCTACAAAGAGGAGCTGTGCATAGGTATTCCTGTGTTCCAAGTGCTTCAGTAATGTGTGCAGCACTGTGGCGATCGCATCCTCGGTTGACCGGTTCTCCCTGTATGCAAACTGGTGCGAGTCCAGGGATGGTGGAAAAGCAGCTCAGTTTTGTAATATGTCCAAGATGTACCCCTCTTCCTGGTAGGAAATGGTAAAAAAAAATCCCAGGAGAAATCCTTTTAAGCACCCAGGAGACATCCTAATCAGATACCCAAACCACCACAACCATCTCCTTTCGATGAGGAGAAGTGGTAAGCCCTTCACCAAAGGACTAAACTTGCCACCTTATCTAAGTGTGAGCCCAACCACCCTTTGAATCTGCAGTCTTATTCTTGTAAACACAGTTCGAAGCCATAGGTGAGCATAGAAATGTAAATCTCTCTTTAACACGACAGACAGTACTGAATCCACAGCACAGCACACGTGGCACCAATCAGTCTGTCAATGTCCTCAACTCATGAACAAGACCTCAAGATACTTGAACTCCACTTGAAGTAGCTCAGACGCCCCAATCCAGAAAGGGTCGTTAACCTTTTTACAGCTGAGAACCGTGGCCTCAGACTTGGAGGTGCTAACTTTTTAATCCAAAGTGTCTCACACTCAGCTGCAAACTGCCCCACTGCAAGCTTGCTACTCGATGAACCCAGCAGGACAACATCACATTAAAAAAAATTGAACCTTTTGTTTCACATACAAAGCAGAAGATGATGAGCAGGGCCAAGCGATAAACCTTATGGTAATTTCATGTGAAAATATCAGACGTGTTTTATTTTTGCTGTTATTATTAATTCTCACTCTTTGATGGCTCCCAGGCTGAAGAATCATCAAGGAGAATTTGATTAACCTGCTCAAACTGCAACATTATAAAAGCTTTTGTATCTCTCCTTACCAGCTTTTGTTTGTGCTTGTTTAGCGTCGTTATAAAAATATCCAGAAAAAACATTTTCCTTTTTCCTTCTGTTTACCTGGCAGCACCCACGTTTCATGAAATAACTTCCTTCCTGCCTTTGATTTGCAGTTTTGCAGTTCACGAATGGCAGTCTCACCTCTCTGGAGCTGATTGTGGCCATTGCTCGCGGCAGCCAATATTGTAGTGTAGGTGGCAAAATGTTGCTTTTCAGCACGATGGTAACGTGGTGTCGACTTTACATGCAGCTCTGCGACACACCAGCACTAACAGTTTGAGAAGGGCTCTCATTACACAGTTTGGTAAGATCCTGCGGTGATGCCATAAGAGCTGTAATTTCAAAGGAATGAAGGAAGACCAGTTCTAGTCTTTCTCTCTGTGACCTTAGTGACCTGCAATTATGACAGAAGAAGGTTTCTAATTTTGGAACATTTCCTCTTTTTTTCTTTCTTCTGGTAAAGAAGGTGACAAAGTTTCCCTTGTAGTAAGGTGCATTTACCTGAAGTATCCCGGATACGATGACTGTCCCACTGTGGACAATATTCAGGATATGAGGCTAATATGGAACTCTATAGTTGTAATGATAAACAGGATAACGTCAATTGTTGCTGACAGAGGTTGCATCAGACTTTACAAAGCAGGCCGGAGTCCAAAGGAGATTTTCATCCATTTTTTTTAAATATGTAGTAGAAGTCTGTTTAAACTGTCAACAGAGCCTGAGGTGTAAAAGACAAGCAGTTCATCTGTAAGTGACAAAAACAAGCTGGCCTTATTAGATGGGTCAGGGATCTGTTTCTCCTCTTCATCTTTTCCTCCCCCCACTGTTTTGGTCCGCAGCCCTTAACCACCACCCTGCCAACCCCCAAAAATCCTTAGAGGCAGCTAAAAAAAGAGTACAATTATGCTCTTATTTTAGCTTATCTGAAAGGATCCTCAGGGTCCACCAGCAGCAATTTACAGGTTTTAGCTATCAGGAGAAACTGTCTTTCCAAAATGTCAGCAAACACCCTCACTTTAATTACATGACATCATCAGTAATATATGTGGGGGCTTTTACGAACCCCCAAGGGTTTAAATTAAGAAGTAAAAATGGCACAGCATGATGATGTCTTTCAAAGCATTAAAATTCCATAATGAATGAGTTCTGGTTTTAAGATGACTATCGAAAAATTCTGCTAGGGGCTACCGTTCATGCAACAATAACAACTTTTGTCCCAAAATGTTTTTAAAAATAAGAAAAACCACCATTATTAGAAAGATCACAGTCATGACGTGGATGTTTTCATTTCACTCACTCGGAATAACTAGATATGTGGCGTGTCTGAATTTCAAATTCAGCAGAGTAATCATACAACGTGAGGTGATGTTGTGAGAAAGGATTTTACTTCCAAAAGAGGAAAATTTAAATGACTCTTTGGCATCTGGGAACTTGAATGTTTCGAAGCTTTTGAAGGTTCTATTAAAGATGCATCTCAGACCATATAGCTTCTGTTAAATTACCAAAACAAAGGACACACTGGAGATTTGTTTGTTTGTTTTATTCCGCTTTATACACTGACAAATTGTTGTGCAGCAGATTCTTGGTTCATTACTTCAATTTCTACATCACTGAAAAGGTCAAGGTTGTTTCTGTATGAGACCTGTAAGATGACACAAGTTCCTTTTTTAATGCATTTTAGACACTGATGCCATTCAAATGTCATTTACTATTTCATTAGTTACCTTGCCCCATAGGTCAGTATTTCATTAGTGACCTCTGACAGAACTCTTAATGGCAACTGAAATTACTTCATTTAGGTGTCATGTCATGTTTAATCTAAAACTCTTTTTGCATGTCAGCCTTTATCATGGAATTGACAGAAATCCATAGATAAAGTGGGGCTTTTCTAGTGCTGTCCCCACCGAGAGGAACAATTGGCTGCCAACAGCCAAATTCCAATCAGTCCCCTACACCCCCCTCCCCGATGAACCTTACTCCATGGGGAGTCATGCTTGCAGCAGCAGGGTTTCTAAGCAAAGCAGTATGGTAGATATGAGACATCCTAGCCCTTCTCCAACTCTAACATGAGGGTTTCACTTCAATGGAGAAAATGGAAACTGAAAAATCTACCTATTCTGTTTCCATTTCATTCAAGTGCTTATCTTATGATTACATTTCCTTAATATTTCACAGCTTTGTAATAACAGATGGATTTGTTAATATCAAAGGCTTTTAATGTGGATGGATTATTATTATGGAGGTTATTGGCATGTTGGTGTCCTGCAAATAGATCTTTGTGGTCTTCTAATGCATAAACTTTGCAGCTCAGACAAAGATACTATCCCTGGACCGCCTTAAGCCAGACTGCCTAAAAAGCAAAGAAAATGACTACCAGACTGAATAAGAGGAAGCAATATGCTGTGTAATCTTCATGCAATGACAATGAAATTTCAGTATAACTTGTTTCATCAATCACCTGTTTTGTAAGAAAAAAAGTCTGGCAAGATCTGTGCTCTTTACAGTGTTTAGATCGATAATATTTTGGTGTAGTTTCACTATTACCTGCAACCATGTTCTGTTCGATTCTTTTTCAGATCTCTAACACTCTGGAAAAAATGTGACCCACCCTGTTCTAACCTGTTAATGAACACATAGAAAAATCTGCAGATGTCTTAGACTGTTACACATTTTTGCAGTTGCTGCTATGATTGCATTCATAGGATCCCTTTGTGTCCTAGATTAAGCCATTTTGCAGGTCTGGCTGTATTTGCTCATTTAAGGGACTTGTTTGTAAAAAAAAAAAAAAAAAGTCAGAAAATTTTTTTTTGTTTGTTTGTTTGTTTGTTTTTTTTGTGGGTTTTTGTTTTTGTTTGATTTGGTTTTTTTGTTGTCGTTTTTTTTTTTTTTTTTTTGGGGGGGGGGGGGGGGGGGGGGTATTTTATTGAAAGTTCTAAGCAGGAACCAGCCCTCCAGCTCACACTTTGAAAACCACCAGCGTCAGTGTGCACAGCTTCTATGTGAATGAGCTTTGCTGTCTAATTAAAGCAGCAGCAGCCTGTCTGTCTGCGCAGATACATGCTGCCGGATGAAGATTCCTAATAAGGAGGAGATCGTAGCGGAGAACACACAGTGTTAATCCCATTCCCTGGTTCCTTCTCTCACACCCCTAGGCTTTGGCTGTGTGTGTGTGTCCTAATAGCTTTCTTATGCCATCCAGTTCACTGGCCGGTCAGTTGGTTTGTCAGTCAGTAAGTCAGTTGATAAACCTTTTACCTCATCACACAGTTTAACAGAAGTGAAAGCAAACACATCACATGCTGAGAGGTTTTGTGAAGCAAACCTCAAACTACTCTGATTTTAGCAACATTTTGCAGTTTGTAAATGTGTTAAAGTGTTGTTTTAACTTCACTCATAACTAATAGCAAATGATCATCTGATCTCAGCTGAGTTTAACAAAGGTTTCATGTTGTGGTGCAGATGTTTGAGGGAGGATTCATGTGAAAGCATCTGGAAATCCCAGAATTAAGAAATTAGTCAGAAAACGAAGAATCCAGTCATTCGGTCAAGATGTTCAACATACTCAGGTGAAACTGGGCCAACCACCAGTCAGTTTGCCAGTTGGCCTGTAGGTGGCACATTAATCCACTTATTTAGCCTGCTCCCTGCTCTTTGTGTGAATGTTCACTGCTGCTGTACCAAAATGTTCTTGTGATCTCTATCTGTAAACCCCCCCCCCCCCCCCCCCGAAAAAAAAACAACCATCTTCTAAAATGTGGAGCAGCAGATTGCTTCTTTAGTGCAAGTTCAGTGCAGCTTTGCTGTTGTTGTCTGTGTGATATTAATACTTCACCCTCTTGTGAAAACACAGAGTACACTTTCACACTCAGCAGAAAGTAGTTTACATGTGGCAGACCACCTAGGGGGCTGCGATTACATCTAAAGACGCAGAGTATGCTCAGAAAAGCAGTGTGTGAATAACAGTGAATGAAGAAGAGCTGTTACTTTACATGTTTGAATACATGCTGGGGTCTTTGAGCTTATAATAAGAGACTTTTTTGTGGAGACTTATGCATATCATAAGTCATGATCATCTTAGTAAATACGTAATTTAAAAAATAGATACAGACACACTTTTAATGCATGTAATAAAGCTCATTTTAAAATCATTGGCACGTGTGTTGGGTTTAATTTAATTTATAGAAAGGGGTTGGTATAAGATTTCCTTACAGTGTTCCTTGGACTTTGCTAAGAACTCACGTGAACAGGCTAACTGGCAATCTGATTGGCCGACGTGTCTGCACGTGTACCGGCAAAATCCTTGACGGTTACGTAAGTGGAGCAGAGCAAGGGACTCACTGGATGGAGGGCTACAGTGTCCGAGTGGGACGACTGGAAGATAATTTATTACAAGGAAGGATCTGTAAACGATCAGTTAGGAAATAATGGAGGAAACAGTAAAATGTGCATATGTTGTGTTTGTTCGTTCCGTTTTGTTTGAATTTATTCTGCAACAAAATATACAAAAACTACATCATAGATAAATAAAAATTAGCATTTTCTGAAGAATAAAAAGGACTGTAAAATATACATTTTCGTGTTTGAAATGTTTAATTGTGCATAAGCTTAAAGTGGAGTAGGTGATATGATGACGCTTTAGGTCCTTTAGTTTGTAGTAGTAGTAGTAGTAGTAGAGGGGGAGGGGTGGATGGTGAAACACTCTCGCAAGAGTTGGATTTGGAGGATAACGTGGCTCTGAGAGCACTCAGTCCATCTGTATGTCAGCCTGTCTCCCCTTCTCATATTACAATTAAAGGGACAAAGAGGGGGAGGAAACGCGGTATAAACCCCTTAACCCGTAAAATGCGTGAGCGTATCCTCTACATTCTCCAGTAATGAGTGAGATGTATGTGTTACTCATTTTAATCTCTGAAATATATCATTTAAAAAAATAATAAAAATGTTCATTTTAACACCTCAAGTGTGGTTCACTTGACTGTTTTATCATTTAGACTGTCAAAAAATCACTGTTTAAATGGTTTTATATTGGCTTAACTCTGTTGTAGCTTTCAAATGACGCCTTAAGGCGAGAATGAGAAAAGTAGGCAGGCAGTGAGCAGTTAGATACCCGGCTTTTTCTCAGTCCACGTGTGTTTCTTCCCAACTTTACCCGCCACCGTATTCCTGGAAATCAAGCAAGCGTATGTATCACTCCGCGCATAGTCCCGGCTTCAGTGTGCAATTAAACCAAATTGCCGTCACCCCCTTTTTTTCCGCGTGGACTTAATCAAAAGAGAAACCGACTGCGGTTACATCAGCGGTGGGTATGATTGCCGTTAACGACACTTTGTTGGCTATTATGTTTTGGCGCGAGTTTAGCGGCGGCGGAAGGATCGCGGCGTACGCCCTGTATTAAACTCAGTGACCACTGCAGCCACACCTACTCTGGCTGATACAAGCGGCGGAGGAGAGAAGAAAAAGCAGGATACACCCGAAATGCTGCCCTGCACAAACTTCAATTTTACACGCAGAAAGTTTCACTTGGGCAGGATTTTCTAGTCGTTTTTGTCTCGCTGTGGACTTTGCTGGATAAATAGGGCATTTCTACTTTTTGTCTTTATTTTGAGTGCACTCTCCTGTAAGGACAGTTGAAGGTAAGACAGCTGTTTTATCGGAAACCTCATTGCACGCATGTGAGAATGGGGGTTTTGTGCATTTCTTTGTATTTTTTTCTCTTTTGGTGTATCTTAGCGGTGCTTCAAAGAGGAAAAAATGACTGCCGGTTTCACGTGGGGTCCCGGCGCTGTTTAACGCATGCGGGGTTTAAATGACCGTCAACGCCGGTTAACCTTTAAATCCTTTTACGGACTTTGTGCTTTTACGAACGGTTGACTTTTACTTTTCTTACGGAGATTCATTCTTAGACTCCGTGTAGTTATTTATATTCTATTTTTCTAGTGTGTCACCTTAGTGAATTTGGTTAAATGAATCATTGCACAATAGATTCTGCAGATGCATGAAGGCAGGACGACCTAACAGCAGATGCGTTCAAAAACTTAAGGAAATTCGTGCTCTTCTGTTTTCACATTCCAGCTGTGCTTGGTCTCAAGTATTTTTGGTCGAAGTCCTTCTTTCGTGCAAGAGATATTTTGGATACGTTAAGAGAGAGGGAAGTGTAGAATGTATTTAATATTGCTGCGTAATCGTTGTCTGCGCTCTGCATTTAAGTTGTAGCTCAGCTTTTCCCAGGCCGTGATGGTAAAGAAAGGCAGCCTTTAACTCCCGGACACACACTGCTGCTTTTGTTCTCCCACACTGCCTGCTATACATGCACATACCATACGACCCCACAGGAGTATTATAAGAGTTCCCCCTCCCCCAAATAGGACCATAGGTCAGGCTGTTCCAGCTGAAACGACCTTGGTTAAATGAGAAATGCTCATTTTTGTTTTGTTTTTTTTGTTTTCAGTGAAACTTTTTTAAAGCTTTTGTTGTTAAAGCTTTTGGGAGTGGCTTCTAATTGAGTAGAAAATCAACATTTAGTGTCCCATGCATGTTTTTGCGTGTGTGTGTGCTTAATAGTGTATTTCTGAACAGAGTTGGGGAAACTGTCCTTTGTGTTGTGCCAGAAAGCTGAGGTTTTTTTGTATTTGTTTAACAGCAGCAAGTGGCCCAAGTATCGTAGCAAATGCAACGCACCCATTCCTTTAGACTCAGAGTATTGTTTTCTGTGTCAGCAGTCAGCCTGACTTAATTTGCGAGTGTTTTATTATTCTGAGTAGGAACAATGTAAATGGTGGAAAGAGGTGTAAAGTTTCTGTGTGTCCCAGCTGTTCCTGTGATGTCATGGGTAGGGGGGTATTTTTTTGAGGAGGAGGGAGGGGGGGCTTAAGGGCCTCCCCAGGAGCAGAGGGGCGGGGTTATAGTGATGTAAACACAGATAAAAAGGTAGAGCTTGCAGGTTGGGGACTCAGTCTAGAGGAACAGGTTAAAACTATCACTACAACAGGTGTTGCTGCTGCTGGGATTAACCCAATAGACGCCGCTGCTGTAAAGACACTACTGGATTAGCTTCTCTGGATTTTAACTTTATAAGCTCCACTACCTCTTAGATTTTTAATTTATACCGTTTTTTGTTGTCGTTGTCACAGATTTCAAACATGTTGGAAAGTTTCACTCAGTCGCAGGACTGGTTTTGTTCAGAGCCGCTGCTCTTTGATGACGAGTTCTGCCAAAGCCTGATGAAAGACCTCCAGGCATTACCGACACCTCCGCAGTCGCCCCCCATGAAGTCTGGGCTGGGTGGTGATAAGCCTCTGTCCAAGGAGGACCAGCTCAGCTACGTGTCGGATATTCTACTGGAGGACCATGACATGCAGCTCAACTGGCAGTGTGACTTCTTCCACTCTGATGCTGAGAAAGAAGGCGAGCTTAACCAGCCCTGCTCTGAGGAAGCTGAGGACTGCCTCTGGCAGTGCCTGGCAGCTGAGGAGAAGCTTGTCTCCTCACTACTCGGTTGCAGCCCCGTACTATCTGACATTGATACCCGCATCTTTGAGGAGATCGCCGGCTCCACACTTGACTGCCAGAGCCTTATGGAAGCTCCGGAGCCCAGTGAAGCCACATCAGACTACGGATCAGTTGGTGGCGAGCTGTCCACATATTCATCTAGCGACTCTGGTAAGTTGAATGTTTTCATTAAGTTGTAGTGCTGATGATCAACTCTTACTTTAATCTCAGTCCTGCTTTGTTGTTGCAGTGCTTATCAGTATAAACACCCACACCCAGAACAGCCTCACTGGCATTTCATTGACAATTCTGTTAATGTTTACTGGCACTAAGCCCAAACTGTTCTGTGTTCAGCTTATCAAGACAGCAGCACCCACCTTTAATCTGCAGAAGCCTTAATGGCTGAAGTGTGTTATTAAGGTGTGGGTGAGGTTTAAGATGTTGAGTGACATTAAGTAGATTAGGGGTTTTAAGAGAAATGTGTGTGTGACTCATGTTTAGCAGTGAGAGTTGTGGCTCAATCTATTACGCTTTTAATGAGTCATTTTACTGCCTTAAGCCCTGCAGCATCTCTGGGCTAGAACGGAGATGGCAGATTGGCATTTATATTAGTTTTTCAGTGGTTACTATCTCTTAGGATATGATAGCTTGTTGTGATTTGGTAATTCCACTGGAATTCTTTGTGGATGTTGTAAACTTTTAACTATTTCAAGTTAGATTTTCACAACTGACTGGTGTCCTTCGGTGGGCTTTGTGCAGTCTATACGGTGTGTCCTTTTAAAAGTTGTGCCACAACCCACCAAGATTATGACATGGTCATGGGGGGCCAAAGAACTACTCTAATTTTTTATTTTTTTTTTCTTACAGAGGAGGAAATTGATGTGGTGACTGTGGTCCGCTGTTCCTCAAGTTCCTCCCCTGAGCCTACATTGGCTGAACGTCAGCAGAAGCAAGAAGAGGAACAACGTGCTCGGCAGCGATACCGCTTTGAAATCCAGCTACAGCACAACTACGCTGCTCCCTGCCCTGCATCACCGCCGCCATCAAACAAGCGTGCACGAGGGAGCGATGGCCCGTCACGCTTCCACTGCCTTTCACGCAGTTCTTCATCAACCTCATCGCGTCACTCATCCCGAAACTCAACAGAGACGGAGGATGAGGAGGAGCGGAGAAAGACTCACAATGTGATGGAGAGGCAACGCCGAAACGAGCTAAAGAACTGTTTCATGCGCTTGCGTGACAACGTGCCTGAGTTGTCGCACAATGACAAGGCATCTAAGGTGGTGATCTTGAAGAAAGCCAGAGACTGTATTTATAGTTTAGAGGATGAGTCCCACAGACTGCAAACCAGGAAAGACAAACTTAAAGCCAAACAGGAAAAGCTGAAAGCCAGACTAGAGCAGCTCCGTAGGTAACGGACCAGGATTGGACATTTGTAGGTTTTCAGAGACTTCTTGGGGGGGGGGGGGGGGGGGGGTAAGGGAAGAGACTTTGTAGATAGATGGGAGTAAGAAATGGCTTTTCCTGCTGGAAAGCGCACATACAGTTGTTTCTGTCATGTAGACTGTATATTCACATGCACACAGTTTCCCTGGACATGATATAACACACATTGCCTCATAATTAATCATTGTCATGCCTTGACTGTAGAGTGTAGTGCATTTCTTTCTTTTCTTTTTTTTTTTTTTTTTTTTTTTTTTTTTTTTTTTTTTTTTTTTTTTGGTCCCCCTGCCACCTCAATACACAAGACAAAGACAACATCCTGTCATTTCTTTTGCGTCATCTGTGGGAGTATGTCAAATGTCAATGATTTAAAGCAAAGTCTCAATTAGACCAATTAACTGGAAGCCACTGCAGTACAGTGTTGTAGTTTAATGAAACTTGAATATTATTTTCAGGATCTTTTATAGCCATATTGACTATGATCCCTCCATTCTCACAGGTCTTTGGTGGCTTTAGAGTTAATTGTGCTTTGTTAACTTTGACTTAATGTCATTACAAAGTTGTGCCTTCAGCCTTGTATGGCTTTTATGTTTGGGCTAAACACAACTATTACAGAATGATGTATGTTAATCCCAACGCTGTACACAGCAATGCTTGGCCACAGTTCAGCTCAACACTAGTTCACTCACTGAGTCATGTGTTATCTGTTAAGCTCAAAGGTGAGCCATATTAAGTGGACTTCAGGTTTGTTTTTTGTTAAGACTGAACTGCAAGCTTTGCAAAGCAGCCAAAGTTTGGGCAAAATCTCTAACATTTATATTGTGTGTGTGTGTGTGTGTGTGTTTGGGTTTTTTTTTTTTTTTTTTTTTTTTTTTTTTAATAAACAAAAAGAGGACAGACTCAAAGTTTTAAATAGTCGGAGGAGGCTGCAACAACCGCAATCATAGTCACTTGATTCAGTCATTTTTCTTTTGTGTCAGTTCAGGTGAGTAAGTGTCATTTTGATTGGTCAGTTGGTGGCCCTTGTACTTGGATCAAATTGTAAAAAATGAACAGTGTTTAAAAGAAACAAAAATCACACTACTTATGATTTGAAATAAATATTTTATGTAAAGACTTATCAATCAACAAGGGCCACTCACTAATAAACATTCCCTGTTTTGAAAGGTTGGATTCACAGGCTGTTCTATACTCTCGCTGTAACACACAAAAATAGTTTAAGACATGAACATGTCCAGCAGAATCCTCGACTGTCAGGTGATTTATTTGCTGATGTTGCTATTAAGGTTAATAATGAAATGTGCAGATGGCCTAATTAGGTTTTGAAGTAACTTCTTCCTAAATCAGTAAGTATTTGACACGTTGATAGCCAGAAGCAGTTTTGCCTTGAGATGCATGCTGTTCAGGACACTGTCTCCTTTGTTTTCAAACTAGTTCTTTCAGGGAAGCTTAATTGTATTTCTGCAAATATTTAACTGTTCATTTCATAGAAATTAGTCATATAACTGCCTTGTAAACATAAAGTGAGCAGGGATGACTCAATTTTCTTTAGGAAACCTACCTCCACCTGGCTGCAATCGGGCCTATGATGTTTTTGTTTGCCTTTTGTTCTGTTGTACATATTGTACAGTTTTTGTTCAAGTGTACATTTAATATTGTAATATAACTTATTTTAGTCTTATTCATTCTTTGTTGTGAATGCACTTTTTTTTTTTTTTTTAAATAAAATTTAAAGTGTAAATTAGAGATGAAGTTTTTAGTGTGGTAATTTATTATGTGTTGTCAGAGCACTTACCAGAAGGGACAATTGGGGGGGGGGGGGGGGACTGTGACATGCTATTAATGTCTCTTACAAAAAACCACTTGATCAATATACCTGAAACTTTTTATCGCCTAAGAGAACATATCTGTTCATACCCATTAGTATGAGCTCATCTTTTATTGTAAATAACAGTATTTTACAAGAATGCCCTGACAAAGTAATATAGTAAAGTCTGTGGAAGTTGCATAGTAATACACATATACAGCAAAAATGCACCAGTATAGATGCTAAAGAATGAAATATTTGTTAGCTGGTTCCCGGAGAAAGGAAGAGTAAATCTGACTTCCAAATAAATCTGGAAGTCGTCTGCATAAACATGGAAACTCAAATGATGCTTCTAGGACAGGGGTGTCAACCTTATTTTATATTGCGAGCCACATATAGACCACTTTGATCTTAAGCAGGCTGGACCAGCAAAACTCTTGTTTCTGTCGGTGTCAGGAAGCCTTTTTTTTTTTTTTTTTTTTTTTTTTTTTTTTTTAATGTTGTGGCGATTGCTTTTTAATTGTCATAAAAACCAGATTTCTATAGTTGAAAGTGGAAAAACAAACATCTGTTTTTCACAAAGAGGTTTTATTAGAGACGTAACTCGTTTTGCAATTTGTGAAAGTTGAAATTTTCTTTTGTACTGGATAGTAGAAATTAGGCTTTCAGCTGTTATTGTACTCACCAATAGACTGGTGTGTAATAAACAAGCAAATAATGCACGAATTAGGGATTTTTGATGGGAAACTAGTCTTTCGAAGCACACAGAGAGAGCTATGAAGGAAGTGCAATTTTATGGTGGAAGCAAGACAGCCAACGTAAGTGGAAATTCATTAAAAGTCTTTTTCAAAAGTGAAGTATAGCGTAGTGATCTTGTTTTGCCGTTCAATGAATTTTGGTTGGAGAGTGATGAAATCTGGAGTTTCAGAATCTGTGAGATGTCGGTTTTCCGCACCCGATTGGCATTTCCTGTACGTGGGATCCACGCTTTGTGTTTACATCTGTTTGCTGTTTTAGCTTTTGGTGGTCATTGAAATTATGTTGTAAGCTTTTAGCTAAGATTCTGACTTTTCTGTGGATACCACATGTGTATGTTTAAATAACAGATCAAGTTAAATTAGATGTTGTCTCTCTCCCTTTCAAACAATCGAAATGTGTTGTGGGAAATGTAGTTTATGATCACTGTGTGCTTTTAAGCAGCAAACGATAAACTTATTTTAAGATAATCATTGAGAAGTTCACGCAGGACACATAAAACGGCATGGCGGGCCAAATTTGGCCTGCAAGCTTTGAGTTTCAGACATGTGTACTAGAGGATTATTTTATTGTATTAGCAGGTGCACCTTGTTAGCATTAGCTTAACAATCCACTCTCTTGTGTAAAAATACTCTCTTAAGGCCAAAAAAACCCCAAAACATTTTTCAACAACTTTAATGCTTGAAAACAGAATCCAGAAATCAATTGGTGATGTCATAGATTTTACATGCATCATTTATTTACAGTCTATGGTTTTAGCATAAACTGTTATCATAAAAAATGTTCTAGACAATATGCAACCCTAGACAAATAAGGAGGAACATGTGTTCCACTGTTTTTCTGGCATTACACTGGTTTTAAGGTTTTACTAACCCTCCTGTATAGCCCCACACTTATTTTTCCTACTTCTCCTCTTCCCTATCTTCTATACTCTCCATTCCCAACCATTTAGGTGAGCTAGGCTTAAACTGGCAAGACAAAAAGATGTGTGATCTGTGCAAAGGTTTTAGGCAGGTGTGAAAAAATGCTATAAACAGAATGTCTTCAGAAATATTAATGATTGTTTATTTGCCCCAAATGTATTCTGCAGCAGGACAACAGACCCAAACATACAACCCATCGTCAAAATAAAAAAGAACAAGAAGTACTGGAAGTGATGGTATGGCCCCTACAGAGCCCTGATCTCAACATCATCGAGTGAGATGCTCTTTTGAATTCAAAGGATGGTCACACCAAATATTGATGTAGTTTAGATTTCTCTTTTATTCATTAACTGTATTTTGTTGATTGATGAAAATAAAAGATTAACACTTCCATTTTTAAGAGCATTCTTTGTTTACAGCATTTTTCCTCACCTGCCTAAAACTTTTGCACGGTACTGTAGTACTGGGCTAATCAGCCAGAATGAGTAAAACTCCTGTTAAATGTACAGGTTTTTTTTTTTTAAAGTAACAATTTGTCCAATTTTTAATACTGGCAAAATATCAACAAGAACGTGAGAATTATACTTGTCCCTATGATGACCTGCGTGAGATGTTATTCCCACTGCGTCTGGCTTGCAAATTCATAGTCCTTCTGTTTAAAAATGCTCACCCTCACACACCTGTCACTCTCGCGTATCAACGGTATCTCCAGACCGCTCCCATGTGTAGAGATATGCAAGCATTTTCCCAGGGCAAAGTGTGCTCAGCAGCAATTGTATGTTGTGCAATCTGAGCTCATTCCATGTGTTGCAGTCTGCATGTGCAATCCGTGGACATGTGCCCAGTAGGTGTATGTGTGTGTGTTAAACTCCCTTGAGTAATCTCATCCCTTCTATATTCACTTTTGGGGAAAAAAACACAGTACACTTAATTTAAAAATCACATTATATTGAGTAAGAGAGTAATGTAAGGATAGCTGTAATGTGTGTGAACATATGTTCTTTATGATCACTAAAAAATAAACATGATTTAAAAATGCTCACCCTCACACACCTGTCACTCTCCCATGATTTAAAAATTCCATTTTAGGGCAAAGACGGGGGTTGAAGGTAAGGGTAATTGGTACTATGGAAAAAGTGTACAGAAAATAAATGTAAGTCAGTGTAATATCACATTAAACCATCGACATGCAGCTTAGTTTACAGCTATGTAGGTCAAGGTGAGCAAGTGGTTTTGTGACTGTCAGGTGGATCAGATAGTGACTACAAGATTGGTCAAGATACCATAAAAGCCTTTTTATCTGCAACGGCAGATTAGGCTTGTCGTTTTAAGAAAGGGAAGCCTGATAAGTCACTCAAACAACATTAATATACACAAGTAATTATTTCAGCTTTCCTGTTCACAGTATTCAGTTAAAGGGACGTAAAAGTGAGAAGGTGGAGCTTTGTGTTTATATTTTTCCTGCTAAGATTGGGGTTAAGATTATCTTTAATCTGATTGCTGATTACCACAGTGTATTTCTCTGAATGAATCATGCAGGTTTATAGTGCAGTCTGAAGTAATAGCTCTTTCAGCTGCTTACCTGAGAATTGACTGGTCAACCAACAACTGACCAACAGACCAACCTTCAGTTCTTCACACAAATATGCACATCGCACATGGTCAGCTTATGCTTCTGATACTTTTTTCCCACGGTATCTTTGGTTAACATTTGTCACTGAGCAGCTTATGCTGCCTTCCTTGCCGACCTTGGAAGTCGGGCATCTGAACTGTGAGTGACATCACTCCTAAGTTGAGCCCTTTCCAGTGATAAAGTAACATAAGCAAGAATAAATGGGATTTGTTTTGCTCCTTCAAGGTAGACCTAATCATGCATCAAAAGCAGTAACGAGCAATGTTTGATTTTTTTTTTTTTTGCACTTAAAAATAGCCCTACAGCACATTCATAGGTAGAGCCTGGTCAATGCTCTGTGTATGGCATATTTAGTGAGTCGCCAATATATAGTAGTAGTAGTACTAGTAGTACAGACTAAGTTTTACAATCTTACTTATGTGTAATGTGTACTAACGCCACCTTGGACTGTTGACACAGGTTGGTGATGCTGCTCCGAGTTTCCGAGTTGAAAGCATTCCGACTGGGAAGTTGGAAATTCTGAATGGCTCAGATTGTTTCAGGTTGGTCACTTTCAACTGAGATGCTCTAAATTCAACACATGGTACACTCCGCTTGAGAAAACCCAACAAAAACTACTGATACCATGAAGGGTGCAGGATCTCCGTGTTTGCTTGGACCATTGAAGACCTTTAACGTAGACTGAGAAGACAGTGTAAGAAGTTCTTCTGTGTAATGTCTACAAAAGTCCAGATCTGCAGTGCACATGCGACTTATGAAAGAGGACACAAAAAAAATTCCAAAGGCTGAGTATTTGACATAGTAAGGTTTTGGGTGGAGTGTTTAAATTCAGGCTGGAACAGACCAGGCCCAGTGTGTGTGTGTGTGTGTGTGTGTGTGTGTGTGTGTGTGTGTGTGTGTGTGGGCGTTGCACAGTAGCTGGCTGTATTTACTTCTTGTGTGGTTCTGTGACTTAAATATTCTGAGTCATTTATTCTGATCTGCCACATCGTAAAAAAGAGAGAGAGTGAAGATGAGACATGGAAAAATAATACGAGGGAGGAAACAAATGAAAAGAGTTTATAAAGAGAAGGAGAGAGAGAGAGGGGGGGGCAAAAATAAAGCTTTAGAGACTAAAAGCAGTGCCCATTTTATTTTCCAATGTGCAGGAAATAATGACAGACTGAAAAGAAATGTTAGAACATAATTCACTCCAAACCACATTCTGACTACAAACCGTGAACCACAGTACAACACACTCATCATAAGTGTATCATTCTGACTCTATCGTGAAATCTGGTCCCCATATGATTGTGTTTTTGCAATCTGAAATACAAGGAGTGGTCCAGTGTGAGGGTTGGGGAAGCATCTCCGTCACTAAGAAGCACACACTCGCAATGTCTGACAGGAAGTTTTGGTTTTGTTATGCTTTTATTTTGAAGTTCACTAACCACTTTCTCTTTTGAAGTCAACTTCCTGAAAGCCTGATTCAGGGAGTGCTCGCATGATTATGGGTAATGACGTTCACGTTATCTTTTTTTTTTTTTTCCTGCCTGTCCCGTTTGGTTCTTTTGCCATCAGCATTATTGTCTAAAGGCGAGGAAAGATGCCCAACGGATTTACTTTACCAAATAGACCATCCCAGCCTTGCCGTAATGGTCTATTTGATTCACCTTTTATTGTTTATTTTATTTATTTATTTATTTATTTATTTATTTATTTATTTATTTATTTATTTATTTTTATTTATTTATTTATTTTTTATTTTTTATTTTTTCACTTGCTAGATACAGGACAACTTGAATGAGGAAAAGAAAAGGGAGAAAGGAAGAGGGGGGAAAAACAGTGGAGAAGAGGGACGGGGATAAAGGGCAAAAAAAAAACCAAAAACCAACTAAATAAACAGACAAAAAAAAAAAAAAAAAAATACATATATCAATCACCTGGATCACCTGTTGAGAAAGAAAAAAGAAAACAAGCAGAAGAAAACGAGAGCAATACAATAAACAACATCACGATGATAAATGGGAATATGACAGTAAATACTAAATATTAAACATTATTGTGCAGCACATAAGATCAACAGAACACAGTGTGCTTTGAGGTAGGAGCCAAAAAGGGTGTCGTTTGTGTGTGTGAGCACCCGTGTGTACACCTGTGAGCATGGACGCGCTTGTTTTTTAAAGGTTCCTTCATGTAATGATCTGCTAGAGGGTGTGGGGGGGCCACAGCCCCGTCCTCCAGGGCATGAAGCAGGTATGGAGGAGATCAAGACTCCAGACATCCAGAGGCCCTCAGAACACAAGAGACCAAGGAAGACCAACAGAGGGGCAGCCGCGCCACTGTCCCAGAAAGAGCTGAGGAGAGTCTCAGATGAGGGCTCACTCAGCAGCCGCGGAGCAGAAGCCAGGGGGAGTTGCAGTGACGTGCCCGTGAGCTCCGCCGGCAGCCAGCTGTGCCAGAGTGACCGAGCCCCGGGCCGAGAGGCCGAGGGCACCCCGCCCCGGAAGTGGCCCGAGTGAGCCCCAGGCTCCAGGCCATAAGCAGCCACCAAGGAGTGAGCCGGTGTGTACCCGGGCGCCCACCCCCGGACACAAAGAACCATCAACGCACCGATGTCTGAGGGAGTCCGCCACTGGCAGGGGAAGTGGTAGTAGGGGGAGATAGGCCTCCAAACCTTGGAGGGCCTGAGATGTCCCCAGAGAGGTGGCGTCTGATACCCAACCTGACATACAGTATAGGCACAGACATACAGGCACACACAGATACAAACATCCATTCCCACCCTCATGCTCTCATATGCAATTACTCAACACTCACCCAACGTGGAGACAGACATAAAGAGACGCTGTACACACGATCATACTCCCCAAGCGTACTCTAAGAACCGGGTCTAGGTACCCTTGCCCCTGGAGGGGGAAACTGCACCCAGACCCAGGTGGTGTTACCCTTTTTCCCTGCGGTGGGGAGAAGCAGACTGCCCCGACTCCGCAGCAGCAGGGAGGCCCCACACTCCAGACCGCAGTCGGATGGCCAACTCCTCCTCCCGGCCCCCCGCTCCAGCAGGTCGCAGAGAACGGGGGTGTGAGAAGATAACGTTCACGTTATCTAATTACTCACTGTTAGTGGTGTAAACCATTAGATGAGAGCTGAGGGTGGGAGGAGCCTGAATCTTCAGTTTGATTTGGCTGAAGATTAGCTAAATAGTTTGTATATTATTTAGCTGGGTTTTGTTTGTATTCAGATGCATGTGGGGTGTGTTAAAATAAGTGCAGTATTTTACTGTATATGTTTATTTGTAGCTGGAGTGTGTAAGGGGAAATCTCTTAAATTCTATTGGTGGTATGATCCGCCTCTGGTTATAATATAACCAGAGTTCTGGAAAACGACTGAAGTCTGTTGTGGTTGTTTTTTCTGTCATCTGGTCTCCTTCACATTAATTCCCGTCCGCTACATCCAGGGAAAATCTTTGGTTATTAACCCCTAGTTTATGTACTGATTAGTTGAGCTGCTGTAGTTCTGTTTGTTTGTTTTTGGGTTGTTTTTGTAATTGGATGTGGGTGAAGTCAATGAGTGACACCAGGCACCTTATTAAAACAACAACATAAAAGGTTATTTGAGGCCTTATATCTATTTAACAGTGGAGTTCTTTCAATAACCTAAATTAACATTTTGTAAATCAAGTGGTTTCTTTTTAAAAATGGAAGTATTTTAGCCACTCCTTATTAGCTAATATTTGAAGCAGTCAAACAAATGTTTCACTTGTCTAATATTGACAGCTACATGGTAATTATTGTAACTGACAACTGAAATTACCAGCTAAAACTTAGTGACATGCAAAATTTTCATACCCAGTCTAGAAATCCACTAACCTGTTAATAGTTAAACGCACAACTTCTTTATGCACAAGAACTTAGTTAGATAACTAAGCAAAGTTAGTTGTGTAATAGGGAAAAATGTGCCCTGAAATTGCTGTTTGCCATAAGCAACAGGACAGCAAATGGTACTGATGATAAAGGGGAGGGGTGACAATGGCTGGTGAACATTTTTCCTAAATTTCACTTGATCCAGTTGTTACAAATCAAATACTCCAGCTAGCGTTAAAGGGTGTGCTCATTTAGAGCTCCGTGGTTTTATTCTTGGACTCTGCAAGAGCAACGCATGTCTCAGATGGTCATATATGGATAGGCCCGCTTACTGATAGCATGCAGACCTGGGAGTAGAAATAAAAATTGAAAGCTTGAAATTGAGTGTTTAGAGGAGTCAGAAGCCTCAGCATTTGACTCACAGCATAATAGGTTCCCTTTAAGGATATACACCAGACATACTGAACATTAGCCTCATTTCAGAGCTCTCAAATTTTCCTACCAGATCAAAAGGTAAACAAGAAAGTTGTTTTTATGTAAAAAGCTGATTTTCATTTGTCAATAATGCCATGAATATTCTGCAACTCCATTTTAATTCTGCATAACTGGTGTTTAAATTCTTTCTCCGAGTCTTCACATTCACTGTAAATAAATATGACACAAAACTCTGATTAAAAGTCTCCATGTGATAAAACGATGATCTTTCTTTTGGACATAGATTATAAGGCAGCTGTTCTCAGTCATCATCTTCATCATCATGTGTTCACCTCCTAGATGTTAAATCCACATTTAGCTTGGATGTGGCTCAACAGCCGGTAATCGGTGGTCTTTCTAACTCAGTCTTAGCTGACACAGCTGCCCTACATTCCCCTCATCTGTAACCCATTACCCAGAACCCTTTGCTCTTTTGCCTGGCCAGAAGCCTTCCCCAGGGCTGTGAACAACTATGATGATGCGTTTCCTGTCTACATGTTACTGGCTCTGAGAGTCATGTTAAAATAATAGGGCTATTATATCAGATATGTCACGAGTGTAAGATCCCGAGGCAGGCTGGTTGGCACACTGTGTGTGTGCAGGACAGCCAGTGGGGCTGCCAGGAAAGTGTGAATGCCTGTCTGTTTGCTTATCTGTGTGTGTGTGTCTGCGTGTGTGTGTGCGTGCGTTTAGTTTCTATCTTTTTTGTGTGTAGTATAAGTCTTGTTAAATGATTTTCAAGCTGAGAAAATGAATGTAATTTACAGTTAGCCTGTTCTAATGTAAATACCTTCACATTGAAATCGCAGACCAGGAGCCAAATGTGTGAAATGTGCATACTTATTGAAGATAAACTTCAGATATTTGGTGCAAGACTGCTGCATGGAAAATGTTGTGAAAGCTTGCTAAAGGCACATTGGCAGATTTCAGAAAAATATGAGCATTTTGCGACTAGACTTGGGAAGATAAGCAATCAAAGGCATAAAATTAAAAACAAAATAAAAACTAATTCCAATTGCAATTCATTACAAAATAATAAATACATTATTTTACGAGCAATTTTTACTACAACATACTAAACATAAACAGAATTTACTTTGTTGGTGTGTAGTTAATATCTGACAAGACTAAGAGTGCATTGATGACACCCTGCGTTGTGCAGTGGCTGATGGATCACTTTAAAACTGCCAAGGGAGATTTTTAGTTATTTCCTTTGCGTTATCCCCTACAGGCACCAGCGTATTTACACTGATGCCATTTTCCCTTTATTTTTACTATATATAAAACCACATTTGTGAGCATATGTTTTGAACATTTTCTTTGAAATTATTATATTTACTTGATATTGTAGTCCAACATCCTCCATGTCAAATACAGTTGAAACTTGTTTGAGTAGCTGATTAGAGGCTTTCAGCGTTGACACACAGTTTTCAGTGAATGGGGGGTGGGATGCTACATATAGTAGTGTCTTATGGCTTTCAAGTGCAAATATGGTGGAGACAAGCAGGCTGTAGGCTTTTACCTGATCACTTAGAAGCTTGTTTGCTTCCCGATTGCACCTTTGGCTTCACTGCACCGCCTCTGGGTTATCTGATGTGAAAAGTTCTCATTAACACATCATTAGCATGCAAAAGGAGCAGATCACTGTCTGTCTCAAACATTGTTATTCTTTTGGCTCTTTTCTGGTCTTGTTGGGGCGCAGGTTTGAGGAGACTGAGTCTGTGACTAAAACTCCACCCTGGCTCGTGTTTCCAAGCAGGAAGAGAATGCCAGATAAATTTAATGAACCTTTGCATAAATTCAATAAGAAAGATCTGTGTTCTTAGGTCTGCCTGGAATCCTAGGAATCTGAGCTTTTCCTCCTGCACTCTTCTCTTTATTCCTTCTGTTTGTCCCAAATTTTCCTTATTCCTAATTTCACAGTCTCGTCTTTAGTCCAGTGACACTTCACATCATTTTTCAGGCCAGTTTTTTTATTTTTTAAAAACACATCTTTATCCTGCCTTTTAAATTATCTTCTCCACAAACACTTAATTTTGGATTTTCAGTGAGTCTCCTAAGACGTTTACATCATCCATTGACTAACTCTGGTTGACCATCACTGCTATTGTCCTATTTCCTATTTTCAGTCAAGACTTATGACTTTATGTCATCAGACATAAAAACATCAGAACTCTTCTAAATCTGTTTTTTTTCTTTTTTGCTCACGAATAGTTTTGCACAAATTTGAGAATTAATTTCTTCTCCTTGAGCTGCAGTTATTCTTATATCTTACTGGTGTTTTCATCAGCTGTGTGTTGGATATCTTACCTCCCTCTTGATTGGTAAATGCCCGTTTGATGATACAATACAGTTTCCTGTTGTGAAAGCTTTGGAGAAATATATCAACATATATATCAATAGGAAAACTCAAATAACTGCTATAGAAGGACCCTAAGCTATAGTGCATACATGTTCACAAAGGCCAAGTCAGAAATAAATCAAAGCTGCCTGTGATGAAGAGTCATAAGAGTAAAGGTAGCTGAGCTGGAGGTTCATGTGTACTATGTGAGCTTTGTCTTGAAGTTCACTTGCTGCCTAATGGTCTTGCATTTGGATCATTTTTCAGTGCAGTCTGAAATGCTTTAACTAAATCAACAAATTGTTTTCTAGACATAAATATGTGATTTAGTAGCCAATACACACCCAAACAGTGAGTGAAAATGAAGTGAAACTAAGTACAAAAACAAAGCTCCCAAAGGGGGACAGTCACCACCGCCCTTCCTGCCTCCTCATGCTGTTTCAAACAGGCTGGGGTTGTTATTTTAAATGTGGCAAATGTAGCCCATAACTGTTATGTGTAAGGAGAGAAAGACTCAAATTACATAGGTCACTTTTTTTAAAGATACTGTGCTTTGTCATTTTCAACATGAAGCCATGTTTGCCTAATGTTGACTCAGCTGACATCATTACTCAAAGATAGAACATTATCATTGCTCTATTTAACCATTTCAAGTTCTGTATATATTATTGTCAACAGTGTTTGATGTGTAAAACTGACAAGTTCTCCTTTTAAAGAATTTAACGAAAGAAGTTGAATTCACCCCGGAGAAAGTTTTTAAATGAACCAATGAACGCTGATTTGATACATGATGCTCTCTTTCACGTCATAGAAGACTGAAAGACCTGAAAGACTTTGCAGTGAGCCTTTAGTTTAAAAAAAAAAGTGATACATCACACATCCTTCCTCCATCAACCTGACGATCAAAAAAACCATAAGAGCTCAGTTGTTTGAGGTCAGGAGACTGCTGATTGCACACTTTGATCAAGCTTATAGAATTATTTCTTCACAAAACCAGGGTTACTCAGTGCATGCAAATTAAGGAGATTAGGGGAGGTCCCACTCATTTGTCAGGTAGAGTGGAAAAACAAATGCAGTGTCTTGAGAGTAATGAAAATTCCCCGTGACATCTGACTTGTCTTTGTGGTTTTAGCTAAATGTGTCGGTGAGTAAGTGAAAGAAAAAACGGCTTGGTTTTAAGGTTAGATGTAGATTCAGGTTTAGAATAGTGAAAGACCTGCTGCGAGATTTGGTTGTATGTGGGTTTTCTTGACATTATTGTGTGGAACTCAATAAGGTCAGTTTCAGACCAAAAAGATGGGTGACTACTAAAGTAGGTAAAGATGAAATGACAGAAATAGTTTTGGTTCATCAAATTCTTTTTAAAAGCTATTTATCTTGTCTGGCATTTAAAGGATCTTAAAATACAACTAATTATGAATTTATTAGTCCAGTCTGCAAGTATATATAATGTATAGGACCAAATATATATAAATCAACAGAGAAGAACTTTTTTTTTAAAAGAAATACTAAAATACATGCCTCTCTTTTAAATTGATTTTCACCTTATATGCATCAAAGATCTGGACATTAAAGCTTTATTCTTAACTCATCTGCAAGTTTGCCAATGAATGTTTGGATCCGTCATCAAGTGCCTGCCAATTTTTATGACAGAATCTCTACCCACGCTCATTCCTACAGTAGAATCATTAATACCACAACATTTATCTGTGAAGTGCTCTCCTGGCTGATTTTAAGCCATCCATTGCCGTTGGCTTTGTCTTACAACCCCAACAGTGGCTTTCTGTGTCGGTCTCACCTGGTCACTTTCATAATCACATGACCAAGACTGGTTCAACTCTCTGTTGCGCTCCTAATGCAAGTGGGTCACTTCCAAATGGCTATCCCTTTGCTGCAAGGTGACATGGTCAAAATAATCCACTGATCTGAGGTATGTCAATTACTTGTATCTCCATTTATTTATTTTTGTTTCTTTTTTGAATTATATTTAAATCTCAATTATGTGATATATTTGTTAAAGTATAATACATGCATTATGTTAAAGTAAAAATATGTTTTAAAAAATGAAGGTTACAATTGCTGACCAATATAATCATGACTTTTGCTACAGCTCAGTGGAATTTTCAGACTGTTCACTGAAAGCATCTAATACCAGGTGTGAAATCCAAACCAATGGGGGTTCAACTGCTTTGTCACACCAAACAGAATATAAGGGCTCAATGAATATGTAAATATGTATATATATATGCCACATGCAAAGATGCTTTAAAGTCCAGGTATTTCAGCCATCACAATTGAAAAAATCCGTATGTATCAGGTAGTTGTCTTCATTTAAATTAAACGACCAGCACACACAACCCTGATGGGGCAGGGGTTAGGTAGAGCCTGAACTTTTGAATGGCCTATGGAATGTTGCAGGGTGGGGGAGGGTTTTGGAGCAGCGTCTGAATGGGTGTAACAGTGATCCTGTGTTGGCTCTCCTCTGGTGGGACAAATGATATGTTGATAGTATTTTGGGAAGACCTTGTTCATGGCTCAGTGAAAATTTCTCAAAACACTGAACACGGCCTCTGGGTGTGAGTTCTCTGGTACATTTACAATCCTTTGCATCTCAGTTTAGGACTTTTTTAACCTTGTTGGGGGCTGTAAGCAGCTGCGGGGAAGGACTGTGTTGAACCCTTTTCTAACTTTAATAGTAAGGAACTAACTTGCTTTTGGTACAGGAGCTTGCAAAGAAAACCTCCTTTAGGACTGTTTGGAGTCCAAAGATTAGGAGGCGCTGGGAGATCTTGAGGACAGCAATTCATTTGTTGACCCTACATGCTCATTTATCAACTTCTACAAGCACATTTGCCTTCCAAGCCAAACACTAAGGTACAATCACCATAATCCCTGATTTATAGGTCAGCTCAGGGCTCTCAGATGCCAGAAAGAACAGGTGGTACAATAAAGTCGATATGGATACATACTGGCTAGACGGGAACTCAAGAATGTTATCAAATGTGAGAACCAAGCCAAGGTAAGTTTGTTTCAATCAGCAACAAACCTGCATCTGTCAAGAACACACTGGAGGCAATAACACATTATAATAAGAAAAGCTCTGCAATTACCCTAACCCCTGGACAAGCTGATGAACTAAAAAGACTTACCACAATAGGCTAGAGAGGTCCTCTGTCATGCACACTAATGGCCCACCCCCATCTTTTCAAGACAAGTCTCCTCCTTACCAAATTACATTGACATCTTCTACTTCTCGCTTTCTTACCTTAACAGAGAAAGATGACCATAGGCTCTTCACACATCTGAATTTAAGCAAAGAGAAAGAACAAACAAAATACTCAGCATTTATCCTACAGATCCAGTCAAGCTCAGCCTCCATTAAAAACTGCAGCACTTGCAGCGTTCCTAATTTTTGTAGCATGGCTAAGCGCACAGTTGACACAAATGCAAAGCGGACACATTAGAGGCCACATCCATCTCTACAGGCATCTCTACAATCCAGCAATGCGGGAGCATAGGATTCCCAGAAGACAGAGTTGAGAGAGACTGACGCAACAGTTAGAGAAGCTCATATTTTCAGCAGAAACCGTAGGAAAAACGTGTGTATGCATGTGTATGTGTTTGAAAGACTTCTTTTTTTATACCTCTCTTATTACTATACTAGCAGAGTCACTCCAAGTATGAAAGATTATGGTACTTTATTGATGTCCTAGCATGCCTGACCAATATTCTGGTGAATGTCTGCACCAGACTACTCCACAGTAATCTGGGAGTACACTAAAGAGTTCCAAACAGGAAGCCACGGGGGAAGGTGAGTAGCTGGGCACCTACTTGTCTGCACTTCCATTCTCACATTCCCCACTGCTTATCAACAATGCAAAGGTGGCAGAGTCTGTGAAGTTTCTGGAGACCACTATCATCAGCAGCATAAAATGGGATATCCAATGTCATCAGCCAAGCTCACCAGAGTGAAATCTTCCTCCAAATCCTTGTAAACATTAACATCTTCTTGAAAGTTTGCAACTAGTCCTTCAGAACCTCTATTGGGTAAGTCATCAGCTACTCCATCATTGTGAGTTACCTTACATCCTCTACCCACACCAAACACAGACTGGAATGCAGTGTACATCCAGTGGGCCACACTCCTGCAACATGATGCTAGAGCATGGAAGCAGGGCTAACAGGATAGTACTGAACATCAACCTTTTTGTCTTTTTCTGCAAAAAAGAAAAGTACTGGAACATGCACTAACTGAACTTGTCAGAGGATTTTTTTTTAGCATTGAGGAAAACCATAGAATAATAGCAGCCTTCCATTTCAGGAAATATTATGTTTACTATTAGATGTAAACTTTCCACAGTTATGTTAAGGCATCGTGTTATCATGTTCTCTTTCACATGCTGCTGTTTGGCGTTAAGTCATGTGTTTACTCTACACATAGAGGGCCTCTGTGTGTAGCTTATGCAGCTAAGATGTTTCTCTATTTCGAAGCTCTCATAGACCACAGTGAACGTTTTTGTTTTCATGTAAACCTGTAAATAATTACAACACAAACAAAACACATTTTTACATGTAAAATACAGAAGAAATCTTTCAGACTCTGCACTTCTTTTAGGGGAGACATTAAACATTTAAACAATTTTTCATATTAACAGTGTTAACTAAGAACTACAAAAAGCCAGCTGTCCTTGAGGTAAGTCTTTTTAGATAACACTAAGATAGATAAGAAGTCCGTTCAAGTAAATCAAGCTACTTTTTGGGTACCGTGCACAGTGTTTCCACTGTGGGAGCCTCCACTGGAGGACTTATTTCAGAGCACTTTGAAGGGAGAAAGAAGTTCTTGATCTTGGGTAAGATCTTCTGAGCAGCACTGAAAAACCCCTGAGCTGTTGTCAGCTGCAACATGAACACAAAAAATAGAATTTTAAAAATTCATCATTTCACCTGAATCCTGAGGAAGAACAGCAGAACGTATAGGAAAGAGATAGCAGGAAAGTACAGTAAAAGAGGAAAACAAGATGCAAATCGGAGCAGTAATCGAAGAACAAGCTTCATCCTGTAGCTGCTGTGTTTGTGTGCAGGGCTGGCAGTTTAAAAATGACCACACATCAGAGGAAGGCAATTTGTCCACGGAGGGACAAAAAAGCAGATTTATCACATATAAAGAATTTGGTAAATAAAGAACACAAGACACCAATCAGCAAATTTCCTGCTGAAAGAAGACTATTAAGAGATGTCTACAAGATTTTTTTTCCTTAGCTGGGGTTACAGAGGTCACATGAAAGTGTGACCTCATATACTTCACTTAACAGAGGGCCCCCACTTGTAGGAGTGTAATGACCGAGCATCTGCCTGGGAAGATCCAGAATAAGACCTTGCATATTTAACATACCATCCCTCATTATGGACCTGCCACATATGCACTGTGTTGTATTCAGAGAGTGGGTTACAGAGTGAAATATATATAATACACATAAGTGGCTTGTTTTTGTATAAATGTGGCTTTTAAAAAACAGGCAGGTCAGTATTTTACCGTTTGTAAGTATAAAAGTCCCACTCAAGTATTCATGTATAGCATTTATTGCACGAACAGAAGGGTACTTGCACAGAAGTGAAGGGTAGAGAAAATGATACTGCACTGCATCAAACCCACACTTAAACAAGATGGTGGGAATATTCAGGTTGGTATGTTTTGCTGTTCTAGAGTTGAACACCTGCACTAAATCACTGCATTTCCTACTGATTTGGATTATATTTATGGGGGAGAAAGGGAGTGTATCTGCAGCAAGAAGTCACACCCAGTTTCCTAACCCAATTTAAAAGAAAAGTAGCTCTCCATCTCAGAGTAGATTTTCAGAGCAGGAACACATCTTTGCTGGTTGTAGTGCAAAGTATTTCTATGGACAAGCAGCTGTGTGATATTAAAAAACAAGTTGGGCTTGCAAGTCAGCAGCTTGGGAAGACACACACACAAGTGCTGGGGTTGATGAGCCACCTTTTCTAAACTGTAAGAGCATTGTCCACTAGTAAACTGTTCATGGATGACACAATTGTTGGGTGTGTAGTTCACATAGCAGGGTGGCCTGCACAATAGGGTAAAGTCTTTGTCCAGGAAAACACTACCCTCAACTCCACTGTGTCTTTGAGAAATGGGACTCTATTATTCAGAGATGTACTGAAGTGGTCATATTTTCTTGTCAAATGCAAATGCTCTTTCAGGATCTCGTCTTGTGACACACTGGTACACAAGTTACTTCTTTATTGTCATTTTCAAATGTGTTTTTTTCTTTTTTTTGGGGGGGGGGGGGGGGGTGTTAGGTACTGAAAGTTCTAAAAGAGCCACACACACAACTTGGTTAGGTTCACATCAGACTACTCTGCACATGGGAAAATTATGCTAAAGGGTTACCCAGTCCATTAAAATGACATGCCAGTTATCTTCACTGGTGTCTTAGTGCATTGTTTGCATCTTTCTTCTGTCTATCTTCTATCTTCTTCAGGATTCAAGTCTGCTTTGAAAGAACTTCTGAAAAACCAAAGGAGCTCTGACAGTCATGAACCTTCCTCCATAATTACCTAACCTTAACCCCACTGAGCATTTTTCGGCGGCTCTTGAAAGCAAACAAAGCAACACATTCTTGAAATCACAATAAGGTCTTTGGAAGATCTTCTAATCATGCTGGGATATCATTATTCAGTTATCAAGATTTGCATAAACTTGGCGAGTTCATGGCAACACAATGTCATTAAAGCAAAAGGGAAATGATATAAAACACTAAGATATTCTGTAATTTTTCACTCAAGTTATTAAGAAGACATCATTGTTTAAAGTGGGAGGAATCGGAACGAATAAAAAATAATAATTAACTATACTAGTAATGTCGGACTTTAGATTCTGTTTTATGTTTGTAACTCTAACAATAGCAGCTAGTTAGAAGCACTCTCTTCTCTCTTCTCTGATTGTATGTGATTAGCACACTGCTTAATGGCCCCTTAACATCAACAAAAGCTCTTCATCACAAAACCTCCTCATTTATTTCATTGAGAGCACTGTATTAGTGCAGCAGGGGGTTCTTCCAAAGAATTACGAAGTGGGATTAGCTGCCGGTGCTGGGAGCATTTTTTTCTCTGTATAAATTCTCCAAAGAGTTTTGCTATCTATCCAATTCTTAAAGTGACCCAGATGTTTATCATGGATCAGTCCCTATGCAAATGTAATGAAAATCTTTGTAGAATTCCAGAAAATCTGCATCAGGAATTGCAAATGATTGCGTTTCCATGTATTACTTTTATGCAAATATTTGGGGAGATAAACATTTGGAGCGTGTGTTATAATTGGCAATGAACTACTTCAGAAGAAAGAACAGTATATGTAATAAAAAGCACATTAATCAAAGGTTAGACAAGAAAAAGAGTAATAGAATGTAGAACCACTGTATTTCTTTGATTACCTGAAGATTAAAACTTTCTTATTACTCCACACACATAAAACCTTTTAGTCTCCTCGATGGAAACTTGATGGAATTTTATGCTCTTTTTTGTCATTGTTCTTCTGTCATCCTCAAACCAGTCGCTACAGATGGTCGGCTGCCCCTCAGCTTGGTTCCTCTAGAGGTCTCCTCCTGTTAAAAAGGAGTTCTTCCTCCCCACTGTCAAGAAGTGCTGGTCGTAGTGCCCCGTCTCTCTACTACTGTAGGATCTTTACATTAGATATAAAGTGCTTTCAGCTGAATGGATGTCATGTTTCATGTACATCATTAATGTGGGTTTCGGATGCTAAATATCTAAACCTGACATATGGCACTATCAAGGCCTTTGAATTGGTGAAAACTAGCAATGAAAAGGCCTCCTACTAGAATGTATAAAAAATGAAGGCATATTAAGCTTCAACTTTTATTCCATATTTGATCTTCTTTCCTTTTAATAACCTACATGTGAGAACAAGACAAAATTATCAAAAAGGATTTATTTAATAATAACAATGAAAGACTGTATATAAAAGATAGACATAACCCACGTGAACAGTTGCCGTCTGTGTTTTAGGAGCTAGTATTGGACTGTATTTGAGCAAGATGGTGAAATGCTAAGTTATCAGCTGAAGCTATCTGGCTTGGCTAATAAGTGTATCAAACACATTTTGGGTCCACCACACAAACATGGATGCAATGCAAAAAAAAAAAGACCTGAGCATCACAGACTTCTTGGATGCTTTGTTTCTACAATTTGCTGTACAGTAAGCCGTATTATGTTAATTAACTGCATTAAGAGGCACCAAGAGGCACCATCACCACAGTCAGGAGTCGACGGCTAACATGGAGAAGAAATTTCATCATTCATATAAATTCTGGTAGCAAACGGAGAAACCCAGAATCTGAAAACCAGATTTGTTTGTAAAAAGTTTGTCTCTATTTCTCTTGGTTATCCAGTATGAGATATTCACACAGCTCTATTTTACTTGACGCTCCGCTTTTAAACACTGAAAATTTACCACAGTCTCGATTTGAATGTGCCTGCTCTTGTTTTGCTCTCTCTAAACCAATTAGCCCCTACACCCTGTTCTTTAATGACCGTTCACCATTAAAACATGGATTGGAGATCTTTGCACAGCACATTTTACGGCTCAAAACAGTTCAGGTGAGGCTGGAGGTGAAAGTAATGAAAGGTATAGGACAGAAAGCCTCACGGGTCCCCTGAGGATTAAGTGAAAAGGTTGCTACACCCAAAGGACCCTTTCTGATTGAAACTAGTTTTAATTTTTAATCACAGTAAATAGCTAAATAGCTTCAAGTTCAGTCAGTAACAACAAGAACACAGAAACCAAAACAACATGGTCTCCATGGTAACACCTGGGTAGTGCTGTCACTATCGCCTGATGATTTTTGAACAGGATTCTCCAAACACAGTGTTTGCAGTGTTTACCTGGATATTTCATTTCTAAACACCATACTGAACCTACAAGCATCTGTCGCTATTTGCTGTGACTCGACGAACGCTTTGGAAAAATATCGACAGCTAAACAAGTGTAACAGCGACTCTTCAGTGTTTCCTGAGCCCAAATGGACCCAACATTTGTGACCCAACATCTGAGAAAATCTGGTAAGCTTTTCTCGTGTGAGCAAGCAAAAGCTTTTTTTGAATTTTTTGCTCAAAATGTGTCTAAAGCTTTCATAATCTTAAGGAAGCAGAGTTCACTTTGGAGTTTAACTTTAATTTTTAATACTTAAACATTTGTAAGCACTTTTAACAAAACTCTGTGAACATTTGTGTTTTTAGAACATCTGTAGGACTCAGTTTTTGCTTCTTCTTGTGTCACCTTAAACTTCTAATGCCACACATCACACTGTGTGATTGATTTTTCTAACTATGGACTACGTGCATGTTTTTATCATTCAGGCATCTTGGCCAGTGCAGACTAGCGCTGCTGATATGAAACAGCAGCAGGAAGCTAACAAGATTGCTGGAAGTGAAACGGTGCAAGAATTAAAAGATGCACTCCATTTTGCCACTCAGGAATTGAAGACTGCAAAGGAGGAAAATGCATCTTTGAAGGAGAAGATTGCCGTCCTTGAAGATGCTCACAAAATGGAAGTGAGTAGCCTCCAAGAAGAGCTCAAACTCAAGGATGAGGCGCTTCAAAGATGTGTGAAGAAAAGAAGAGCTCAAACCAAAGCCTGGGTAGAACTCCTCCATGAATCGACCATAAAAGACATGGAGATAAACACCAGGGAACAACACTGGAGCAGCAAGTGGCAATCAACCGAGAAGAGCCTGAAAGAGGAGAAGAAAAAAGTGGAGGAGCTCCAAATTAAGAACAAGCATCTGATGGAGAACTTACAGGAAAATCTGGACGAATGGAAGAACGTCCTTCAGGTAAGCTGTCTCTGCTATCATTTCACTTTACCATAATGTCATGTTTGGTCCTAACAACTTCTGTTAGACTGAGTCACAGTTCAGTAAAATACATTTTACTCTCTCTACATAGGAGCTTGCACCTGATGCTGACCACCAGGAAGAAACCCTGGAAACAAATTCCCAAGAGGAAAAACTGGAAAACCACGAGGGAGAAGAGGAGGGAACGGACAAACCAAGAAAGGACAAGAAAAAGCAGGAAGAAAAGGAGGAAAAGCAGGAGACAAAAGAGGACATCGAAGAAAACCTTGAGGGAAAAAGTGACGAGAAGATGGAAGATAAAACAGCAACTGAAGATCTGAACCCAAACCTCTGCCTGGTTCCCATCCCTCTCACTCCCTCCGACTCTTGTCCTTTACCTCCTGTCCCTACACCCCAACTCAACCCCTCTACCTCCTCCCTACCTTACCCACCCTCTCGTGCTCTTTCCTACTCTTCACCCAGCTCTTATTCTTTACGCAACACCCTCAGTCTCCACACCTTCCCCCAATCCTCCCAACCTTACTCGATCTCTCGTGCTCCCTCCTACTATTTACCCTTGTTTTCCAAACCTGTGCAGCCCATAAACTCTAATGAAATGTTTCATCTGCTTTTTTGTTCATTTTAAAATAAACATGTGAAATTTCATTAAACTTACAGTCTTTGTTTGGATCATTGTTTTTTTGTTTTTTTTTTACCTATAACACAATATTACACTTTTGTCCAGAAGAGATTTATTTAAAAAAGTATAAGTCTCATTTAAGTGATCAAGAGTCTCCTGTCAAAAAGGTTTAACAGTTTATAAAGGTTAAGTTGACAGTGACAGACTTTATTTTAAAGAGCCCCAAGATAAGAAACATGTAGCAGTTAATGACCACACTTAAAATGGACATTGGCAACAAACTAGTGTGTAACTGGTGAGATCCAGCAAGAAAAAAAGTATTTTCTTTATTAAGACTGTTTATACAATGCATCAACTGTAATGCTATTCTTTAAAATGTATTTTTTTAAGGTTTCTACCAAGTTTTGCTTCAAATTCAAGAAAATATTTGACTGGTAATGCAGCACCAGAGGAAACAACCAGGTTTTTCATTAGTTACAAAATGTAGTTCTCTTGTTACCATACAAAGAAGACACTGCGCCTACCATGACTGTCTTCTACATACTTCCTGCTCATCTTCTGTCTGTACCCTCAGGCAACACAAGCACACAAATGTTTTTCCTTGTTTTATTTAACTGAAAACCCCCGTAGACTCCCTGGAGATGCCACATCAGTCACCTACAGTGGCCCTTAGGGGACAGCAGAAGTCAAAGCTCAAATAAAACAATAAAATGGAAAAAGGGATGAAATGCAACAGATTGTTGCTACAAATGTCAAAGCACTTTACTACTTTTACCTAACATAATAAACACATAAAATATCCTTTTTGCCATTTTTCCCAAGACTAACAATTTTATACTACATTATCTTTGTTGTTCTTAGTTTTTCACTTCTACTATGCTGCACTGGACAAACATTTATATAAGAGGTAAGATTTCTCCTTCCTGATTTCCTTATTGATCAAAGGTTAATGATTAAGCTAGAAGAGAAAACAGGAAAAAAGAAATATCTACAAAAATCTTAGGATAAGTCAACCAGTAATACTCCAAAATCGTTAAGCTTTTCGTTCTTTATGGAGTTAATTTCATGGTTGTCAGACACAGCTGCTCCTACTGAGTGACAGGACCTGTTGGTGCACGCCTGCTTCTGATTGGTCTGACTAGTGCCTGATGTTAAAACATATTATCTATTAGTTTGACTAGATCGAGAACTTCCAAATGTAGTCTCAGTGCATGGCAAGTGTTGCTTGTTTTGCAAAGTAAGACATTAAATCAGAAGAAACGTGGAGGTAATTTGATGGGTTTTTCTCTCCTACCCTCTCCCCTTGTTCTGAGCTGTGGATATTTTTAAACAGAGATGTCATTGGTGGGAAAACACTGACAACTAAAATGATCAGCACCTACAGTCACACAAAAATGATTTACTTTAAAATATCCATTCAGAAAAATATACTTAAAGCGAAATAAAGGTTTGAACTGAAAGAAAGAACAAACCTCTTACAGTCATTCTAACCTCCAAAAACGATACAGACTCAGGTAATAATCAGAGATAACAAGATGATTGCAGTGGCCTCCTACTGCCTCCCTTCCTTCCTGTCTATAATGACCTTTCTTTTACTGAGGCTGCAACAAAGCTTGAAGCTTTTATGTAAGCCTGTCAAAAGGCTTTTGCCCTCATTTTTGTCATTCTCTACATGTCTGCATGCTTTCAGCAGCATATGAATCAGCTGATGTGAGAACAATTATATTTCGAAATTGCAGCTGTTCTAATTTCAACAATATTTCCTTGCCATGCTACGTAATTAATTTCATTTATAATGTTATCCCTGAACATTTGACTACATTTTGTGCAACACATGTGCAAACATGCATTGTAACTTCATTTCACTAGCTGGGCCCACGTCCTCATTTTAGGTTTGACAGCGTTTTAGTAGGTAAAAGTGAATGCTTTGACATGATTTGAGCTGCGGTTTGGGGAAGGCCTCGAAGGGGACTGGCGATGGCTCCCGGGCCTGGCAGATCCCCATGTACTAAATAGAAGTGAAGAAGTTAAAGAATTGAGAACAAGGAGGGAGGGAGGGTGGGGCACGTAAACAAGAATGATCAGCTTGCAGAACTGAGGGAACTTATATTGATGACAGCCGGAAGGAGCGTGTTTGGAGGCGTGGTCCTGCTCCTGAAATTCCGATACATAATCTCCAATATAAAAAAAGAAGTGCACATTGAGATGAACCATTAAATATGGCGTAAATAACCAGGAAGATGTCCATCCATCCATCAACCCATCGATCCACTACAGCTTACTGATACAGGTCACTGAGGCAGCAAAGAAGAGAGGCAAAACTTCCCTCTCCCAAGCTCTTCTGGGATGATACAGATGTGTTCCCAAGGGGTCCGAGAGACAAGATTGTTTGATATAGGCAGCTTACCCTGGTATGTTCTCCTAAAGTAAATGGGTCCTGGGTGATTCAAAAAAGCCCATGAAAATAACATCTAGCCACCAAGGAACCCTGCTTAGAGCAGAAATACAGGCTTGGGGGAAGAGGTCATTGGGAGGCATCAGGGGGCTGCATGAGTCACACTAATGGACTAGTTTTTGAAAACTCTGAATCCTGTCTAACCTGTTACAGACTGTCTTCATTAGCATTACTTATTTTCTAAACATATCACTCTCTAATAGACCTAAACTTGTAGAACAAGTTTACTTAAGGGAAGCGCTGGCATACATGAAAAAGAATGGAATTCTGAGAGAATTGTGGATACATTCGGTAACAAATTGTTTTCTTTTCCTTGGACCAGTGTTGATACTGCATCGCGGAAATAGCCTGTTTGCCAGACTTCTGCCTGGTAGCAAAAAAAAGCCTTTTTTTTTGTGTAACATATGGAGCCATTTTTCACAAAGAATCATAATCTCCCAAGAGATTCATTTAAGTAGAGTAAGAATAAACCAACCAAGAATAAACCAACACAGAGAGACTGAGGAGGAGCTTCTTCCCGCAGGCGATACGGTCTCTCAATCACACCACCACACAGTACTGACCCACACATATAGTTCTTACACACACACTGGACATTCTGGACATTGTTTTCACTTCATCACTTAAATCACTTTAAGCATATTTGCACTGCACAAGACATAATGTGGATTGCACAACACTGGTCACTACATTCTTCATTTCCAGTTAATACTTGTACAGCTGCTGTTATTGTGTGTATATATATATTTATTTATTTATATTTCTTCATACATTCTTATATAGTTCTATACTGTATATTGTGTATTTTGTTGTACAGTTATTTTATTTTCAACTTTAATTTATATATTTATCTTTATCTTATTCTTCCCAGTTAAATTTACCCTTCATTCTAATTTGTGTTGTACAGTTATTTCATTTTTAACCTTAATTTTTTTATATATATTTTATTCCTTCCTAGTTAAATTGACCCTTTTTAATTTTTCATATTTATTTCCTATCTTATTCATAGCCTTTTCCTTTTTTTTCTTTAGGTCACGAGCAGTTGTCTAAGCATTTCACTGCATATCGTACTGTGTATGACTGTGTATGTGACAAATAAAATTTGAATTTGAATTTGAATTTAAAAGCCTGACAAACAGGTCTTCTTCTTTTAGATGCATCCATTAGGGGTTGCCTCAGCGAATCATCTACCTCCCTCTCACCCTATCCCTAACATCCTCTTCTGTCACACCAACCATCTGCATATCCTCCTTCACAACATCCATAAATCTTCTCTGTGGCCAATCACTTTCCCCCCTGCTCAGCAGCTCAATATTCAATATCCTTTGCACAACATCTCCACTTTTCTTCTTCTGCACATGTCTAAACCCTGCACCTCTAACTTGAAGTTGAACTTCTTCAAGCCATTTCAACCTGAGCTCTCACTCTGATTCACTCATTTCTAATCTTGTCCATTGTGGTCACTCCCTGTAAAAACCCTTTTTGCAGCTCTGCCACCTCCAGCTTGGCCTTCTGTCTCCTTGTCAGTGCGACTGTCACCATACCTTACATCACAGAAGGTCTCACTACCTTATTTCATCTCCACCCACTCCACCCCACCTGGACTTTCTTCTTCAATTCTCTTGTGCCATGTGTCCATTGCTTTGGATGGTTGATCTCAGGTATTTAAACTCATGTGGATGTGGATTGCACAACACTGGATATTATATTTCTTCATTTCCAGTTAATACTTGTACAGCTGCTGTTATTGTGTATATATATATTTATATTTCTTCATACATTCTTATATAGTTCTATACTGTATATTGTGTATTTTGTTGTACAGTTATTTTATTTTCAACTTTAATTTATATATTTATCTTATTCTTTCCCAGTTAAATTTGCCCTTCATTCTAATTTGTGTTGTACAGTTATTTCATTTTTAACCTTAATTTTTATATTTTATTTTATTTTATTCCTTCCTAGTTAAATTTACCCTTTTTAATTTTCATATTTATTTCCTATCTTATAACCTTTTCTTTTTTCTTTAGGTCACGAGCAGTTGTCTAAGCATTTCACTGCATATCGTACTGTGTATGACTGTGTATGTGACAAATAAAATTGGAATTTGAATTTGAATTTGAATTCATGTACTCTCTACTTTTTGAATCTACACATTTCCCCTTGCCTCCCTCTCATTCACACACATCTATTATGTCGTGCTTCTACTGGCCTTTTTTGCCTTTTCTCTCCAAAGCATACCTCCACATTTCTAGGCTTTCTTCTACCTTCTACCTCAGCTCTACTCTCACTGCAGATTACGACATCATCTGCAAACATAATAATCCACGAAGACTCCTGCTTGACCTCATCTGTCAACCCAGTCATTACCACTGCAAGCAAGAAAGGGCTCAGAGCAGATCCCTGATGTTGTCCCACGCCTACCTTGAACCCATCTGTTACTCCTAACTCACCTCTGTCATGGTGTCCTCATTCATGTCCTGCACCACCACCGTTCTTCTCCTTCCATGTCTTTCTGCAGATCCACAAAAACACAGTCAAACTCCTTCTGACCTTTGCTATACTTTTCCACCAATTGCTTTTCCAGCATGATACCATTTTGCACCTCTTCTTGACTCAGCTTCAGCAAGTTTTTCCAAAGCTTCATAGTATGTCTCATTAACTTTATCCCTCTGTAGTTTCTACAGCTCTGCAAATTGCCTTTGTTCTTTAAAAGCATGTATCTCATGTAAAAAGTTCATTATTGTTCAAATAATTTCCAAAACAGGCGTAACACAAGTAATTCAAAATGCAATATGGAAGTGCAATAATTACAATTTCTGTTAATATTTCTTGAAATAGTAAAAAGTACTTGTTACACATGAAAAGCGTAACAAGTACTTTAGTAAAAAGTAGCCATGATCTACAATCAAGACTCCAAAGCCTGACTCCTCTCTCGCCTCCACATACTTGCTCAATCACAGTGTGACATGAATGTTGGACTGTTGGTTTCGGAAACTCACAGCAAACACCACAACAATGGAGCGATGGAAAGGTGTGGAGGAAGGGGCTTGCGACACTATCCAACCATCTGTGATACAGTGTGGAAAGACCACAAACCCTCAGACTTTAGTGTTGTTTTGTCTCTGATCGTCTTTGCAGCTTTTGGGAGGTTTGCAATTTGAAGACATTTTTAAATTAACCATCAGCCCTTTGCTGTGAAGTGTCGGTTGTCTAATTTTGGACTGAGAGGAAAACATAGTAATATTTAGAGAAAACAGGAACACATCATAGAGACCCCCAGACCACAAAACACACATAAAAATACCACCTTCACAACTTTTATTGTAAAACCTGATGCGCTGATGGGAAATCAAATACAGAACTGAAAGTGGGCTTGCAGTGTGTGCATGTGTGTGAGGAAGTTTGCAGTGGGCTGGGTGAGTAAACACTAACGGATGGGGAGGTGGAAGATGTGTGATTGCTAACGGTTCTTTCACACTTAAAGTAGCAACAGCGGTTTCTTCATTCATGTCAATGAGATCATTGTGGGGCATCACCAGATACTGCAGAGAAGAAAGGGATTATCCAGACCTTTTACTGCAATACAAGCTCATTTACTGCAGACAGCAGCTAGTCACACCACAACCCTGTAAATTCAGTTTACAGTAACATGTCGTACATTGAACAACATTAAAGACTTCCTTCTTAGACAGTGTATTGCCAAAACTAGAAATATTCTGTCTCAATAATGCTGAAAAACTAGTCCATGCATTTATTTATTATCTGGTGTCTTAAAAGATCACAGAGAAGCCTTCCGATGACGCTCAGTGCTGGAGAATTCTTTAAAGCATGGTCTTTAAATAAACATCCCACCAAATTCCTGGACATCCCGGATGTTAGTTTTTTTCTAGAGGTGTTTGTGAGCCCACGCTATGATTTCCATGACAGAATCAATTCAATTCAATTTTAATTCAGTTTTTATTTATATAGCTTACTACTGTAAGGTAAAGATCCTGCAATCATGCAGGGAAAATCCTAACAATCAAAACAATCAAACAGCCCTCTTTGAGCAAACACTTGGCAACAGTGGGAAGGAAAAACCCCCTTTTAGGAATAAACCTTCAGCAGAATCAGGCTCAGGGAGGGACAGCCATCTGCAAGGACAAAAGATTCACTGTAGAAAAGAGCAACAGATTAATAATAACTAATGATTAAATGCAGAGTGTTGAGTAAGCACATAGTGAGTGAAAAAGGTGCATTATGGCCTCCAGCAGCCTAAGATAAGATAAGATAAGATAAAACCTAGACCTAACCTAGCCTAGCCTAGCGTAACTAGGCTCCAGGCTGGAGAAACTGATCAGGAAGGCTAGCTCTGTGGTCGGCATGAAGCTGGACACTCTGGTGACAGTGGCAGAGAAAAGGACATTAAAGAAACTGATGGACATTATGAACAATGCTGGGCATCCTCTGCACACGGCCATAAACAATCAGAAGAGTCTGTTCAGTGACAGGTTGCTTCTCCCCAAGACAAGAACTAACAGACTTAAAAACTCCTTTGTCCCACACGCCATCAGACTGTTTAACTCCTCTCTGGAGGGGAGAGGGAGGGGAAACAGGAGGACAAAGGAGGGGGGAACAACTAAGCTGTAGTGCCTCTTCACCTCACTGTACAATACCTTGTGCAATACTTTTTGTAAATAGTCAAAAGTGGAATAGACTCAATACTTGAAATGTGCAATTCACTTGTATTTTTATTTTTTATTCCTATTTATTCTATTTATCCCCTTTGTATATTTTATTTATATTTGTCTCTGTATTTATATATATGTGTGTGTGTGTGTGTGTGTGTGTGTGTGTGTGTGTGTGTGTGTGTGTGTGTGTGTGTGTGTATATAACAATTCTGTAACTGTAACTTCGGTCGTTGCTGTGCTTTTTTTGGAAGTCGAATTTCCCAGAGGAACCCACCCGAGGGATTAATAAAGTTCTATCTTATCTTATCTTATCTTATCTTAACTAAGGGCCCTAGCTACAAGCGTTGTTAAAAAGGAAAGTTTTAAGCCTTGAAAGTAGAGAGGGTGTCTGTTTCCTGAATCCAAACTGGAGCTGGTTTCACAAAAGAGAGGTCTGAAAGCTGAAGACTCTGTCTCCTAATCTACTTCTAAATATCATAGGAATCACAAGCAAACCAGCAGTTTTAGAGTGAAGTACTCTATTGGGGGTGCTATGAGGTCTTTAGCCCTAAATATTCTATTATTCTATATTATACTTGTATATGCATAAAAGGACTATTTCTAACAAATTCTGCCTCTCTAAGATGCTCTTTTTGCATCCAGTCATGTTACTGATCCATTGCCAATTAAAATACCGTTTACTTTTCCAGCCTTTATTTTGTTCCGATCCCAACTTTTTGTGCAAATGTTCCTGAAAGGGACCATTTCCTGCTGTGTGCTACATGTGAAAAATGACAGCTCTTAAAAATCCTGACCTGATTCTCACTAAACTGTCCAAAGTGCATGTGTGAAAACAGTCTGTGTGTATTTAACCCCCCTCCAAATCAGCCAGCTTTTCTTTGCTCGTCTCCACTAGAAGATGAAAGGCATTTGTTGAATATCAAACAACCTGACACTTGACCAGACTAACACAACTACCTCCTCCTCCTCCTCTTTTTCACCTCAGTCACATTCCTAGAGAGACATTTAACCCCACTCCATCTACAGATGGTGTGAATCTGTAAAATTAAGCTGTAAACCTTAGTGATGATCCAGGGAAGTGTCCTGATGAGGATAGCAGTAATACCATAATCAATTTCATTTTCTTACTGTTTGCAAATAGTAGGATCTATAGTTATAATTTAACTTTTTTTAAAAATGTTTTATTGGAGGTGAGTGTCCCTCTGCCCGTTAAAGTCTATACTTATAAACCTATGTGATATTTTTTTTCCAGAGTACCTATCTGGAATGGTTTGTCTGTTGTTAGGCAACTTCACACAATGTCCTGTTTGATTCTCTTGCACACAGAGAAAATTTTAACTCCATTTGGAAATTGACCTCACCAATTCATTACGGTTAGTAAGGTATGCCGTGATTAGATCACCATGGTAAATTATACAGAAGACATATCCTTGGCTGGAGCAAAATATATTAATAGTTTCTACCTATTTTTTTTTTTTTTTACTAATTCTTTTAATTACAATATGTAACTACAGTATATAGACCAAATTCTGTGGTCTTACCTCAGGAAAAACATTAAAGGGAGTCTAAGTTGTGCAGTCAATGTAAAATCAGCACAGGAATTTGCACATAGTCAGCTGGAACTCAGTCTACTTTGTGCAGAAGAGTGAAATGATGCATTGAAATGCCCCTTCTTAATATGTACTCATGCAATACCTGAAGCAGTGTTATCAAAGACAACTCATAACCACTGTTATGATACCCATTATCTTTCACTGGTCTTTTAGGTTTTATCAAGCCAACTAGGTGTTTTTATCAAAACACCTAGCTATGATGGGGTTTTTTATCCCTCAGATAAATTCAGCTTCCGCTTTGGCAAAAACTTGTGAAAAATGGTGACACTGCTCTTAATCTGTAGTTTCGTATATAAAAATTTGGCATTAGCTGGACTATGATAGCATTTTGTTGTTAGCATCCTCCAGTTAGCATGCTTCTCTTACTGTATGTCAGATACCAAAATGGCTCCAGTTCACCTTCAGACAGCAGCAGTCCATCTTCAGCAGTCTGAAAGGTGACAGATGACCGCACAGCTGCGGCACACACACACACACACACACACACACACACACACACACACACACACACACACACACACACACACAGCTGCAGACATTGAATCAATGTTTCATGCTGAAACTGTCTGCAGATATTAAGATATATGTAAAACTGATAGATGCAAACAAATACTGACATGTCAGGACAGAATCAATGGATAATTGGATGGATGTTGGTTTGGCAGAATGTGATTTGTGAAGGAGAAGCAGAGGACAGGTGAGGGATCGTGTGTGATGGCGTGTTTGCACACAGTGTGACAACAGGTGTGTGTATGTGTTGAGTCAATCATCGCACATGCACACAGTGGGATCCTTTTTGCTTGACAGCAAGACGAATGAATGCGACAGATGCAGCCATAACTTTTACTTACAAAACACTGAGTGTGGATATAAGACACAAAGAAAGAAAGAAAGAAAGAAAGAAAGAAAGAAAGAAAGAAAAAAAGAAAGAAAGAAAGAAAGAAAGAAAGAAAGTTCGGGAGAGCAGAAGAGGTAATGAATGAATGGCTGGAGACAGGAAGAGAATGAGAAAAGATAAGATCAGTTTTTTGGTGAATGGGAGGAAAGGCATAGGCTTGCTTTTCAGGCACAAAAAAAGAAAAGTGAAAACAGTTTATGGCTTGATAAAGGCTCAGAGGCATACTTGGAGGAATTAAATTAAAAAAACAACAAAAATGGACACATCAGTTCTAAATCATGATTGTACCTCTGAATACTATCACTGCATAAAAGTTACATACATTTGTGAGATTTTGAGGATTACATGAATAGCATTTGAAGCACTCCACTGCACCAGCTTTAAAATATCCTGAGACACCAGAACAATTAGACTATCTGAGAAGCACTGCATGTAATGTTTTTACATCTCCTGTCTTTCTGCTCAGATCTCAGCGTTTAAAAAGCAATTACAGCAATTTTTTTTAGATCAAAACTTGTAAGTGCAGGAGGAAAACCAGAATTTGGATTACCCTGAATACACTGAGTCATGTAAGCTACAACTTTGTAGAAAAAAAGCTGAAAACTTAAGAGTAAGAAAGAAAAATCAAAACTATGCCTTTAGTCTATCAAAAAACTGCAGATATAAATATGTTTATCATTTTACAGACACTTAGTTTCGCCCCCAAAAGATGAAACACTGAGCTGGCGTTTCAAGATTTATAAACTCTGGAGCAAGTTTTCTAAATGCAGAGTTTTTGGATGAGAAATATGTCATTTTATTTATGACTGAGAGCTAGAGAAAAACATTTCTTTTTACAGTTAACTGACTTACTTAATTTGCTTGCTAATGAGGACCTTCTCTTGCTGTACTGTAGCAACCAGTGGCTCACGCACACACAAATCTCAAGCCAGAGGAATACCATGCACAAGCACAAGAGCTTGCCCTCTATCATACTGCAGGCAGAGGTGGAGGGACTCATTTACACTCATTTAAAGCTATGTTTCTGTGTGCTGATGTTTGGACTGCATCATTAACAACAACATGGAAGAAAATATAATTTTTAGAATTTCAATAATCAAGCTGGATAAATATTTAATCTAGTGTGAACACAGTGTTTATCTTAAGATACTTCATTTTTTGGACTTAGGTCAGCCTTAGGGGGTCCAGGGATGGAGAACCAAGAGATTTGGGGGTGAAAGGGTGAGTAAGGTGTTGAGGGGATGGGAGGAGGGTCACCGGCTAATGATCTTAAATCCTTGACAGGTCAAATGTTTTCATGAGGATCCACTTCCAGGACACAATGGAGTCCTGTTCTTCCTCCGAACTGAAGCAGTCTATTCATTTACAGAGCACTGACCTTTGACCCTCCCCTCCCCCTCCCCAAAAATCTCCTGTGGAGAAGCAGTTTCTGCTTCTGACTTTAATACATGATTGTTGTGGGAATTTTCCATTTAATGTTATGCTGCTTTTGTACAGCTCATCACACCAATGTGTGGAAAACTTTATGATCATAGGAGAAAGAGGCCTTTGTGGAAAGGGAACCTCATCAGCCATTCCAACACATTTTCCTTTCAAGTCCAATGATCCAGGCTCTCCTGACTGCCTAAACTAGAGATTTTAAATCTCTCTAATAAACAGAGATAAATGTTTTATTAATGATCATAGACTGACAGCTACTACTTTATATTTCTGTTTAATGTAAAAATATCTACTGGTGTATATAAAACTTTCTTAATATTTGATTTACAGTTTCCTTGTTTTCTTTTTAAGTTTGGGTTAAATGATTAATGACATCCAGTAAAAAAAAGTCACTATTAATAAGCTCATGAAATCCTCCATCCTACAACATGAATAAAAAAAACAGTTTAACATTTACAGAAATCTTTGAGCGTTGTCGCTCAGCTGATACAGTTTTACAATCTAGATGGCAAAAATCTGTGTGTCTGGAGGCCATCTACCCCCTAGCGTCTTATTTCCATGGAGCATTTCACTTCACAGTCTGATATCTTCCCATTTTACGCTTTCCATGTATGGAAGTTAATATTCTTTTCACTAAAATGGAATTTGTTTTGCAGTCATATCTCTACCAGCCAGTGGGCAGAGCCCAACTCAATACATCTAAGCAGCTGACAGCAGAAAGGAAGTTACCACTCATAACCAACAGTGTGGCAATAATGTAGCACAATGCTGATTTTTATTTTTCATATAAATCAAACATGTTATTTTTCTGAAATGCACAAACACAAAACCCATGTGAGGCAGATCTTGATGCAGGTGAAAGCTGATAGATTCACTAAAAACATCTAAAAATCAGTTGGAGTTTGACTCTACTTTCACTTTCTGTTTTTTGTTTTATTATCTCTAAACGTTTACCACAGTTAATCTACTTGTTCTAGCATACAGAATGTTACCTACATATGAGAAGTTACTAGCAGTGACAAGGTAAGTTTCCCTGTTTTGGCTGCACACCAAGCTTTTATTTTCCTGGGAGATTTTCTGACCAATTACATTAAGTGCCATTAATCTATAGCCACTGCATCATGAAATCAACATTTACAGCATACTGGTGTAGTAAAGCAATTGATTTGACCGTGGCTAAATTTATATATATATAGAGAGAAAAAAATGCTTTTCCTGCACCACCCCCACATACTTCTCTGTCACTCCTGACTTCCTTATGCAGTACCACAGTTTCTCTCTTAACACCCTATCATACGTTTTCTCAGCAAAGACAGTGAAACTCCTTCTGACCTTCACTACACGTTTCATCTTTGCTTCTTAAAGCAAAGATCGCACTTTCTTAGCATGAAGCAGTACTGCTGCTTATTGATCATTACCTATTTTCTATAACCTAGCCTTAACAACTCTTTCCCACAGGTTCATGGTATGGCTCATCAACTTTATCCCTCTGTAGTTACTACAGCTCTGCACATCACCTTTGAAAATTAGTCCCAGTACACTTCGCCATTCCTCGGCATCCTCTCATGCTTGAAGACTGTCCAAGAAAGTCCACTGCCCTCTCTCCTCGACACGTCCACAGCTATGTCATTTGATCCAATCCCCTTTCCATTGTCCATCCTTTCAAACAGCTGTCCTTCCTACTTCCCAATCCTCTCCACTTCCTGCACGATCGTTGCTCAAGAGTTGGCAGTTTGTCTTGTAATCGGAAGGTTCGAGCCCCGGCTCCGACAGTCTCGGTCGTTGTGTCCTTGGGCAAGACACTTCACCCGTTGCCTACTGGTGGTGGTCAGAGGGCCCGATGGCGCCAGTGTCCGGCAGCCTCGCCTCTGTCAGTGCGCCCCAGGGCGGCTGTGGTTACAATGTAGCTTGCCATCACCAGTGTGTGAATGGGTGAATGAATGTAGTGTAAAGCGCTTTGGCGTCCTTAGGGACTAAGTGAAGTGCTATACAAATGCAGGCTATTTACCATTTTACCATTACTAACCTGTCTCTCTCATTTCCTTCATTCATTAGCTCCTCAAAATACTCCCTCAATTCTCACCACACTTCCTTTACTTGATCTCACTGTCTACTTAACTGGGCATGTGTCTCCTTCTTTAGTGTCAAACTTCACACACAACTCAATAAGTATTTTCCTTTTCTTTTGCTACCTCTCTTTGCTGTACACTTAGCCTCCTACCTATACCTCGTTTTCTCTGCCAACTGTGGCAGGATGAATGTTATCCCGCGGTCCAACCCACTTTCAGCCTGGCCCATTAGGGGGCGCTGGTATAAATAGTGGCCATTTGAGTGTCTCTGCATTGCTTGCCTGTGATCTCCTTTTTGGTCACCTGACTTCCTCGGTGTGGTAGAGATCGTTTGTGGGTTACTCTAAAGTCTCCATCGCAGCTGGTCGTAGCTATAGAAGCCTCCTCTGAGCTATTCTGCTTACATTCTATGACCCGGCTTACTTGGTACGTAATCAACTTTTGTTACGCTCTCTGCCTTCTATTGTTCTTTTATAGTAATTATTTATTATGTTTCGCAGGAAGTGTGGGCCTTAGTTTTGCGCCAAGCTACGTGAACTGAAGTGCTGCTGTTTTGCCTTGCTGTGCTTTTACCGTCTGTTCCCGTTGTGAGAATTCTTTCCCTGCTGCTGTCAGCTTTTACAGTGGACGTCGGCGTGGACAACGGCCATATGCATGCCGGTTATCGGAGTCAGCTGGCGTGCATATTGATTGACTGTTAACTTATCGTCGTGTGGACGGCAAGTTGGAGCAGTACGGCGATTCCGTTTGCTCCAGATTTTAGAGTTTTATTCAGATTGTATGTTGTTTTATTGCTTTTTGATTTGTAGTTTGGATTCTCTGTTACACCACTGGTGGGAGGCCCTTTTTCTAGCTGTAGATCACCAGTGTGGTCCTGCAGTTGGGTTATCCCCCGGTGCTACACATTAGTTTGTTGTAATATATTAACATTTTCTTTGTTTCTTTTATTCAGATGCGGAGTGCCGACGTGGAGGAGACTAGGGTGCCTTGGTGGTGGGATCCCTTGAGTGTACACACCTGCCTTGTTTAGTTTATTAGTGTGAGTGTGTGTGATAGTCTGTTGCACTGGTGTTTTGGGTGTGTTTTCTTTCTTTAGTTTGTGTGTGGCATCCCTGCCCCTCCACTGGTAAGCCTCAGCTCTGAATACCTTTTTAAGCATATTTGTACTTGAATATTTATGATTGTGCTTTTATATGGTGTTTTAAATAATTATTAATAAATTGTGAATTTGTTGATCATTGAACCTCGTCTCTGGACTGAGTATAGCGAACCTAAGTGCCTTTCTGGTGATTTAGTGTTACTTTCAGTATTCTCTGGGTGAAATTCCCAGGGTGGCGTTGTCTTTTTAAAACTGCAAAGAGTATTTACTTTATATCCCAACCTCGTCTCGCCACAAACTTGGCGTTGTCGACAGGATATACTCTTTAAAACAGAGACGTGTGTTCTTCTTTTTTTGTTTGGTGTAACGTAAATTGTTTTTTTATATTATTTTGTACAGAATAAAGGCAAAGCAGCAGCTACTTTGGTGTGGGATTTCACAGCTGTGTTACAGAGATGGAGGAAGAGTTACAGGAACTCAGGGACTTGATCGCGCAGCTGAAAGCAGACAATGAGAGGCTGCGTCAGGAGAGGGCTGATGGGTCAGGTACTAGTGCTACACCTTCTACTTCAACTGCATCATCTGTTAACCCCCCAACGGCTGGTGTCTCTGTAGCAGAGAGACTAGTTTTTGTGCCCCGTGACAGAAAGTGCCCTATGTTTAGAGGAAAATCAGGTATAGGGTTGAATGAATGGTTGGAGGAAATAGAAGGTTGTGCTAGAGCACGTCATTTGTCTTTGGCTGATAAAGCATTTTTCCTGTTTGACCACCTAGAAGGGGAAGCACGTGAGGAGATCAAATATCGCTCTAGTGCAGAGAGGACTGATCCTGCTAAGATAATCACTATATTGCAAGAACTGTATGGCTGTTCAGACTCCTATGTAGCATTGCAGGAAGCTTTCTTCTCTAGAAAACAGCAGGAAAGTGAGACACTGCAAGAGTTTTCCCTCGCTCTCTTGGGTCTTATGGAAAAAGTTAAATCGAGTGCCCCCAATGGCATGCCCAATGCTGACGTTTTATTAAGAGATCAATTTGTTGAACAGGTCTTAGATAGTACCTTGCGGCGGGAGTTAAAGCAGCTAGTAAGGAGGCAGCCAACACTGACATTGCTGGAGATTAGAGGGGAAGCTATTAGGTGGGAACGTGAAGGGTTGCCTAGTGGCGTTAGGCATAGAAGCAGTTCTGTCCCTTCTGTTTATGGCATTCAGTATGGGGTCCATAGCGGTCCCTCAGGAATAGCTCAGTCTACCCGTTTGTCTGAGATGAGCGAGATGAAGGAATTGTTAAAGCGCCAGCAGGAGCAACTTAATCAGCTCACTCAGAGCATTGCTCGATTGCAGGGCCCCCATCGAATGCCTCGCTCAGGACGGGGCGACTCCATTATATGCCGTCGTTGTCAGCAACCTGGACATTTTGCTCGGGAGTGTGATGGGGAACGCGTTCCTCGTTCCCGGCCTCCTTCGCAGGCCCCTCTGCATAATCGCAGGCACTCTCCTTTAAATACGGCTTCGGAAAACTAGCACCCTCCGTATTGCCGAGCCACAGTTCGGGTGGGGTGTCTATTGGCTCAAGGGTTGTTTCTAATGGTCCAGAGGCAGTCTCGAAATTAATTTCATCCTGTCCTCATATAGATGTGGACATGGGCGGTATAAAAGTACCTTGTTTGGTTGATACAGGGTCCATGGTCTCTACCATTACTGAAAGTTTTTTCCGCCAGCATTTTGAGTCCTGGGGTCAAGAGCGTCTCCAAGCTTGTCATTGGTTGCAGCTTAAAGCGGCTAATGGGTTGTCCATTCCTTACCTTGGCTATATCGAGCTAAGTGTAGAGCTCTGTGACAAGTTTCTTCCACAGTGTGGCGTGTTGGTCGTTAAAGATCCTCCAGGTGCAGGACCTTCCACGGTTCCGGGTGTATTGGGGATGAATGTCATTCGGAAGTGTTACCACGAGCTTTTTGGGCAACACGGTGAAGCATTGTTTAGTTTGGGCTTTGTCACAGAGGCCCCTAAACCCCTTGTGCAGGCGCTGCAAAAGTGCCATGACGTTAGTATAAGAGCCCCACTGGATTTGTCTGGCCATGTGAGAGTGAGGGGTAAGCGAGCATGTTGCATTCCGGGTGGTGTAATGAAAGTAGTGGCCGCCACCTGTTCGGAGCAATATTCAGGTGCCACTGTGTTATTTGAACCTACTGATGTTAACTTGCCTGCTGGACTTTTAGCGTCCCCTGCATTGGTTCGAGTGGTTAGAGGTACTGCATACATACCAGTTGTTAATGTAGGGACCACGGCGGTCTTGCTTCACCCCAGGACCGTTATAGGGACCCTGGAAGATGTTCATGTGGTCAGTTTGCCCGCTGGCGTGACAGAAGTACTCCCTAACGTAGCCACAATGGCATCTCACACCGCCACTCCTACTGTGCAGGATCAGATGGAAGGGATTGATTTGTCTAAACTGTCAGCAGAGGAACAGGGACAGGTGAGGTCTCTCCTTAAGAAATACAGCTCGGTCTTTTCTGCTCATGACACTGATTTGGGTTGCACTAACTTGATCTCCCATGACATTCCAGTCTTAGACGATATCCCCGTGCGGCAGCGTTATAGGCGCATCCCCCCTTCAGAGTACGAGGTTGTGAAAGAGCATATTAACCAGTTGTTAGGGGCCGAGGTGATTAGAGAGAGTAGCAGCCCCTATGCTTCTCCCATTGTGCTCGTTAAGAAGAAGGATGGCAGCCCGCGCATGTGTGTTGATTATCGGCAACTGAACAACAAGACAAGGAAAGATGCATTCCCCCTGCTGCGCATTGAAGAATCCTTAGATGCGCTGACTGGTGCCCGTTGGTTTTCCACCATGGATTTAGCAAGTGGCTATAATCAGGTCCCAGTTACGGAAGAGGATAGGCCCAAGACTGCCTTCTGTACTCCTTTCGGCCTATTTGAGTGGAACCGAATGCCATTTGGGCTCTGTAATGCCCCTAGTACCTTCCAGAGACTAATGCAACGCCTTTTCGGTGATCAACAGTGCCAGTCTCTGCTTCTCTATCTTGATGACATTGTAATCTTTTCATCAACAGTATCGCAACATCTTGAGCGGCTGGATGTGGTGCTAGGTCGGCTTCAGCAGGAAGGTTTAAAAGCCAAGCTTGCCAAATGTGCCTTTTTCCAGCGGGAGGTTCGCTACCTAGGCCATGTCATCTCCGATCAAGGTGTCTCTACGGACCCTAGCAAGGTGGAAGTGGTGGCTAACTGGCAGCCTCCTAAGACTGTCTCGGAACTACGCTCCTTTCTTGGGTTTGCCAGCTATTATCGCCGTTTTGTAGAGGGTTTTGCCAAGTTGGCGGCACCTCTGCATAGACTGGTGGCAGAGTGGGGAGGCAGAAAATCAAAGAAGAGGTCAGAGCATGGTGTCGCGGAGAACTGGACTGCAGAGTGTGCTCAAAGTTTTGAGGCATTAAAGACTAAGCTGACGACAGCACCAGTGCTGGCTTATGCAGATTTCTCTTTGCCTTTTATTTTAGAAGTGGATGCCAGCCATGCCGGCCTAGGGGCAGTGCTTTCCCAGGAGCAGGGAGGTAAAGTGAGGCCAATAGCCTATGCCAGTCGGGGTTTGAGGCCCCCTGAGCGCAATATGCTAAATTATAGCTCAATGAAGCTGGAGTTTTTGGCACTTAAGTGGGCCATGACTGAGAAATTTAGAGAGTACTTGTTGGGCCATAAGTGTATTGTTTACACCGACAACAATCCTCTTAGTCACTTGTCTTCTGCTAAACTTGGGGCTACTGAACAGCGCTGGGCAGCTCAGCTCGCTTCGTTTGACTTTGACTTAAAGTACAGGTCAGGAAGGAGTAATAAGAATGCAGACGCTTTATCTCGCCAGCATCCACCTGATCCTCAGGAGATTAAAGCCATGGTTCCTGGTACAGCCTTGCCTGGACCTCTTCAACAAGCCTTGCGGCTGGGACCAGCTGAGGTATCACAAGCTGCCATTACAGTTTTGCCCCATCTCACTACTCCTGATCTTCATACCCTCCAACAGGTCGACTCAGTGATAAAAGAGATCTTGGTGTTCTGGAGGCGGAAGCAGCGACCCAGCTTTGAGGAGCGGCAGCAGCTTGCTCCACCTGCTCTAGTGCTGCTACGACAATGGGATCGTCTGATTGAAAGGGAAGGAGTTCTGTATCGTCAGGTTCATCGCCCTGACGGTGCCGAGGTGATACTTCAGCTTTTGCTGCCTAGTGCACTGATTGAGCAGGTGTTGACTCATGTTCATCAGGACCATGGCCATCAAGGGGTGGAAAGGACCCTAGCGCTTCTCCGCTCACGGTGCTACTGGCCCGGTATGTCTGCTGAGGTAGCTCGTTGGTGTCAGAGATGTGAACGTTGCCAAATTGCAAAAGACACCCGACCAGCAGCTCAAAGTTTCATGGGACATTTGTTGGCTTCTCGACCAAATGAAATCTTGGCCATTGATTACACCTTGCTCGAACCTTCCCGAAATGGGCTGGAGAACGTTTTGGTGATGACTGATGTTTTCAGCAAGTATACATTGGCTGTCCCCACTCGTGACCAATGTGCTGCTACAGTGGCCCAGGTTCTCGTGACTGAGTGGTTTTCAAAGTTTGGTGTACCAGCGCGTATCCATTCCGATCAGGGTCGTAACTTTGAAAGCTCCCTGATCCAGCAGCTCTGCAGGTTTTATGGTATCGAGAAGTCCCACACTACTCCTTATCATCCGGCTGGAAATGGTCAGTGTGAACGTTTTAATAGGACTTTGCACAATTTGTTGCGGACCCTGCCAGTATCCAGAAAAAGAGACTGGAATGTATGTTTGCCCCAGTTACTCTACTGTTATAATACCACTCCCCATCAGGCTACTGGGGAAACCCCATTCTTATTGATGTTTGGGCAAGAACCCAGGTTGCCAGTGGACTTTCTGTTGGGCAGAGTACCGGACCCCATCAGTGGAGATGTGCACGAGTGGATTCAGGAGCATCAAGCCCGGCTACAGGTTGTACATGAAGGAGCCAAGGAACGATTGCAATTGGCTGCCGACCGCAGAAAGAGGCACCATGATAAAAAGGTGAAAGAGGCACCATTGAACAATGGCCAGTTGGTGTTCCTGCGCGATCTGAGTGGAAGAGGGAGATGTAAAATCCAAGATCGATGGAAACCCGTGGTATATAGAATCCTGAAGGCACCTAAAGGAGGTGGGGCAGTATATACCATTGCACCTGCAGATGATCCCAGCAGTGTGAAGCATGTTCATCGTACCTTGTTGAAGGCTGTGGTAACGGCAGCTACACCATCAGAAGGGCCTGCTCCAAGCAGTAGCTCACGTGGCCCAGAAATATCCTCCCCAGAACCAGGACATGACTCATCACGTGACAGTGACCTGTTATTCCTGAGCATAGGAGCTCCTCAAGTAAATGTTTCACCATCTTACAGCCCAGTGGCAGTGATTCCAAGTAGCCCTGAGTTGTTGCTTCCACCAGAAGACCGAACTTCCGATGTTCCAGCCACTTGTACAGTTACTCCGAGTGTAGCACCAGTTCCATCTAGCTCTCTTCCTGCTCCCTCTACGAGTTCTGATACAAGAAATGTGGTGGTGCGAAAAACAACCCGGTCCACAGCTGGCCAGCATTCAAACATCCATCATCTCCCAAGACCAACAGGGGAGGTGGCACAAGGGGCTGCTAACTCTATTTCTGAGCCTAGGGTACATGCTGTCTCTGCATTTTTTAGGCCTTGGGACTAATCTGGGTGTCTTTGTAATTCATCGTCGGGGCGACGATGCAAGAAGGAGGGGTAGAATGTGGCAGGATGAATGTTATCCCGCGGTCCAACCCACTTTCAGCCTGGCCCATTAGGGGGCGCTGGTATAAATAGTGGCCATTTGAGTGTCTCTGCATTGCTTGCCTGTGATCTCCTTTTTGGTCACCTGACTTCCTCGGTGTGGTAGAGATCGTTTGTGGGTTACTCTAAAGTCTCCATCGCAGCTGGTCGTAGCTATAGAAGCCTCCTCTGAGCTATTCTGCTTACATTCTATGACCCGGCTTACTTGGTACGTAATCAACTTTTGTTACGCTCTCTGCCTTCTATTGTTCTTTTATAGTAATTATTTATTATGTTTCGCAGGAAGTGTGGGCCTTAGTTTTGCGCCAAGCTACGTGAACTGAAGTGCTGCTGTTTTGCCTTGCTGTGCTTTTACCGTCTGTTCCCGTTGTGAGAATTCTTTCCCTGCTGCTGTCAGCTTTTACAGTGGACGTCGGCGTGGACAACGGCCATATGCATGCCGGTTATCGGAGTCAGCTGGCGTGCATATTGATTGACTGTTAACTTATCGTCGTGTGGACGGCAAGTTGGAGCAGTACGGCGATTCCGTTTGCTCCAGATTTTAGAGTTTTATTCAGATTGTATGTTGTTTTATTGCTTTTTGATTTGTAGTTTGGATTCTCTGTTACACCACTGGTGGGAGGCCCTTTTTCTAGCTGTAGATCACCAGTGTGGTCCTGCAGTTGGGTTATCCCCCGGTGCTACACATTAGTTTGTTGTAATATATTAACATTTTCTTTGTTTCTTTTATTCAGATGCGGAGTGCCGACGTGGAGGAGACTAGGGTGCCTTGGTGGTGGGATCCCTTGAGTGTACACACCTGCCTTGTTTAGTTTATTAGTGTGAGTGTGTGTGATAGTCTGTTGCACTGGTGTTTTGGGTGTGTTTTCTTTCTTTAGTTTGTGTGTGGCATCCCTGCCCCTCCACTGGTAAGCCTCAGCTCTGAATACCTTTTTAAGCATATTTGTACTTGAATATTTATGATTGTGCTTTTATATGGTGTTTTAAATAATTATTAATAAATTGTGAATTTGTTGATCATTGAACCTCGTCTCTGGACTGAGTATAGCGAACCTAAGTGCCTTTCTGGTGATTTAGTGTTACTTTCAGTATTCTCTGGGTGAAATTCCCAGGGTGGCGTTGTCTTTTTAAAACTGCAAAGAGTATTTACTTTATATCCCAACCTCGTCTCGCCACACAACCTCCAACTTCTCCTTGTCCTCTTTCCTCTGCCCAGAAGATATAGGAAATACTTTCTTGGCAGTTTCCCTCAGCTCTACAGCTGTACTTTCCCAGTCTTCTCTACCATAGACAGATAGATATTGTCGCCATAGCAAGCAGAAGCATGTTTGGTTCTGGTTTTATTTGCTGTGTTTCACATTTCTCTTACTGCACATATTTTAATTCAGGAAGATTTCTGTTCTAGCCATTTAAAGTCATCCATATCTGGGTGGTCTCCTGTGTTTTGTGTTTGTCCACTTCTGAGTCAAGAAAAAGGTGTATTCTTCACCCTACATGTTAACCACAGTGATATTTTCATATCCATGTGCCACCCTCTAAGGGACAGTTCATGGGTGGAGTTGAAATTTTTTCAGTGAAGAAATGGGGAAATTGTTAATCATATGAAAACCACCAGATGTCCATAAAACAAATGAACAAAAACTGAATTTCCATGCCACACTTGATCTTCAGTTTCTGTATTAATATTAATATTTCCAGAGAACTGCAGAACATTTACAAAAAGTAACGCAAAAGAGTCAAAATCTTAGGTATTAAAAAAAGCAGTCTGTGGTAGTGAAAGTAGTCTTTTTTAAAATTCAGATTATAATGAAAATGTTTTCTTTCTCTGCCCCTGAGATTACAGAAATGACTGACAGTTTAAACTCATTGTATACTGTCTTTAAATGATAAGATTTTACTCATCGGGGAAAAATAAAAATGCGTGAACGTCACTGCAAAATCACTCAAGGTCAGAGCATGCAGTGCTCAGAGAGAATGCAAAAATCCAAGAGCTGCATCATGGCAGGCTCTTCAGGCCCCGGATAGCATGTTAAATGGTAAAGTTCTTAGCAAGAAGCTGGGCAATTTTCAGGCATTGAGTCAACAATGGACTCCTCTGTGTAGCAAAGTATTCGAGAGTAAAATCTGTCTGACAGCTAAAGTTTTATTCTCACAGCTATTATATCGTGGGTTGGACTTAGTTTGTCACACTGCTTCTGTATTTGACCTTCAATCTCAGGTCCCCTACCAGAGACCTGGGAGCTTGAGGTCTTCGCAATTCCTAGGACTGCACTCTTCTGGACAGAGATCTTGGATGTTGCTCCTGGGAACATCTGCTGCAGCCACTTGCCTAGTTTGGGAGTCACTGCACCAAGTGCTCCAGTTACCACTGGGACCACTGTTACATCTTCTCGAGTTCTTCTCTCAGGCCTTGGTACTTCTCCAGCTTCTCGTGTTCCTTCTTCTTGATGTTACTATCACTCAGCATAGCTACATCTATCACTACGGCCATCTTCCTCTACACATATATATATATAATGGATTGGATTTATATAGCGCTTTTCAAGGCACCCAAAGCGCTTTACAATGCCACTATTCATTCACTCTCACATTCACACACTGGTGGAGGCAAGCTACGGTTGTAGCCACAGCTGCCCTGGGGCAGACTGACAGAAGCGAGGCTGCCATATCGCACCATCGGCCCCTCTGGCCAACGACCAGGACAGAGAGCCCAGGGATCGAACTGGCGACGTTCCGGTTGCAAATACGCTTCCCAACCCCCTGAGCCACGGTCGCCCCATAAAAAAAAACACCCAGCACATAACAGCAGGGTATATATATAAATATATAAATAAATAAATATATATATATATATATATATATATATATTATTTTTTTTTTTTTTTTTTTTTTTTTTTTTTTTTAAATACCAGGGCACTAATATATAATCACTATATATATATATATATATATATATATATATATATATATATATATATATATATATATATATATATATATATATATATATTTTTTTTTTTTTTTTTTTTTTTTTTTTTAAATACCAGGGCACTAATATATAATCACTATATATATATATATATATATATATATATATATATATATATATATATATATATATATAGTGATTATATATATATATATAGTGATTATATATTAGTGCCCTGGTATTTAAAATCCTTGAGCTAACAGAGGCTGTGCTTTAACTATGTTTGTGGATCCTTATTTGAATAAACAAGATGTCCTCCCTCTGCATAATATCTTATTCACATTCTGGTGTGTGGCTTTTGCTCTGAGAGGACAACATGTACTTTGAGGATGACTGTGTTGAACAGAAACTCTTTTCTCAAAACTGTAACTCCATCCATCCATCTCTGTGTATAAATTCAACATAACACTGTAAAATTACAGGGACGGCTTTGAGGACAGAGGAGATCATGTTTGTGTGTGTCCTGCTGACTACCTATAAAATTAGAGGGCCCAACTGTGGGTTTTATAGAGTTGTAGTTCGTGTGTGTGTGTGTGTGTGTGTGTGTGTGTGTGTGTGTGTGTGTGTGTGTGTCTAAATGTTCTCTAACAGCCTGTGAAATTACAGGGAGAATGATGGAGTAAGGATACAAACACACTGTGTGTGTGTGTGTGTGTGTGTGTGTGTGTGTGTGTGTGTGTGTGTGTGTGTGTGTGTGTGTGTGTGTGTGTGTGTGTGTGTGTGTGTTTAAGGGAAATAAAGAACCATTTCAGCCTAGATGCTAACATCTATAAGCAGTAAACCCTGACACTAATGTTAGTGTGAGTATGCAGTTAAAATAGTTATTCTGCTAACTGTTAGCATGCAAACTCAACAAACACTGACCTCTTTTAACACACAGGGAGGGAAACATGCTAAATCTGATTTGTAATGATGTTACTGTTGTTCATTTGCTACTCAAATTAATTTTGTTAACTTAATTAAAGAGAGAGAACAGTTCATTGATGCACAACAATTAAATCATGATGCTCTCACCAAGTATCAATTGAAATTTAAAGAAATCAGTTAACTTGGTCGAAACTACATGTTGATAAATTGTATTTTTTATTTATTATACATCCATCCATCTCTTCCACTTATCTTTAGCAGCATCACAGGGGGACTGGGGTGTATCCCAGCTACCTTGGGATAACAGGCAGGGTACACCCTGAACAGGTTGCCATCATGTCGCAGGGCTAACACAGAGAGGCAGACAACCATTCACACCCATGAGCAATGTAGAATCACCAATTCACCTAACGCCATTAATTGCGTGTCTCTGCATTGTGGGAGGAAGTCGGAGTACTTGGGGATAACCCACGCAAACACGGGGACAACATGCAAACTCCACACAGACACCCACAGACTCCACACACAGACTCCACACAGAGATAGTGGATTCAAACCCAGGACCTCCTTGCTGTGTGGTAACGTTGCCAACCACCATACCAATGTGCCCCCCATATATATTTGGTATCCTTATTTATAAATGCACATTTGAAGCGCATTTTGATTATTGATCAAATCTGCTCACTAAAGACTTTCATGGTATTCACACCTGGCAGTCATCTTGTCTGGTCAGGCAGATTACTTACAGAATTTCATCCAATATGAATTATCATGGAATCATTTTCCAATAATAATGGCAAATAATAATCAGTTTACTTACTTTAAGGGATACCGCAGAAACTGGCAGCTACTGGTCAGCAACAAAACCCTTGGACTAACATTATGTACTACCCCAAGTAGAGATTTAAAGTTTTCTAGACCCCATATAAGGTTTCTGTACGGGAAGACAAAGAAAGAAAGAAAAGTTTTTGGCTACAGCCCAATAATGGAACAGAAAAACAGCAGTAGGACACGTGTCACTATATAAAAGAGATCCCAAAAGAAAAGAAAAGAAAAGAAAAGAGAACAAAACAAAACAAAACAAAACAAAACCCTTCAAACAAACAACAAAACAAATCTTAATTCAGTTTGCATTTAGTGTGTAGTATGCACACTCAGTTTACACCTGGTATTACATGCTATAAGGGAAAATGACCTTTAACTTAACCACATTTGGAAGTCATTCACTCTTCACTCTGTCACTCTTCTATTGTGAGTGAATTTTAAGAGGTGCAAATGCAATTAAAACAGCGTGACCACATCATCCTTTCAAGTTGAAAGGTCATCAAACTCTGCCTGTTCCAGCTAAATGAACTGTGACTTTTCTTGACATGCCAGCCAGCCCTGTCTTACTAATCTGGGCATTTAAATACTATTAATGGTTTTAAATATTGAAAGTGTTGAAAGAATATTGGTTCACTTAAAAGGGCAAAGTGGTACTCTTTACTTCATCCATATTGGGACAAAAACAGAATTATTGCTGTGGAGGTAATTTCCCCCAACAGTGAAATGATGCCTTACAGTTTATGAGTCACAAACACTTTCAAGTTCAAAGATGTCTTGTGTAAACAGGTTTTCCCACAGACTTTAACCAGACTTGCAGCTGGCATGCAAATCTTTATAATGTAATATGCAAAACTTTTTTCCCTGCTACTTTTCATATATTGTAACAAATCAGTGTTTGCAATTTTTTGCACCAGCATGCAAGAACATTTTTCCTTTAAAAAATATAGACTATTAAATACTAACACAAACCAAGCTTTCATTCTCCAACTGCAGCATTTAAAAATCCCCATCAAATGGCTTCACAAACATATGGTCCTGGTTTAATAGACCACTTTGTGGGAAAACTTATATCCAGCGTGGATCCCACAAAAAAGATGGCACATTGTTTCCCCCCATATAGCATGTGCCATCTTTTTTTCTTTTTCCAAGAAGCAGCCATTTTTTCCTGGAATGTCGCCCATTCCTCTTGCCCCCCACCACTCACAGCTATGATCCTCGGCAGCATCGCATTTCCAATGTGTTTTTGGGAAAAGGTATAGAAAGGGAAGGGGGTGTCCTTAAAGCTGTGGCCTTTACAATCTGCAGGGGCCCAAACCGTTCAGAGGAACTCCCTCTCTGTTCTGTATTGTTGGGTCTGTTTTGAGATCTGACCTTGAAAAAGCGTCCTGACTGGTAATCAGGAGTTTTTAAGATGATCAAACAGTCTCCATTATGATGGAGGACAATGGGGCTGACAGGAGAGGCAGGGGGGCTGAGCAAAAAGAGATGACAATGGGTTTCCTCTTTCTTTAAAACTCACTTGTTCTTTCTGTTCCCCTCATATAATTCAAAGGTTTTTTTTCCTCTTCATGTTCACCACTGAGCTGTTTACCAAAAGGTCATAAAAATGTCTCCAAAATCTTACAGTGTAAAAGTTTTTTTTTTAAGTAGAGTTTTTCTTAAAGTTTAATAAATAATAAAAAATATTAATGACTGGTATGAAAAGTTGCTAATTTTCCAGTCCTTTAAAGTTTAAAGTTCTTGTCCCAATGCCACTTTTAGTCACATAACAAAGCTCCTCTTAAAGTTGACAAAAGCAGGAAAAAACATTTATTATTCGTTATGATGGTCTTATCTTTAAACGAAGAGTAACAAGGAGGTAATTGCCATTTGCAGATATGGTCATTTTCATTTGAACAATTTGGAAAACAGAAGCAATGAATAAAGAGAACAGAAAACAAAAGGAAATATCACAACACCTTTTGTCTCTTTGACATCAACTCTAGGGAGTTTTGTGGATTCGTCGCATTCACAAATATTTTGAAACCACTGATGGGATATTTTTCATATTTGTCCTTAAATACTGTCCGTCAGACACATTCACATTACTGGAAGAACTCTGTTTTCAGTCAGCACACATGATGGTCCTTTATTATCAGCAAAGTCACCAGATTAATAGATAAAACTGCAAAATGAATAAAATAGATAGTGTGGTTAGCACTGTTGGAGTTTGACTTCACTGTCCACTGGCTGGGGTCTTTCTGTTCTCCCTGTGTTCGCGTGTGTTCTCTCTGGGTACTCTGCCTTCCTTCCACAATCCAAAGACATGCAATTGGTAGGGTTAGGTTAATTGGTGATTATAAATTGCACACAGATCTAAATTGTCATGTGTACCTCTGTTATACCTGCGACCAACTGGCAACCTGTCCACGATGTACCCCGGCCTTGCCCTATGGTAGCTGGCATAGGCTCTAGTGCCCCCTCCCCCAACGCCATATAGGCAGAAGAAAATGGAAAAATACAATAAATAATACATACCAGTATTTAAAAGTTAAGCCACAAAGGAGTAGAAAATGAAACAAAGAATGTTTCTACCTGCATCTACAGCCCAAGATCATATTCAAATAAAAACTAACCGCAGTGGCTCTTACATTGTTTTTAAAAACTATACATTTTTAAAATACACCAAACCACACGGAAATGGCTCTAACTGAGAATTTAACTTCCGCAGGATGCCATGCATCGTGGGAAAGGAACCAGAAAACTGTTGCAAACTGGAGCAAATAGGTTGTACTACTAAACACACCCCAGAACAAGGATGTATGTGTGGCTTTGTCATGTGGTTGCTTCGGTTAAAAATCACATTATTGGAGTAAACATGAACAGTTAGTGAAACTGCCTGTCAGACCACCTGCCTGTCAGACCACCTGTTGAAGTCAAGACTTCCAAGAAGCAAACACACAAACTGTACCAAGTCTTAACTCCTGCATGTTAAGTGTGCCACTGCAAATGAGAAATGTATAAGGGGTGAGTTCAACCATTTCCCCTACAGCCAATGGCAGAGAGAAGAGCCGTCTTCCATCCAATAGCATTCAACGAAGTCCTCAGCCAATGGGTGGCCGAGAACTCCACGTCTCCACGTGCAGATGAGCAGATCCCAAACACTGAAAAAAAGAGAGATATTTGGAGCTGAAAAGCGGGATGGGGGGTAAAAGAGGGCTAACAAAAGGACAAAATGTAAACTGGAGGAAAAGAACAATCACTCACATACACTTAGAATCACATTTTTGTATTAATTTAAGATAAGAACTTTATTCATCCCGAGGGAAATTCTTTTGTCATACACAGCAAGACAGACAGAGGGACAGAGGCATATCATATATAATATATATTAAATATTATGATTATTTTTTTATTTCTATTGTGCCAACAACAACAACAACAACAACAATAATAATAATAATAATAATAATAATAATATAACAACAGCTGCCTCAAGTCACCTAAGAATAAGTACGTTTACAATAAGTTTAATGTAAATGTGGTAAAGAATTCAACTAAGCCACAACTAAAAGAGCAAAAGTATCAGCTTAATTTTCTGTCTGATTTTACCATACAGAGCTGAAGAAATGGAAACACATTCTTCTATCAAATCTCTCTCTCTCTCTCTCTCTCTCACACACACACACACACACACACACACACACACACACACACACACACACACACACACACACACACACACACCATGGCTCTGAATCTGTAAAAATCTCTAATGTGGATCAAACTCTAATGTGTGAATCAGCAGGCTCTCAGCTGTTATTTTTCACACTGTACAGGAAGTCATTTCCCCTCAGAAGTTTTTGTTGTTTGTTTGTTAAGGCAAACACATCTGTGTCATGTTCTTTTTTCATCTAGCAGCTGCACAACTTCTAAATGTTCTGACAGCAAACTGTGACTCGATTTAGCCGCATGAAGATCTGGACCACATTTGTAATGACAGTGTTGATGCATGTGTGCACACATGGAATGAAAGAAACACTAATGAATCTGGGATTCTATTTCTACAGAACTGGGAGGCTAAAATAAACATGGAATATGTTGCACTTCTTGATTCGTCCATAATAGACGTTAAATAGATTAAGGGTACAGTCAATTATTATTTTTTGAGTTTATTCAAAAAGAAATAAGAATATTGCACTCTCATAAACATGTTGCTGTTCCACCTTGAGTAGAGTGAAATGAACATTGCTGTTTCACCCAACTGTGTTTATTTGGGTAGAAACCAGTCCCATAGATAGTACAACGAAGGCTGAGGAGAAGAAAACTTGTAAGTATTTGGGTGCTGTGGGAGCAAATTTTAATTAGTGTTTGCTCTTTCAGACTCATGATCAGAAGGATCATACCTATGTCTCATCATAATAAGAAGTTCCTGGATCTGGAAACAGTGTCCTCTTTCTCCCGAACTGAGGTAAGGAGTCTAACACAGAGAAATGTGTATAAACATGCCTATTTACTCCCAGAATTGTCAAAATTACGTTTTGTCAGCAGAACATGCAACCCTCCCCCTCCCTTCTCTGGTGAGCTAAACAACAACAAAAGCTGGTTATAAGCTAACACTCTGATGAACACTTTCATTAGCTTCTCACATTGTATGAAAGTGTATTCACCAAGTTTCCAAACTGAACAATGTTAGATGCACTTTTAAGAACGTTTCACTAATGCCAGCTAATAGCATCTAATAGCAAAGCTTACCCAGGGATGTCCTTGACAACTCCTGTCAGTATTGCTGACACTAGACAGAAGCAAACTTCACTGGTTCATTGATTTGCAGACTCCATTCACAAAACTTTACAGTTTCTTTGAGAGTAAATAGATGTGGATACCAGCAGAGATTAACCGCAGACTAACTGGCAACCTGTCCAGGGTGTGACCCGCCTCTCGCCCTAAGACAGCTGGATTCGCTCAATGGATTGATGGATGGAAGTTAAAACAGGGCTTTACTCTAGCTTAGCTTGTTACCTAGTAAAGACTCTTCGATGATGAGGAAGAAGACAGAGAATCATTCACCTCTAGATTAATGTGTTGTGAACACTTTATAATAGCACCTATGCAGAAATAAATAGAGAGACCAAATGTGGTTTGTTACAGTATCACCAATCACCAATGTGGGTGTAAACTCCTTAGTGCACTCTAAAAAAAGATCTGCTGGCTTAACGTAAAAAAATTAAGGTAACAATTTGCATGGATCTTTTTAAGTTACTTCAGCTTAGCCACTATAGCGTAAATGCCACAAGAGTTCTCTAGTTAGGCAAACTCTATTCCTTACGTACAAACAACATGATTTGCTTTGTCCTCTACAAGCTTAATTAAGTTGAACCAACTTAATTTTAATTGTTTAAAAAATTACTCCATTTAGTTATTAAAACTTATTTTTTTACTTTTATTCTACTCAGAAATATCCATGCAAATTGTTACCTTAATTTTTTTGAGTACTAATAACTTACAATAACTTATAACTTACAATTATACAATAAATTACACATTGAAATTCCAGTTTTATGATCAAACTGTTTATTAGAACACCAGTCCACCATTCCAGACTCATTGACATTTCAATAGCAGACAAAATTGTTGCCTCCATAAAATAAATGACATAAAACACCCCTGTAAATCTGTCTCAAAAAGACTGAACATTTTGACAGTCATGCTCTGATTCAAGTTTGTTTGTGTTAAAGTGATAGTTTAGGTTTTTTTAAGTATGAAGTACATTGTGAGTGTATTACACACAGTAGACAGCAGTCAGCACATTCCTGCCACCAACACGCACGATAGGCTCAGTTTGTTTGTGTGACTTTGGTAAATCTGAACTAACCCGAACTAACACCAAAGTCACCAAATAACACAATTACACTTACTGATCAAGGCAGCAGGAGACCAGCAACTCCTGTGTGCTGTCAGGTAAAATTGCTGTTTTTGTCCATGGACGCTGGTGGGCCAGAGCGATTGAAACAACAAGCAGTAGAACTTCTCTTTCCTCACAGAAAAGGCTGTCTGATAGCAAAATAAAGCAGTAAACATATTCTTGATATAATGTACATTTAAACTGACATCAGTTTTATTAGGATGGAGGCTCATCTTGCGTGCCGGTGGCCCCGTCTGCTTCTCCGTAGGTGGAGCTTACTGACTGCCATCTACTGTGTGTAATACACTCACAATACATATGTACCTCATATACAGCCTCACTTCAAAAGACCTGAGCTATCCTTTTAAAGTGCATTATTTTTAACTAGGTGTACTTAATGCTCAACGCTCAACTTTACACCTACTGCCTACTGTACAGTATGTAACACAACACATTGCAAACAACAGTGGAACATTTCCCGTTTAATTTGAGGATAGCCTCACTCTTCACATTTTTTAGTACAACAGTTTACTTTTTAGTGACATTACCTTAGGACTGGCTTTCAGATCATCCAGCTCGAGGAATATCTTTTGAAACACTTCAAAAGTGTTTTTCAAAAGTGTTTTTCAGTTCTTTTGGGTAGCTGAGGTTGAGTGCATATATCAGCCCCATTAGCAAGGCACAGGCTCTGGGTACATCCAGGTCTGCTAGGACTTCTGTTCCTTCAAGTATGATCCTTGCGCTGGCTGGATCAGACGTTGTGGCACCTCTGGTTACAATCTTCATCACTTCATTGGTAATATCGCCGCCACCATCCTGGTAGATCAGAATCAATATAAATGTTTTAAGTAATCATACTTATACATGAGAGTAACACAAAATAGGGCTGCAACTAACAATTTTAGTTATCTGATTATGTCTGTGAAGGTTCTCTTTGCAAGCTCCTTTGACGATTATCTGATTAGTTGTTTGGTCCAGAAAATGTCAGAAAATGGTGAAAAATGTCAATGTTTCTCAGAGCCCAATATGATGACCTCAAATGTCAAACATATTCAGTTTGCTGTCATAGAGGAGTAAAGAAACCAGAAACGATTCACATTTATGAAGCTGAAACCAGAGAATTTGGACTTCTTTTTCTAAAATAATTACTTAAACCGATCAATCAATTATCAAAATAGTTGCCGATTAATTTAGAAATCAATTAATAATAGATTAGATCGTACCTCTAATACAAAGTATAGTCATGTCTGATTTACCTGCTCTTTGAAGAGATCCTCCTCCTTTTCCCTGAGATACACCACTAAGCCACGGATAGCGACCTCTCGACTTCTCTCCACAGAATCGTCCTGTGAATAAGAAAAAGAATGTCGAACTGCTCTTCGAGGAGGATGGGTTTTTGATAATTACATCCAAAAAAAAAAAGAAAAAAGGATTGACTTTATATGGCCTGAACTGTACCAATTATAGATTTCCAGTGATAATCAAAATAATGAATTGATCATTTCAAAGAGCCATTTCTCTGAAATGATCAATTCATGAACTTGAAAAATCCAGGTAACAAATAGAAAAACTGCAAAATCTTGCAAATTACTCTGCCAATCATGATCCACATCACCTATAATTTGTTTTATTATTAAGTATTTATAGTTTTAATTGATATTTGTGCCTCAAGCTCTAAACAATAATTTGACATAGTTGAGTTGTAAACAGCTACCTTTTAAGACTCAATATCACCTATTGGAAAAAAAAAGTGGATTATCCTATTTGAAATAAACTACATTTCATTCATTCATACCTCTAGCAGCATGTTCTGGATGCGCCGAATGCGCATTTTTGCAGCCCCTCCTCTTGAGGACAGCAAGGACATTATTTTCTGAGAGTACTGGTCCAGCTTTGCCATGAATGTTGTCTCCAGGTTAACAGTGGTGATCCTTCTGAATTCTTGGTTTATCTGTATAAAAAAAAAAAGGCACAAATAGGCACAACATGTTAATGTATACAATTTACTTTAAAAGAATACATACTGCAAATTATCTTATGGAAAAATATTTACCTGAACTGCATCAAAAAGAGCAGGCCATCTTTCTTTCAGGTCATTGATTTTTGGTGCTTGATTGACAACTTCCTGCCTGCGAATGGAGAATGTTATGTTATGTTTCCAAATCAAAGATATTTTTTCTTAAGTGATACAACTGCGCTTATGTATCTGCAGTTAACACCCAAAAGAGCAAAATTATATTTTATGTGCTAATGCACACTCAATGTAATGTCATTAAAACAACTAGTTTATGAATGTTACTTAAGATCTTTCCTGTGGCGTTTCTACAACATGGCGTTCGCTTCCTCGCCCGCGTTTTTTGACTGAACTTTGACACAGGCTGTTCTTCAGCTAGGGCTCAATTAACAAACTTCAATCTCACATAAAAATAACTCTAGGACTTAAACATCAAAATGCATTGATGTTAAACCGAATGTATACTCAGTAACCTACATTTGTTTAGTCATGAATGTAAAATGGCCCAGCCTTTTGCTGGTCAAACCTTCATCAACGCTGCAACGATTTCAAAGTAGAAAGAAGAAAAACATGTATTACCCTGTCTTTGCAGAGTTAAAACTACTGCTACAGAAGCTCAGTGTCAATTAACACCATTTGGCTGCCACCGTAAAACAAAACTTAACAAAGACTAATGTTACGGTCGAATTACTTCACAAGTTAGCCAGAAGTGTAACGTTACTAGCTTATCACCACCACTCGCCGAGGAAGAGTTTAGTGTTGTGTAAAAAGGATTTCTTGCAGTGCGTGTTGATAGAGTTAAAGTTAGAGTTATTAGCTGCTGTGAATAAAACAAGGCAAAAAATTGTACTCACCACAAAGCTTTAACGTTTGATAACGTTCCGTACAAAATGCCGCTTCTCTGCTTTCTCTCTTTGCCTCCGTTTCTTTCGATCAGTGGTCTGAGAGCACAACATGTCTGGGCAAGTCAGCCTTGTACTCAGCTTTTAAAGGACGCTTACGAGATTTTTAAGTTGTATTAACTGAATACACTTTCATGTTAAGTTAACACAGAAATGTCTGTTCAAAATCGATATATTACTGAGCTAAGACTGTTTTCTTTATTTTCATTTCGACCAACTCATTAAATTAAGTTATCAACTGATTACAATGTGTACATGCAACAAACTTAATTTTTTATGCAGAAAAAGCTATTAATTTTAAGCTTTACTTACTAACCCCATGAATCATTTTTTAGAGTGTGGTTGCACCTACTTCTAATACATTCTTGTCTCAAACTTTCCTCAACAAGGGGGAAGCTACGTCACACACAAGTTCCTTGAAGGGAAAGTTAACCATTTGTAAACTTAAAGGAGGGCTGTTACATGGATAAACACATTTGGGCTCTTTGATTTATGCTTTGACGAGGGGAGCCCTGATGTAGAGTTTTCTTTCAAACACAAGCTGGTCTTTTTAACTGTCTGTTTTATCTCAAATCAAATAATCTGCATGTGTGTATATTTTTATATGCCCATTTATACATTTCCTACATCAACCCTCACATTTTGCAAAGTTTCTCAGTAAGAATTGCACTCCCAGTTTATCACGACTAATAATAATATTACTTAGAAAAAAAAGAAAAAAAATTCACACCTGCAAGCCATTCAACCTTCCAAGGCTTTGTGAAACTGCTTTCTCATACTGAAACCACACATTCGCGATTAGACACACACTTTGTGGCTTCTTGTAAGAGAATGAATGCCCATTCACTCTGAGAGTATATTTATAAGTTCTGTGCACATCATTTATACAGAAACTAAACCGTTTCTCTTGATTATTACCTGTAGACCTCAGACTTTCCAAATATTCAAACTGGACCCGAACTGGGTGGCAGATCTGTTACTGGAAGGTCTGTACACAGTGAACTGAGCAGCAACACCAACACAGATGATTCGTAGTATATGATATTTTATTGAGAACATAAAGATGTTGTCTCTTAGTTTGTTTTTATTTCCATTTGATATTTATTGGTGAGGCATGACACAAAATTTGGTTCAGTTTTGTCCTACCTTGCAATGGTAAACAATCGTTAGAAAGTTCCTGGTTTCAGATCTGGATTCAGATCAATCGCTAACAGTTAAGCATTTATAAGAAGGGCTGAGCCACGGGTAAAACTTTAATTTAAATCCACCTATAATGTTTTGCATAATCCTGCTAACCAAAGGACAAACCAAATCAGTTAGATAATCTTGTTTGTGGAGGTAAAAGAAGGATGTTCTGCTACGCCTACTTCTGTTTCCTCTCATGCCTCTGCCCCAATTCTAGGTCTATGCACAATCTCATTTCCATGAGAAACCTTCTAACCTAAGCATCTCTATGGCGAGAAATTCAAAAATCTCAATGCATTAAAGGGGCACTACACCCATGAAAGTCAGTTTTTTTTAGTCATAGGGAGCCTTTGAAATGACAAAGTGTGTTCTATAGTTCTGGAGAAGATCTGTGGAAATGACTCTTGACATCACAGTTTCGGGTTTGGAAACTACACAATTTAGATGCAGAGTAAGTGCTGCAAAGCAGGTAGGTGTAGAGTTTAAAATGTGGGTGTTTACCAAGTAGGCCAGATCTAAAAAAAAAAAAAAAAAGATGCTATCAACTTGCATTATAGGAAAAGAGAGTCCCCCAAAAAAAGAAACATAATGAGAAAAAAAAACTCCACTAATTATGAAGTTACTAGCTATATTAGTTAAAATTGTGTTTACTTCATGTTCAAGAGTTCTGATACGCTCCATGAAATAACTGTTGTCAAAGTTAGAATCATTCTTCTGTTACATGTTACCCATGAACATTATATAGGTGGCTTTTGCAGGCCTCTGGCTCTTGTTCGCTTCACACATACATGTATGTTAATTTGTCCTGTAATTGATTTTATTTTCATTATGTCAGTGTATAATGCAAGAAGGCAAAAACAGTTCATCATAGACACCAAACACATGAATAAGAATTCATATGTTTATTGTTCTTCTTTGCGAACTATATATTTATTGCATAAGACAAAGTGATCAACTACAGTGTCATTGTTTGAGGAAGACCTATTTGCAGATATGCACGAGTCCGTGTCACTGTTCTGGGTGATTTGACCAAGCTTTTTGAGTTTTGTGACTTCTTTGTATTATAATGTTTTCCATTATTTAGTATGGAACGAGTCCTGTGTTTGTTCTGTTTAGTACTATTTCTGTTTCCATGGTTTCCTGTCGCTGTATCATCCTTGTGTCTCCTGTCAAAGTCTGTCGTGTTCTCTGCGTATGTTTCTTCGGTTATGTCTCGTCTCCCCTTCCTGTTTACATTTCACTCGTGTTTCGTTCTCTCTCCCCTGTTTGTCATGTACGTTCATGTGTGTTCTCCTTAGCCTTCATGTACTCTGTATTTGTTCTTAAGTAATGTCTGTGTTTCGTCTCCCATTTCTACTTCCCTGTCACCATTGGATTTCGTTAAGTTCGTTAAGTTCGGTCGTCCCTCTTGTGCATCTCCTTTTGGGTCCACACCACTATTCACCAGCCACTCGGCAGTCCATATCGTCCATATCCTTTTACAGCTTCAGAGTAAACAGACACCTCTCACCCAACATATTGACAGCTGAGGTAAACAGCAAACTGACAGCCTACACTCACTGCAGATGAACGAGGGTTTGCCATGGTTCAGGGGCTAAAAATGTCAAATACATCAAAACATTTAATTCACACCTACTAGTTGACACTTATCCATTTATATACATGAGCTTTCATCTCTGCTCTATTACATCATACAAGACTGTTGTTTAGAGCATTCTGATGTCTGACCTTTTGACTCATTTACACATTGACCTCATTTATTGAAACTTTGGTCAGGTTTAATATTAGCATTCACCCCTATAACATAGTTGTACATTTCAGTTAAGAAACTGTTACTTGATTTTCTTTGTAATCCCCCCTCATCCTCAGACACTCATTAAAGCTCTTGGAAACCTGTGTCATGTGTGCCTGCTGATAGAATAACAGGGAAATTACTTGTGGCTGCTTGCTGGGCTTTAAATGTCATCTACCCAAAACAGAAGACTGAAAGACTCTTCAAATGGAAGAAAATGGAGCCAAACGCCTAAAGAAACCCACTTCAAAAACAATTTGACCTTAGCTGTAGAGCACCAGTCACACTCCCATAAACAGTGAGGGGTTTACCACTTTCCTCAGTGGTCTTTTGGCAGACCTAAGTTATCGATTCTTCATTTTCTCCATTTTTAGTGGCAAAGCAGGGAGCTGAAACTGAAAAAACCCAAGCCCGTCCCAGACTGACAGTGTGGTTTTCTTCACTCTGTCTGTGAGTCACTGAATGAGCCTCACAAGCTGGAAAATACAGCAGGGGAACTTTCTCTGTGCTAAGAGTGTACATATACTGTATGTAATGGTGGTTAAGCATATAGAAACAGACGTGGGGTATGTGTTTGTGTATGTGTGGTTTATGCTTCACTGAGTTTCACTTGTCTGCAATGGAAGCCCCTCCAACGTCAGAACTTAACCGGACTGTGAAGTTTCCACCATATCAAACAGAAAACTAAACACACTGACACAAATACATTCTTGATCAATAGATCAGTTTTAGATCAGCAGTTTTGCATTTTCACTTTTCAGAACACTTCTCTGAATACGTGATGCTGTGCAGAAAGAAAAGCCATTGGTCTAGGAAGCCTTTAGTGGGCGGGGCTAAAAAAACAACTGAACGATTGATCATCAAAAATTCTTTGCTTGATTCCTGTCAAGGTCATGCATTTTCTAGTGAACTGTACTACAAGTAAAATAGCATCTAAAATGTTTATGCAAATAAAGTTTAGAGGAAAAAGTCCACTCAGGGTTTCTGAATGGAGTTTTAATGTCAACATACACAGTATACATCAAAAATCATTGTTATGAACACGTTCTTAAATAATTTGGAATTTGACAAAGTACGTGCACATTACATTTACGTGTGTCGTCCAAGGTAGCCTGGTTCTTCTGTCCTTTTGACCCAAAACTGTATAAATGATGGAAGATGGGTGGATTTTGTGCTTTATTTACTATTTTATAACAAATAGAATTATAAGATGTTATTTAACACACAGAAATCCTGGGGCTTTGTAACTGTTAATCCAGTCCAGGAATATTCATATGGTATCTGGAAAATGTATACATGCTCCAACAATGAAGGTTCCTTCTGTGGTCTGCTGTGCACACTGTTCATGAAGGTGTAGGCACATAAACAAAGCACAGAGTGGGTGGAATTATTCCGAGCGCAACATGGAGCTCCTTATGGTGGCTCTAATCTGGGCATAAAAACCACAACTGATTACATTAACAGATCTTTGCTACAAAAAAAGTGCAAAATATTCATATAATGTGCTGATAAACCCAACTGATGACTATATGGCATTAAGGCTAACACAGAGTTGATAATACTCACCTCTGTAACTGTTGGCTGAAAAGCTGTTTTATGCTGACAGATGCACAATGAGAACAGTTCCTGAGATGGAAACATAGTTCTATTGTCACCAGATTGGATTTCAAGCAGCATTGAGGCAGATTATCCTGTTTAGCATTATTGTAAAAACAAAAAGAAAGAAAGAAAGAAAGAAAGAAAAGAAAGCGCTTCACTTTCTACTGTAAGCAAGCAGATGGCTTTTTTGCTCTAACAACAGAAACAGCTGGTGGTTTGAATAGAGTTTAGAGGATTTATTTATAAAACAAAACAAACAAAAAAAACCAAGCAAAAAATGCTTAAATCCACTTTAAAGACATCCTTCCTGTGTTTCTTTGTTTTACACAGATGTAGCTTTGGCTTATGTGTCGTACAACTGCTTTTGTTGTGGATTTGTTTTTTAATAGTTTTTTGACAGATGGTTCGCTGCATCAATACGACACAAATTCATGTGTAGCACGCACACACAAACACACAGAGATGTCTTCACCACACATTCAACCACATATTCTCATAGTCATATGACTCAACACACAGAGACATGCGCACACAAACGTTTTCATTTTCTTCTCAAACACCTCCTTGGCCAGTAAACACCTCCATTTCTTGGTTATTTTTGTTGTCAGATTAAACATTTTTTATTATTATTAACATCCTTCTGCTTAACCAGAAACATGTTAACAGGAAATACTTTTTAAAAGGTTTACATCAACATCCTGGTAAACTGAACTTCTTGAACACTTCCTTATTCATGGGGCACAACATTAGCAGACTATTACTGATTAAACCTGACCAGAAATGTACAGCAATGTCAAGTTAAAGTCAGCGTGTATTCATTAAAGAAACCAAAATAGACATACTATTTATTAATGAAATACACTTGTAGAATTTGCCATCCTTAGTGTTTGGACGCGCTGGACCCGAGATGATACTCCTTTCTTGTGGAACTAACTCTACAAACATTACTATAAGTGCCTCAAGCCTTTAACGTCTTTTAGAGTGTAACTTTTAAATCCAGCAACAATTACTCTGGGATGCATTGTGTTTTTAATCATTTAGTGTCTGGAAAGCCTGTGCCACATAAAACATATTACTGGGCGAAAATATTATATTTATTATTACATATATATTATATTTGTGCATGTCAAATTTAATATCGTTTGATTATTAGTGCATGAATGACATTTGCTAGGTGCCATCTGGCTTTTAGTTAATAAAGTGAAAAACATAAGTGAAATGTTAGTCATGTGTTTTCTGTGAGTCACCTGTCCTGCTAGTAACTTTTTGACTCTGGTAGAGTTTCTCTTTGTCACCAATTTTTAATTGAACTTATGTTAATTTTTAATGGACAGAATTTGTAAACACAGCCAAGTTATGGAGAGTGGACACATGGGTGGTTTCAGTATCTCATCTCTCCTTTTTGCAGATTATCTGATTCTGTTTGTTTCATCAATACCCTGGGGCACTGGGGGCGATGGGGTGAGCAGGGGCTTTTCAGCCAAGGGTGAAGCAGCTGGGAGGACAACATAGTTCTTAACTTGAGTTGTGTTCCAGTAGTAGAAGTGCAAGTATCTGAACTTTCAATGCAACAGACAGAAAGACATGAGCTTCTTTTGAAGGGTGTATGAGCCTTAAGAACCAAGTATGCCTGCTTGGATGTCACTTCACGTGCCAATGGTAAAATCATCACACAACCACATGTATTTATGCTCACTGTTAAGGCACCGTTAGCCGCAACAGTATTCTCCTACACAATAGGTGTGGGCACTCAGATAATACCGCCACATCAGTGCATATATAGGAAAAGATGAGTTGACAACAGGAAGCAAAAAGGTGTTTTTTTTCCCCCAAAAGTCCCATCTTTTCAAACTGTTTCGGCATCATCATCTGTATAATCTGTGAATCTCTGACCTTGTGTACTGACATAGCGTTTGATTTGTCCATTTAATCATTAGTTATTATTCATCTCTGGCTCTCTTCCACAGCGTATCTTTGTATTGTCTTCCTGCCCTCATCCCCAGCTGGTCATGGCAGACGGCCGCCCTTGTCCTGCTTCTGGAGGAAGTTTCTTCCTGTTAAAAGAGTGGTTTTCCTTTCCATTGTCGTCAAAGTCCTTGCTCATGGGGAGGTCATCTGATTGTTGGAGTGTTCAGTGTTTTCTCTGTTGGGTCTTTACCTAATACTATAAAAACGCCTTGAGGCAACTGCTGTTGTGATTTGGCACTATATAAATAAAACTGATATAAATTGAATGGGGGAGGGGCTCAGAGTAAAGCATCACATCTATCTGTGAATCCTGGCTTGAAAGAAGCCAGTTGAGGTGGTTTGTAATATGTTTGTATGTTCAGATCAAAAAGTTTAATTTTAATATAAAGGAATTTTCTTATTCCAGGATATAATATGATGCTGCCTTAGACACGAGCACCTCCCTGTTATTATATTTGGTATCCACAGCTTTACTAGCTGCAAGAGACAAAAACATTAGTAGGTTAAAGCTGTGGTGGGGACATATGTTGTAGGTTGGTTAGCCACAAGACTGGTTCACGTCAAGTATGGACCTCTGTGGTTTGTACTTTGTTTTGTTTTTCTTTTTTCCAAATGCTGTTGTTTTGTTTTCCCCTGACTTTTTACTTTTGGTTTCTGTCACAAAGTTGTCTTTCTGTTAAGTAAATTCTTAATTTATTCAGTCATTTATAATTTTTTTACACTGTCCGAAGTTTTGCTTCAAGTTCACCAAGTCTCTCCTGTTTTGGCTTTTACATGTGTTTGCTAACAGCCCAGTACATATACCACTTGCTTTGTACTCACCAGTTAACAAATCATCCTGTTGAATTCAAGCTTTCCAGTACTCCTTATGACCTTTTTTGTGATTTCTGTTTGCATTCATTTCTGCAGTAATTCCCTGCAGTTATGACCTTTTGCCTGGTTTTTGGACATGTCCTTTGTTGCCTGCCCTTTGCTGGATTTATGTGCCTCGCCGACTGTCTGTGTATGACCTCTATCTGGATAAATGATTTGGATTTTACTTTTACATCCTGCTTTTAGGTCTTCATCCTCTGTAATTGTCAAACTTCACTGCCGGTTAGGTATAAGCACTTCCACTAGGTTTGGAAGAGATTGTGGTTTGAGTATAAACAGACCTTTTCAGTAACCCCTGCACACCATAAAATGCCACCCTCCAGTGGGACAAACTCTGATGATAACTTGAGCATAAATGATCAATCCCAATGGCTTTGACCAAACTGGATATTTTACTCCCTGATAATAAAATCCGCCGTAGAATTAGCACCTTGAAGAATGAGGCCAGTGGCTTAAAAATGCAACTTCAGAGTCTAAATAAAGTCAGAATGCAGTGGATGAAATGTACAAGTATGTTTGTCATTACATACCACTCATTCATTTTTAGAGGTTAAAAGAAGGCCACATGATTAGCTGAATAATGGGGAAATCTTCAACAGTTGAACTAAAACATAAAATATTTCCAATTGACTGAAAAAAAAACCTATTAACAGTGAAACTCCATTTGTACCATTATCATACAGTTCATTTTTTCCACTGATATCTGATGTATAGCAAAAGTGTCTTATCTCACATAGGAGTTCACTAAAATTTTTGGTGCTATTTATGGAAATATAGACTACCTTCACTACAGAGCAATCAAAGGTTAATCTCTGGGTTCAGACAGATTAACAGTAAACAACACTGATCATACGGGGATCTTTTGTGCCTGTAATGATACACAACCACAAGTTCTCAAGAGACTCTCTTCTGCAAAACACCCACATCCTCATCTGCATGTTTTTCATGGGTTCAAGTTTGGGGTTTTTTGAGGTAACATTTCCCCCTGGAAAATAACTGGGCGAGTCAGGTGATTTTTTTTCATTACCCTGTTTTTGGGCTGCTTCACAGTCATGGCTTCTTCAAATTCACACCCGAGGTTTCTGGTTCAACTGAAGTTACGTATTTCATATGAAACGAGAAACCCAAAGAAGGAGTTTCTTCTGGTTTCAAGGAAGGGATTATTACTTAAACCTCTCAAGGGACCAACAAATCGAAAATCAAAATCTCATTTTATTTTTAATCATAGTTTCAAAATCATTAAACCATAAACCATGTGGTTTTGTTTTTAATATAAACTAATGACCTGAGCACTACTGGAATTTGTCAGTACTAGACAAATGACAAATCCATCACAAAAAAAAAAAAGAAGAAAACTCATGCACACTAAGAGCAAGCCAAACTTTGATAGTGATTTTAAACACCAGCGGAAGGTATGAGAAAGAAACACCGGAAACCGCAAACAATCTGTTTGAGTAAGTCAGGTTATGGGCTGCGTAAATAGAAAGAAGGATAAATACATACATAAGCAGCTGTTAGCACTGTCCACTCACAGCAAGATAATTCTAAGGTCAAGGTTGCTCGTCAGCTTTCCTCCAGCAGTCCAAAGAAATGTATGTAAGCATAACTGCTGATTGTTGACAGGCTGTAGGTGTGGATTTGTACATGACTGGTCACTATCTATGGACTGGACTTTATATAAAGAAGGGCTTCTCGCAAATTCAAATTTTGTCAGTCAAATATTCTTCGGGGGGGTGGCTGGGGGTAAAAAATAAGCTTCTAGCTTGATTTCAACTCACTTTAAAGAATGTGCAAAAGTATAAAAAGAATAAAAATAAAACAAGATTCATCTTTTGCCTGTTAAGAGGTAACTGAGCTCCTGTATGTGCACCTTACCAGTTTAACAAAAAGTACTGCAAGCATCTCACAGTACTTTTTGTTACTGAACAACAAGCTACCTCCTTCTTTGAGAGTTTGAATTTCATCTTTTAATGTTTTATAAAGTGCAGGTGTTTGCTCTGACTTGGATTAATAGCTGGTAACCTTCATTTTTTTTTGAACCAGCTGCAGTGATGACAGGAAGGATGAGGGACCGTCATCAGGATCACAGTTACACTGAAAGATATGCAAATATTTAAAAAAAAACCTTACAAATTTACTTAATCACAATCAGCACACAATTCACAGCAGCTGCATCTCACACACTCATCTCACATACTGGTCCTTTAAAGGGAACGGGAAATACCTTGGCTTCCGATTTCTAATTTGTTTATCAGTTAGGGATGAGCACAGCGCTTGTCGTTATGTTGATAAACAAATGCGCAGCGTCAGTCAAATATCCGAGATGGTGCTGACTGATATCGAAAGCATTATGCTGATTGTGAAGAAAATGTTTCAGGGCAGAGTGATGGACTCGGCTTCTGAAGCCGAGTAGCCACAGACTACAAAGGAGTGCCCATGCTGACTCTCAACCACTGAAGAGCCCATTATGGTCACCAGATTGGTCGTGCTGAATACGAACAGTGACATCACTACAGCCTCATCACCATTTATATCAGTGCTGTGGGCGCTACACTACACTTTCCTGAGCGACAGGCGTTGCCACTTGGGCAAAGTGTGATGGCAAGCCACACATGGTAAGCTCCACACCTCACCACCAGTTGATCCACTTTAGTTTACTTTGCAGTCACTACTTTAATATATTCTTGTTCAATATTGTTTCTTTATTAAATTTATTTATTTTTCCATCACACCTTCCAATGTTTAAATGGCGTGCACATATATTAACACTGCAAGGTCAAAGTTCTGTTTTATGTTATATTAATACATCTTTCTTTGTTTGAATTACCTGGGGTTTGGCTTCTCCTCCTGTGTGGCAAAGGGCTGGGAGAGCTGAAGTACCACTGACAGCCTAATTGGATAAAACCACATGCTTCATTGCCTGGGGGGTGTTTCATGTTTGTTTAATTGTTTTGTATTAGTTGGCCATTTTGGTTCCCCCCATGTGTGTCATTTGGTTTAGCTAAGCCAGTATTTAAGTTCTCCCTGTGTCATTTCAGGAGGTCAGTTTGTCTTATGTTTTTGAGGTTTCGGTAATTGTTATACTATTTAGTTTATTGAGTTGACCTCTTTTATTGGTCTGCCTGTTTAAGTTTTTTTGGCTTTCTTAAATATATTTTCATATTTTGGGGTCAATAAAACCCCTTTTTTGAATTAAGCACCTGTGTCCTTTATGCTTCACTGCTTGGTCCCTGACACAAAGCATTTGCAGTGATGGTGGTATAGCTGTAGAAGATTTCAAAAGAGAAAACAAGACCATAACGGTTTTTATTCGCGTGTTTTGTTTTTCAGACACATTTGTTTTTCTACATAAAGTATCTTCTTTTCAAGCTGTTACAGCATCTCACTCTGAGCCCATGTACTGATGTATACAAAGCCAAAGTTGAAATTTCAGGATAATATTCAATATAAAAATGAAATGTTCAAATTAAAGCCCTCTATGATATTGCATATATGTATTGCAAATTGATGTTTAACTCTCATAACATTAAGAGGATCTATCACAAGACCCAACAAGATAGCTGATCAAGTTGCTTCACTAACTCATCTGCGCACAGAATTTTGTAGAGATTAGCCTATACAGCTGTGGCAGTTGTTTGACCTGAAACGACAACTGTAATCTCCACTTTTTGACTTTATTCTCAAAATTATTATATCATTAATACTAATAATCTTTTTATATATGCCATTGAAATATCAGTGAAAGAAACCCAAACATTAAACCCAGCCACGATGGTCATGACACCCATGTGACATGCATGATACCAAAACTACACCGGAACGTGGTTTGTGCTTGCGAATGTGACGTGACTTTTGGTGTGTGCTGCCGTCTACAAAGATTACAACAGCAGGTACCGTGGGTCCTTCAGACCACCAGCAATGTGAAACTAAGTGTCACAGTGGGGTCAAGGACTAACTGAAGGTGGCTACTTTTATCATGAGAAGTGAGACACAATGATTACTGTTCACTGTCTGCAGTTGACTGGCCAGTGGAGGAGGACGTTACATATACTGTGAGTCACTACACAAGCTGTAAAACATAGAGCTACTATAGGCAGCGGAAGGATGAAGCACCTTTAAGTTGTGATGGAAAAACAAATCCGACACTTTCAGGATGTGTTGCAGGTAAGAGCTGTGGTCAGAAGGAAGGCTATCAACCTTTACCAACCTGTGCATGATCACCTGGTTTGAACAAACTGATGTAGACTTCTGGTTTCCAAGTACACTCAATAATGAATATATAATAAATAAGCTTTTATTAACTCAGCAGTTCTCAAACAGGGCAATCACAAAAATATATGGTGTAAAAGGTGCTTCTTTTTAGGGAACCGTTGCAGGAACTGAACAGGTACCTGAAAAAATGTGTGCATTTCCCTTAATTTTTATATATGTTTGTGTCCTCAGGTTACCTTTTATCAGACTCTCCAACAATTGAGAACATTTCCTGGTGTAGCTAGGTTTGTAAGCGGATGACTCATTCCGGTACATCAGAAGCAGTTTGTTTAACTGACACTGATATCACTATCTTCACAAGCTTTACAATTAAATGCACTTTTACTTTTAGTTTCCCTCCTCACCAGTACCAAGTGAAGCACTTTAACACATATACTACTGCATTTGAGTTATATGATTAAATAAATAAACAATTACAATATGACATTACATTGAAAAAATACACAATAACAATTTGTGCATTTTGTCAGTGAGCAGGTTTTCAGACTCCTTCCCAATAAATGGCTTTTTGCACATCAGGAAGAAGTTAACCGAGTAGAATCTGTAAAACGGGATAACCAGGAGAATAAGAAGAATAAGAAACTTCAGTTTTTTTTAAATGATATTAAGATCATGATACGAACAAAACGTTTGAACTTGCTGATCTGGCTTCACTTGGAGAAAAGGTTGTCTGTATTTAAAGTCTTTGCTCTTCATTCAGTGGGCTAACCATAAATAGGTCTACTACCTGAAAGGAAACCAGAGTTCTCTTTAGTTTCTTTTTACTGTGGGTCTGAAAGCAGCCTCTAAAGGTCTTTGTGTGCGTGAGTCATTAAGCGTCTCAGAATGAACAGAGAGTCGATTGGCCAAGTCAGAAAGTGACTGTGTGGCCGTGAACTGTGTTTAATCATTGACGATGCTACAACCAGAGAACATTAATTCTGAAAGTCATGGTGGTCTCTATTTGAGCCTTCACACAGCCTGCCATTCTGTTTCACTTGTCAGCCAATCAGATTCCTCTACGGGTACAGGCCAGGTGATTGATTGGTCCATAATTTGAATTGAAACAAAGCTGATTGTTAGCAAGTTATTACCAACTATGACAGTGAGGCTGTGTGTGTGTGTGTGTGTGTGTGTGTGTGTGTGTGTGTGTGTGTGTGTGTGTGTGTGTGTGTGTGTGTGCGTGACTGTGTGTGTGTAGACAGCTACTGTAGATGAAACTACCAAATAGGTAGTTTAGAGTCATTTAGCAGATGTTTGGTTTGTCTGTAGACAAATTGTGTCAAAAAGAAATTGACACAATTTGTCTGCTCATCCTGTAACTGGTGACTAGTTCCAGACAGCAGTTTTTTCAAAATGGGCGATAACGCGGTATGCAGGGATCACAGGGAATACTTTATGAAATAAGAAATATATACATAGATTATGATTTTTCAGGCTCATTGTCTGCTCCTTCTCCCTCATACAGATTTATTATATGAAAAGAGTACGGTGGCCCTGAGAGGCCAAACAGACTGCAACTTAAGGCAACACCAGCAAAAAGAAAAACGCTGCAAAAGCACACAAAACACGACGGAAATAGGAAAAAACAAAACAGAAATAGGAAAAACGACAACGGAAATAGGAAACAACAGATTTCCAAAAGCACAAGGGAAGTGTTTCTGGGGAGACATTAACCTGACGGACCAGTTGCAGGAACCCAAAACATGGTAGATGTATTTTATCAGGATTCATATAGTACTGATGACGGGTTTTTAGGCTAATACTTAGGTTAAGACCCTTACCTCTCATCTTTTCTTTCCTCACAAAACCGATAGATCCTCCACTTCTTGTAAGTGTCTCCCAGCGCAATTCTTAGCATATTTTGGTTTCTGCAACTGGTCCGTCAGGTTATTGTCTCCCCAGAAACACTTCCCTTGTGCTTTTGGAAATCAGTTTTTTACCTATTTCTGTTTTTGTTTTTCCTATTTCTGTTTGTGTTTTTCCTATTTCCATTGTCGTTTTTCCTATATCCGTTGTTGTTTTTCCTATATCCGTTGTCGTTTTTCCTATATCCGTTGTCGTTTTTCCTATTTCCGTTGTGTTTTGTGTGCTTTTGTCGCGTTTTTCTTATTGCTGGTGTTTTCTTAAGTTGCAGTTTGTTTGGCCTCTCAGGGCCACCGTAAAAGAGGCTGCACAGGCACCTGAAAATGGTTTTGGGCTGAGTAACTTTACTTACAGTGCAGATGTAAATATTCATTTTACCTTCTAGATGAAAGTTATCTAGCCTGAAAAGTTTTGAATGAATTCTGATAAAACCTCGAAAGGTGGGGTCATGTTAACAACCTATTAAAATTTGACTGTCCATCAAGGTCTTTAAGGTCAACTTAATGATTTATTGGTCACAAATTGACAGAAATCCTGATTTTTTTACAAGTGTGGTGTGTATTGTGAACTGTGAGATTAGCAGCACTTGGGTTCAGCTGCTTATTTGGAAAGGTATTTGCAGAAGGGGCATGTTTTGTGTCCCCTATAGAAACATCCTATGTTCACAAAACTTTGCAAGTTTAAAAAAAAAAGAAAAAAAGATGAAGGCCTAAAGACAAGTGTGGTTCCACTCATGAGGTCTGAGGAAATATATACGGAGCATATATCTGCATATATCCCATCTGAGGCTTGTAAATCCTTTGTAAATATGTTTGGCTCCAAATTCTTCCTCTTCTGATTTTGGCTTTAAATTCAGTGAGAAGATATTTCATGTTTTAACTAGTTTATTTCAGAAAAAGTCATACAACAATAACCACTGGGACAGAGAACAGTGGAAGATAACGTCACCCCTGCTATTCCTTTTCATCTCTTTCCACTCACATTTTCACATCCTTTGAACCCTTTTAAGCGATTTTTTTCTTCATAGGCGTTTCCTTTTCTGTCACGTGTTGATACTGTGACGGAGTTGGATTTTTTTATGTGCAATATTGCAGGCGTGTAAATCCCCTGTACTGCGTATGGCTCAGTTGTTCCACAAACAAAATTAAGTTACATTTAAGCAAAAGTAAAAGCTGAAGGCTAAATTCTCTGTCAAAAGGCAAACTATTTGCATATTGTAGTAAAACAGCACATTTCATTTTTGTCTGTTAGAATTAACGATTTTAAACTAAGAACATACAACTTATTTTTTTTGCGCAGTTCTCATGGAAAATATGTTTAACACTAATTTAGTCTAATTCAAAGGAATATGAAAAAAAACCTGTTTTGCTTTCATACAAAACATTTCAATCTTTAAAAATATATAATTAAGGTGTACAGTAACTTACTAACTCTGATTTGGTTTAATTTTTTTATAGAACAGAATTCAACTTTATTGTCATTGCACATGCACAGGTACAGGGCAACGAAATGCAGTTTGCATCCATCCAGAAGTGCTTTAGTGATATAGATATATTACAATATATATTAGCAATAATATAGATATGTGAGGACCAGGATGTCTGAGGACAGGTGGTTCTTCCTCAGAGTCCTCAAGAAGAAGAGGCGCTGGTGAGCCTTCTTGACCAGCTTGGAGCAGTTGGTCGTCCAGGTGAGATCCCGGTTTATCCCGGTTTATCCAAGGCTTCTGGTTGGGGTACATGGTGATCCGTTTCTGGGTGGTGACACTGTCTGTGGTTTCGGAGATGTAATCCAGTACAGATGAGGCGTACTGGTCCAGGTCTGTGTGGGTGAACATATTCCAGTCTGTGTTTTTAAATCTGTCCTGGAGCACTGCGTCTGTCCCCTCTGGCCACACTTTAATTGTTCTCACAGCAGGTTTCACACGTTGGATGAGTGGTGAATACCGAGGTGTGAGGAACAGGGAGAGATGGTCCGATTGTCCAATGTGGGGGAGGGGTGTGGCTTTGTAGGCTCCAGCCAGGTTGGAATACACATGGTCTAAAGTCTTGTCTCCTCTGGTGTGGCAGGAGACATGTTGGTGGAATCTGGGGAGGACTGTCTTTAAGTTGGTGTGGTTGAAGTCGCCAGCAACAATAAAAGCAGCCTCGGGGTATGTGTAAGTATGTAAGTAAATACAGAATTGGACATGTTAAAAAGGTTGTTGAGCTAAAGCAGACAATGAACATGATGAGTGATTTTGGGTTATAATCTAGAAAGTGAGTTTCTAGAGTTCTGTAAGTTTTTTTTCTTACACTATTATTATTTCCATCACTATATAATTCTGGATTTTTACTTTTTTCCTGGATATCATTGTGAGACATACATAACATAGCAAGATGAAGTCTTTTTCAACCCTTTTGGCAGCATTTTAAACAATGCGTTCTTTAACTTTTCAAAGCCAGATGTGACCATATGGGGACAAGAGGTGTAAGTTAGCAGCTAATTGAATTTCCTTTGTGAATTTCCCAACAGTGGGGAATAATAAATGCTATCTTATCTTAACCCTCCAACACTGACATAAGTTTTATAACACTATCACTCTCTCTTTTTTTACGATTTGTCTGTTTATGCTTGGATCATTTAATTCATTGTGTGTTCCAGAGGACGTCAGATGTCAGAATTTTCATCTAAAACACCTCCTCATCTCACATATCCAACGTGGAAACTCTGAGCAGCTCTACCACGCCCAGGTTAGCGATCCAAGATGGCTTCAGCCAACATAAACAGTATTAAAATTATGAAACTTTTCTGTCACTGTTGTGTGTTTGAGGCTCTATCCATGAAAGCACTGTAGCAGTGTTTTGAAACATTGAAAAAACAAACAAAAAAAAACATTGTACTGTATTGCTACTGAAGCACGAATTGCTGCATTTTGCTCAGAAGGAAATAGAATCCTATGTTTTCTTGCTTTTCCAATTTTCTAGCTGGAATCCATTAATCTGAATACCCTGAAATTTTATGATTTAGTTGAATATAAAATGGCACAGATAATGTATAAAGGACAAAATAACTTGCTTTGCCCCAGTACTCAGAAGCTGTTCAAAGTCAGAGAGAGTCAATATGACTTAAGGGGAACAGATTTCTTTAAAAAAAAAAACAAGATGAGGACAAATATAAAGCAGAGATGTGTCTCTGTTAGAGGAGTTAACCTGTGGAACCTGTGGTCATGAAGCCATTTGAGTGCCTGGTTCTCTCCTATCTCAAGACCCTCACGGCCCCCCTCCTGGACCCCCTGCAGTTTGCATACAGAGCCAACAGGTCTGTAGACGACGCCATCAACATGGCTCTACACTTCATCCTGCAGCATCTGGACTCCCCAGGAACCTACGCCAGGATCCTGTTTGTGGACTTCAGCTCTGCCTTCAACACCATCCTTCCAGACCATCTCCGAGGCAAGCTTTCCCAGATGAATGTGCCTGATCCCATCTGCCGGTGGATCACTGACTTCCTGTCGGACAGGAAGCAGCATGTGAGGCTGGGAAAGAATGTCTCGGACTCCCGGACCATCAGCACCGGCTCCCCTCAGGGCTGTGTTCTTTCTCCCCTGCTCTTCTCCCTGTACACCAACTGCTGCACCTCCACCCACCAGTCTGTCAAGCTAATCAAGTTTGCAGATGACACCACCGTTATTGGACTCATCTCGGACGGGGATGAGTCTGCCTACAGGAGGGAGGTTGAACGTCTGGTGTCTTGGTGCAGCCACAACAACCTGGTGCTGAATGCCCAGAAGACAGTGAAGATTATTGTGGACTTCAGGAAGCACACAGCCCCACTCCCCCTCATCATCCTGACTGACACCCCCATCACCTCTGTGGACTCATTCAGGACCTGAAGTGGGAGCCCACCATCACCTCCGTCATCAAGAAAGCCCAGCAGAGGATGTACTTCCTGAGGCAGCTGAAGAAATTCAACCTGCCAACACGGACGATGATGCAATTCTACACCGCAATCATCGAGTCCATCCTCACCTCCTCCATCACCGTGTGGTACGCTGGAGCCACTATCAGGGACAAACAGAGACTGCAGCGTGTTGTGCACTCTGCCGAGAAGGTGATTGGCTGCAGACTCCCATCTCTGCAGGACCTGTACACCTCCAGGACACTGGGGCGTGCAGCTCGGATCTCAGCTGACCCTTCTCACCCTGGAGACAGGCTGTTTGACCTGCTCCCCTCAGGCAGGAGGCTCCGGTCCATTCGCACCAGAACCTCTCGCCACAAGAACAGTTTCTTCCCCTCTGCTGTTGGACACATGAACAATAACCTTATGACTGTTCCCACCACTAACACATGACCCTACGCTGTGTTCACTGCATCATTCCATGTTTAGCACTGATCACCACCTGCACTCATGTATATATCTTTCTACGTAGCACTTTTAATTCTTATTCTTATTTTTATTTTTTCATGTCTATTTAAGCGTAATTTATGACACTATGTTTGCACTGAAGCACCGCAGCAATTTCCTAATGTTGTAAACCTGCTCAACATTTGGCAATAAAACCCTTTCTTTTCTTTCTTTCTGGAATAGTTATGACAGTGATTTAAAAAGGTGTAGTTCATTTTCCTTGTTTAAAAATATGTTTAAAAATAGAGTATTAGAAAAATATATAAATCAAGAATGAAAAGAGCAAAAAAAAACCCAAAAAAAAAAACCTTTTGATTCTTTTGCTTTGATGTAGTTACTTATCTAAGGTGGAAAGTTTTTTTTTCTTGTTTGTTTGTTTGTTTGTTTTGTTTTGTTTTTGTTTTTGCTTTGTTTTATTATTTGCTTCGAGCCCTGTGTACAGGAGCTGCATGCAAAAAGATATTTTGTTAAAAGGGTTGGCGTAATAAGCAAATGCTTCAGCCAATACCTTTTGATTAGCCTTGTCTCATGATTTCTTGCTTTGTGGTAGATCTTTGTTCTGTTTTCACTGAGATATTTGAATGCTAATCAATAAAAATCAAATCAAATCATTCAACTTGGGAAGACATCACTTCAGAGTTCTGACTTTCTGACTCTGTAATAAGCTAACTCTTTGTTCCACCTTCTCCGAAAGGGTTCCAGTTTTCACAGATGTCTTTGATATTCTGTCAGTACATTAACTATAAACCAATCTGTGTTATTTGTCTGATAATTCCATTAAAAATGCCCAGAACAGCATTGACCATAATCCACTTCACAAATTTAATGAATTAGCAGAAGGTGTAGCCCAGCGAACAGCTACCAGCTATAGCAGCCTGGAGCCATCTGTGAAAGGATTAATTAGGGTGGTGAAAGGAGGCTTATGTGTCAAATGGAAAGTTACCCACATCACAATCTGGTTTCACGGCACTCTGTTATTATATAGTAAATTTAAAATGTTGTGTTTCTCAACATGAATTACCCCAGACCATTATTTTTTAAGCAAAAAAAAAAAAAAAAAAGTAAGAAAACAGTGGAGGCGGAGGGATGGTAAGTCCTGAATGTCATGCTTCATATATGTAAATACGTCACAGTTTTTCATAGATTTATAAATATGTTATTAATTACAAATATTTTTCATGGTTATCTTTAGGTATTAAAATACTATTTTGTTAGTTTTATAAAATCATAACTGTTGATGTAAAATGCAACCTGGTTGTCATGTTGACACCTACTGGCTTTCTCTAACAAAAAAAAGATGCAACATATGAAATATGATTATGAGGACAACCCGAGGGTATACTGGAGCAGTATACCCTCGGGTATACTGCAAGCTGAAGGGATTTCTCTGTGGTGAGGGTGTGAACTGAGCGATGACTGGAACATAGCTAAGAGATAGAGGGTGGGGTCAACAAAGGCAGAACAGCCTAAAGGGAGCCGAGGTGAAGTCATACTGAGAAAGTTTGTTGATCTTTTAGGTCACCAGAGTGAAAAGACTCCTCCAAGTATTTCCATCACTTTCCATCAAATTGTACTTTCCACTTTAACTTTGGCTGTCTGTTTCAGTTTTGAAAATGATCATTTACATTCACTAACTACATGAGATAGGTTAAGAAAAAGAGGCCATGCAATAAATCATATTTTTTATCATGCTTTATCACGCATCAGTCGGTTTGCACAAACTACAAATAAATGGCTGCGAGGGATGAAAGAAACAAATATTTCTATCATAGAAAAAATGTAACAGCCAGTTTGTAAAGCTAAACTACTACTGAGAAACTTTGTGTTGTTAAACTTCTAACACTGGTTTGATTGAGTGATTCCTTCTGATTCGTCAGTGTTTCTGTATCAGTTTACTGACAACAGGTATGCAAAACAGAACTGTTAACGGAAAGTTCTAATCTAATTGTGAACTGGTGTAAGCTCAAAGAAGGGACTGTGTAAACAGAGCCTACAAAGCCTCCACAGCGCCTGCCTCCCGTCAATGCTGGCAGTAGATAAGCAACAGCAGAGATAAGCTCTGCCCTGACAGGAATGTTCTAACGTTTCGGTTGCCTCATACTTCAGGTGGTCGCCTCGGGTCAGCTTCCACTCACATGCAAATGCCATTCAAATACTAATCTTTCAGTGACAGGGAATTTGAATGCCAAACCATCTTGAGCAATTCCCAGGAATTTCGGCATGTGTCTTTTTTGGTAGCCACTGAAGATCTGTTGATTGAGGTGGGGGGTTGAAACAACCCACACAGGCCAGGGTTCACACATGCTTTTGTTGAATGATGGCTGAAAAATGCTTTTGGGATTTTCCACGTGAAAGTGAGTAGACAAATTCCACATGAAGGTTCCTGAAAGCACTGTGAAGTGCTAAGTAGCAAGATGCATATTACAGCAGTGGCTCAGACGTCTTCTTGCAAGACACCCTTAAAATAGTCGAAAAAGTCATGCCACCAACCCCACAATTTGAGAACAGTAAGGATGCTGCCTATACTTAGGCTATGCCCACACTAATGTGTTTTCGTTTTTTGGCCTCCTGTCCACACTGAGACAGCGTTTTTCCTTTTGAAAACGCTCTCGAAAACGCATACATTTCAAAACGGAGTTGTCCCATCGCAGTGTGGACACTCGAAAACGCAGACTTTCTAAAACGATGACGCATTTTAGTCATGTGATGCAGTCATGTGACCAATTAAACAAAGATAGCGGAGCGTATTATACAGCAGTTGTTTTGATTGCTCTCAATTTTGACAGCCCTAAAAAAGATTAATATCAGTTTGTACATGCTCCAGATAGCTTTTCTTCAAATTCTTAAATTCTCACTCGCTTTTGCGCATGCGCAGGACTGGAACGTAGCGTTTTCGGCCATTTCAATGTGGATGCACAACTCTGTGAAAACGACTGAAAACACTAGTGTGGACGTGGAGCAGTTTTCAAATCTATTTGGGCTAGTGTGGACGTAGCCTCACAATACCTTTAAATACCAAAATTTCAATTGTTACTGTAGGTAGCATAAGTGGTATATGTACAGAGGCTGCACATATCTACAAGTTCTCTAATCTATCCAAACATGCTAACGTAGAAGAGCGTAGAAGTAAGATGTCGACTAGTGCGGCTGCTGAGCGTTATCCGGGCTCGCTGATAGAAAGGCAATAAGAATCAAGTGATAACTCTTTAACTAAAGACAATATGCACACAATGCTAATGTGCTTTTTTAGGCTAAGGTAGGAAATGCTTCTGAGCTCTAAAGCCTTAATTGTATTTTGTGTTATTGTTTTGTTGTACATTCAGTACCGTTGCACGTTTTTGCACCAGCGCACTTATTGTCAAATGTAATGTTCTGGTTGTTCAAACTGTTCATTCAGAAAAAATAAACGTATAAATGCCGCAAATCTGTCCAGGAAAATTAAGAAGTCGATGTGAACGGCTGCATTAACAGAAACATTTTTAATGCATGAAATATTCATACAGATTTTACGCGTCCAGTGTGCGAAGGCCTTAACCCTACTGGTGTTGGTACGGACTACTAAATGATACAGGAATCAAATTATTGTATCCGCAAACTAAAAAAATTAAACACAAAAGACCTTCAAAGCTTCAAAGCACCAACAAACACACAGAAATGCACAGAAGTTGTTCGAGAAGCTCCTGCTCAGTGTTTTTATGTTTCAGCTGTGCATTTAGCGCCCTCATGATCTCTCCTACTGAACCTTTACTTTTCACGCTGTCTTGTATTTTGGATCAGATACACGCTGAAGACACATTTACAGGAATGCAAATCTTATTTAAATGATTTCAGCAAGAATATGAAAGTGGTTATTTTAAAGCGCAGGCGAAGTTACAGCCTGTGTTCAATGGTGATGCACTGTAGAAAAACAAATATAAACATGTGGAGGTGGAAAGGTCACTATGGTGGAAAATTTCTTGTTTTTCAGTTTGATCACCAGCCTTTTAAGAAAGCACCTTTAGCAGAGCAGCTCACTTGTGATTTCCAGAGACATTCAAGCTGTTGACGGGAAGGACAGGGTGGGTGTGAAGTCATGGTGGTGCAAAAGCAAAAACGGCTCACAATTCAATTTGACCTGATGACACACTCCCAATTTTGAAAGAGAATTCACACTCATCTGTTTGTTGTTTCTTGCTTGTAGCTTGTAAGCATTGGGCTGCAGCTCTTTCAAGCAGGTGGAAGAAAGCCTTGAAACGATCTGTTACAGCTCAAAAGCATGAGCAACTCTACAAGCCACTTTGGTACCCACCTCCTCCCCATCTCCTCTGTTGTTTCTGACTAGGTTATTGTCAGTTCCATCATTACTTATGATGCCTGCTCCATTCAATAAGGAGGTCTTGCTTCTTCCCTCTCTGCATATAGGCTGTACATGAAAAGATGGGGAGGTCCCAGAACAACGCCACACTCCCAAATATTACAAATGGAATAATAGTCCTACATTTAATACAGTGGTCCTCAAAGAAAGAAAGAAAACCATTAATGGTCATTCAAAATTTTATTTGTTGAAAGTCTGTATTGAGGCTCATTCTAAGTTTTTGTGTAATTGTAATATATTCAGTTGTTTAAACAAGAACACAGTATCAGGGTCATTTGTGTGATTAATAGGATCAGCAGTTTCTGGACCTGCCAGGAGTCATAAATCAAAATATTGAACAAAATAACCTGCTAGCGCATGTGGATATATAACGTATCTGACAAGCTACCATATATGGACGTAAGGGAAGTGCCTATACCCAGTTTCATTGTAATTAATTCATTCTTTGTTAAATAATTTCATGTCTGAAAAAAAAAATTGCAGCAATATTGCCATCCCTAAAGCCCCACTATGGCATGAAACCTGATCAGTGGCTTTTACTGCCAAATGTAAGAACTGTAGGAGTTTGCACTTGTAGCTGCATGTCAGCTGCCTGTGGTTCAGACAGTAACATAGTGTGCTGACACACAGGGCCATGAAAAGGATCATACAGTCCTTCCAGGAAAGCATACCACATACATGTGTCTGAGGTCTAACCTTTCCAGGCAATGTGACTATGTGAGTATGGGTGAGAGAGTTGGCTTGTATATAAGTACCTCTAAAACCAAAGAATTGAGATTGCAAGGCGTCCGTAATCCGCTCTTCATCTTTCTTCAAGGCTATATTCCTTCTTATTTGAATTTCTGATTAAACTGAAGTCGACTTCCATTATTTCTACTCAAGAGTTGTCTACCATATTGGACATGATATAGCAACTGTTTAGTAAGAAAGAAATGTGTCTCCTGACTGGGTGACAGTGGATCTGGAGGTTTCTGGGTCTCGCTGGGTAAAAACTGTTGCAAAAAAGGCGCTGAACCAAAAACCTCCCAGCGATTGCTTTGTAGTTTTTTTGTGTTTGTCTGCAATGACTTGCTGACTATTAGCATAAAAATGGAGAAGGTTCACTGTCAAAGTGAAAGATTTGCCTCAGTGCTGTGAGAAAACGTGTGACACAAACCAATTCCGGTTTGTGTCACACATTTCGCACTTTCACTACAGCTCAGAGAGCAGCTGGGCAATGTTTGTAGATAACTTCCATTCAGACTATGACTGCAGCAACATAGCAACAAAGCATTCACAAGGTGGTTTTTATCAACTGGTTGAGGAGTATACATCTTTCCCTTTAGACAAGTGGTTACCAGATTTTCACAGATTCGTCGTTTGGCCTGTTTGACTGGGGCCTTATTCATTTGATTATACATTTTCACCATGAGTGGTGGACAAGTTAATGTCTATGTTAAAGTCTATGGGTAAGCTCTAGTGCTCCCTTGATCTGTGGCCTCAGTGAAACACTCTAAAAGAATTTATCAAAAAAACTGCTTGTTTCAGGTCTTACTGACTACAACACAATATTCATTTAATAAATTATGGTTCCCAAATGAGCCAAAATAGACGATAAGTCAGACAGGTTGCAACCACGTAAGGGTACAGTGTTCCTCAGTCAATATGACTATTAGGTAAGGAGTGATCGCAGACTTTGTGAAGAACAGTTGATGAAACATGTCCCAAGTTTTGGAGCAAGACAAGTAAACTCTATGTTTTGTTCTTTATTGTTTCAGTTACACTGATAGTAAACGCCTTTTGTTGAATGAGTGTTACGGGGCAAACAAAGGGAGGGGGAGACGGGTAAGTAACAGACAGTTTAAAAGAGACTCGAGTTGTTGTATGTGTAGAGTGTTGCTAACAGGTTTTGACAGCATATGATCAAAGACCACAAGTTTAAAGATCAAAGCATCTGGACAGAGTTTATGATACTGTGAGAGGAATTTACAACTCTGGAAGTTATCACATTGATTATCGTTCTGTCTCCTATCTTATTTTGACATAATCAATAGGAATGAGCCCTTGGCCATTTTGACTGGCCAACAGCAACTGATAAGACATAGTATGGTCGATGTCTTCAGTGTTTTCTTATCCTGGTTTTTCAGTCTAAATGATTTTTATCTTTCCAAAATGTTCCTTGCATTGTTTGAGTGCTCCTCGTGACAATAGTGACACAATGAAGCACTCATCGTGTCACTGTATTAGTTGAGGGCTGATAGAATATCTTATCCTCGGGCAGTTTTTGCAGCATGGATACTGAAATATTTTTTCACCTTGTTGTCGCTTGTCCACAGTTTATCGCCTCCTCTGCAGCCAAAGATGTTACGTGAGTTATCAGGATCTCGTGCTGGTTGAACCGGGTTTTCTTGACACTTGACACTGACTAAATTTGAATAGTAATTTAGTATTAAGAAATAACAGCAGAGTATCTAGTCTCCACTCTAAACTCCTCAGAATGTTCCTTATTGAATGTAACCCTAAATAAAAGTTAAGATTTCATCAATATGTGCATCCATTTTTGAGAAAAGATACACAAAAAAGCAATTCCCTGGATTACCCACTGACATGCTTACACATTCAACTCATGCTGTGCCAAAAGTTCACACATGGGGTTTCTGTTTAGTTGGGCTCGCAGCCAGAGGACACACGCATGCTGTACACAGTGAACTATTGCCTAACAGGCTCCAACAGGAAAGCCTCTGAGTTCAGCACTAAGAAATATGAACCGTCAACCCCAGAAGGAATGAATGGGCTGTTTCAGATAAAAATTTGGATGAGCACAGCAGTGCAAGACTGCTGCACAATAGAAGATTTTTAGGAATAAGAGCAGGAAAAGACAGAAACGAAACAAAATAAAACATTTATTATGTAGACTAAGGATGGAGTGAATGGAGATTACAAATATTAATATCAGAAAATGTCAAAAACATGTTTCCTACACTCTAAAAACTATTGTTTAAGCTCAACAAAAAAAATTAACGCAACAGTTTCCATTACTCTTTTTGAGTTATGATAACTTATGTTGAAATTAGATTGAACCAACAAACTATATTGAGTTACGGGAATTAAATTATCCTCCATAATCAAAGGTGATTTTAATTACCATTTACGTAATATTTGGTAGCTTAAAAACATATTTTTAAGTTGTTTACTCATAAAAATTATGTTCCTCCAATTACTTTTTCCACATTATTTGAAATGATTTTTAAGTGTTATGTAATTAATTACAGCAATTACAAAAACAATTTTTTAAAGTTCATTATTTAAAATATTAAGTTGCTGATTTTCATCATTATTGTCATCATTTTAGCTTTCTCTTATTTTTTTTATTGTAATAGCTTTTAAGAAAGGAATTCATTCAACATTTTTTTTATCAAATAACTTTTTTATTTTTTAACAGTAGGCATTTCAACACTTTGTATTTAAAAAGTGAAAATAAACCAGAAATTTAGATTTATACCATCACAGCCAAGTTATAGAATATGCCTTTATGTATTTAACACCACAGAAACAAATGTGTTCAATTGGTAAAAAATCTACTTAGAAAACATTTTGTTGCAGTAATACTTCCATGCAAGTGTTCAGTAAATGTTAACTTTCAATGCCTACTAAACTTTACAAGATCTTGCATCTTTCTATTACACAATGCAGCAAACACCTTTAAGATCAATGTTACACATACAGGATTCAAAACAGTTAACAATTTTTGAAACAGAGTCAACATCTTTAACATAATGATGGTTCCATCAAGGTCAAGGAACAGCTTCTGAACAACTTCAAAAGTATATTTCAGATCCTTGCATTAGCTTAGATTGAGAGCATATATTATGCCCATGAGCAAAACACAGCACCTTGGGAAATTCTGGCCCTCCATGATTTTTGTTTCCTCCACCACAATGGTTGCAGTCTTATGGTTAGATCCAGGGGTGTACCGGTTACTGATGATGGCAGTTTTCATCACCTGCCTTAAGTTCTTCGGTGTCCTTGTAAAGCAAATTTTAAAAAATAGGTTAGTGAATTATAGATTAGACTTTTATACTTACTGAATCTTAATGAATTCAGATGATCAATGGAACACACACACACACACACACACACACACACACACACACACTGTTGAATTACTTGCACCAAACTCCATGAAAAGGTCCTCGTCCTTCTCTCCAAGGAATGTGATAAGGCAGCAGATGGCTACTTCTCTGCGTGTTTCAATTGTATTGTACTATTTAAGAAAAAATAAAGTATGCGTATAAACTACATGGGTGACTGCCAACAAAGTGCATTTTAAAGCTACCCAAAGTCTAAATAGTTGTCCTACCTCAAGAAGCATGTCCTTGATCTGCCTGATTCTCACTCCTTTAGCTCCTCCCCTTGATAAAATGACATCCATCAGTTTTGGGGTGCAATGGTCAAGTGTAGCCATTCAAGGCTTACAGTGGTTATTCTCTTGAACTCCTCCTTTATCTGTAGACCACACAAACAGAAGAATTAAACCTTGCAGACTATTAGCTATACTGCATTAATGAATGCTGTATTACATTATTCAAAGAGGATAGACATGATCTAAGGCTACCCCAAGTTTTGAGGGAACCAAAACAATCGTGGTGAAGACAAGGGAGACTTCCCCACCATAACCGTGGTGTAATCTCTAATGTTTTAGCAACCCTGTTTCTGCAGAGGTTTCGAATTTACACATTGTTCACTCCCAGCCCATTTTGTAAAAAATTAGATTAGATTAGATTAGATTAGATTAGATTAGATAGAACTTTATTAATCCCTCGGGTGGGTTCCTCTGGGAAATTCGATATTTATTTTTTTATTTATTTATTTTTTGTGTCCCAACTTAACAAAGCACTAATGACCCTAGATTATCACACTATACTAACTGCTTACATAAAGTCTTGCCAGAATAATGCTATTGGAATGACATTAACAATATTTCACACAACCTGATTTTTCAAAAAGAAACAAAGATAGCTGCAGCTCTTAAGATCAAGAACAATACTTACTTTAAGCTGTATCACAATAGTAACCAAAATCATTTACAATGTAATATTACATATAGGTCATGCAAATTTTATAAAGACATAAAATAGGTGAGCCAGGGGGGAAAAAGAAGCCTCTAGGTCATCCTCTGACAAAACTATTCACAGCTTAAAGGCTTCTAATTTTGGTAAAAAGAAAAACAAAATCAGCCTAAGATCGAAATTAGATTGCACTGTGTAGCAAAACTTTAACCACGCTTTTCCTAGCCACAGTTGCACTCTCTAGCTGAAGACTTTTGTCAAATGAAACTTTATAAGTCTTATCCTCTGCTGTGCTAAAGTTTAGAATGGCTAGCATTAGCCACATGTGGTAGTGCAAAGTATTTCCTTATCTGTATGAGCATCACATCATACACAAATCCACTACAGGTGACTAGCACAAATGCTTTGCTTTGGTAGAACTGTTATTTGTAAATGAAATGTTACTTACCTTGAAATGTCTTTTACAAAAGCTTGCACCATGCAACCCAACATGTGTGAATTTGCCCGGGCTAGTTAAGTCGGTAGGGGAGGGAATTTGAAATCAGAAGTTACAGTGGAAAAAGAATAAGTTATCTATTCAATTTCTTTAAGTAATTACAACTTGAATTTTATTTTAAACCCACTAACATTGGGATTTAATTTCAAATTACATATAAAATTAATTTAATGTAATTACCAACATTATTATTTCAACACAACCCAAAAAAATAAAGTTTGCAACTTAGAAGGTCTATCTTAATCAATAAATTAGAATTTTTATGTTGCACCCATGGATTTAATCAAGTGGTGGTAAAAGGCCTGATGAATTACTTTTTAGAGTGTAGAACTGATTTACCCTGGAATTAATAAACCACCCTTCCCAGGGTGTGTGTGCCTCATTAGCGGAACTACAAGCTTCAGTTCCTCTATGACAAAACAATGATGTCACTCAGTGCACAGTGGTCAAAGTTCAAAGGTTAGAAAGGGTATACAAAGTCTGTGTAACCTCACTGTGGCCTTTTTTAAGGAAGGCCGAGAACCTTGGTGTGTGAAAAAACCTGGCAAGGACCGAGTCTCTAACAGTATCATTCTACAGTGATATATCCTAACAAGTCCTCAAATCTGATCGGCCATAGCCACTAACAACAATCCACCAGTGTGTTTGTCTGTTTAGCTGCCTGCTCTGGTTTGTTTAACATAGCTTTATTTGTAAGGCACTTTTTAAAGTATAATACACTCTGAAAATAACTAAACTGGATTCATGCAACACTCTCAATCAACTTAGACTTCTCACATCACAGGCAATAAATTCAAATTATCCCATTTTGTTTTCTATGATGTTAGTTTGCCCTGAGACAGTGTTAAGCCCCTTTTCCATTGGTACCTACCCATATGGAAAAGATATATATAAATCTTATAAAGTTTGTATCTGTCTTGTGTGAAACTTGTATGAAAAGCATATAAGAGTGAAAACAGATATAAGATCCCTTGAAAAATTATATAATGAAACTTGTATGTTTTGGATACTTCCTAAAACAATATATGAAAGTAATGAGAAAGTGGCCACTTTCATGAGTAAATCATATATAAGTTTTTAATATTTCTTTTCCATATGGGTACTTGGATTGACTCTCCACAGCTCGCCACAGTTTCCAGTGTTTTCCATTAAGCCCTTTTTAGTACCTGCTTGGCCGGGGTTCCAAGCGATCCGACCAGGTACACAGCGTTGTTTTTGTAGCCTTTTCTCTCGTTGCCAGGTTTCAAAAATGGTGGTTTTGATTTTTATGAACGATTCGCTCTTAAGGCTCATTAAGTGACACCACTGACCAGCCAATCGGTGGCATGTGCTCTGAAAACGTCACATTCTTGCCTCAACGTCCATATTTGTTGTAGCATTTGTGTCACGTTTTAATTACAACACAGGACGTTTGGATGCATTGCTATGACAATAACCAGGCACATTAGGTGGTACTCGATTGTAATGGAAAACCAGTTGATCTGAGTCAAGTGGAAAGCTGTGGCAAGTCAATCCAAGTAGGTACTAATGGAAAGGGGGCTTAAATTTAGGCATTATCGAGTGATTTTGGTTGAGAACAAGATCAAAGTTCGGGTTAAGATAAACCTCTGCACAATATTAATGCACTCACTGAAGAGAATGTGTCACACGTTAAGGTAATGAGTGCAGAAGTGCTAAGAACTGCAGTTCTCCTAAAGAATTTGGTGTTCCCTTTAAAAGTGAGTCAGTCACCAGTGAGTAAAATGGCCAGTTTTACAGCAGAAACATGCAGCCTGGTGTAAAACCTGTTCTTTATCTCTTCTTCTTTTTGTCTTTCAGTTGGTCCCTGTTTGAGTCACCACAGCAGATCACCTGCCTCCATCTCACACCAACCCTCTCTGTTTCTTCCTTCACTATGTCCATAAACCGTTTCTGTAGTCTTTCTCTTCTCCTTCCGCCTGGCAGTTCCTTTGCCCCATATATATTCACTACTCCTCTTCTGCACAAGTCCAGATCATCTCAATGTTGCTTCTTTAAATTTGTCTCCAAACTGCTCAACCTGAGCTGTACCTCTGATGGACTCATTCTAATCCTGTTCCTCCCAACAAAAACAAAATCTGCACCTCCTGTCTTTTTGTCAGTGGCACAATCTTCAAACCATCATCACTCCGTATTATCTAACTAATTTATGTCATATCGTTAGTTCATGTATTGTAACTTATTAGGGATAGATACCAGATGGAGATATCAGAGAAAGACACAGCACTCAAAGAATGGAAATCTGTAAGTGAATTCTCTGAAAGATGATTTTTAAGTATTCTATTACTTGTTCTAATTATATTTAGAAACCAATAAGTTGGGGACAGAGCAAGAATAACAACCTGCAGCTAGCACTTCAAAAGCACACACGTGCTATCCAAACAAACCATGACGTCCACTGAGGTAAAAACAGGCATGAGCTCCTTGATATACAAAACAAACAAACCCAGAGTAAAGACACAGAGATCAGCATCCACTGTGTTCACGAGCAGAGTGCATGATCAACTGGATCCATCCGATGCAGAAACACTTTCCCTGCGAGTCCTGAGGTGTTTTACTGTAATCCGCAGTCTGTTTCATGTGTGCTCATTCAATTTCCATCAGGTAGTCATGTTTATGTGTGATTTCTATGAAATATATAAAATATCCTCAAAGAAGCGCTGACATGCTAATGCGGATGATGAGTTCTTGAAATAATTAAAATGATAACTACTTGTTTGCTTTGTGTTTCACACATGTACATGTTTAAATTACACAGTTTACACGGAGATTGTGAACTTGACCTTTGACACACTTAGAAAAAAAACACCTCACTGGTTAAGTTGTGTTGTAAACACTTTTATCTGTTTTCATCACAGCAGCCTTTTTTTCTGCCTGTTCCTCACTTTGGATGTGAAACAATTGAAACAGCTCAAACTGTGAAGGTCAAAAACATCTGTTGTTGAAATGCAGATGTTGCCTTTGCAATTTATAAGCCAGAATGCTGAATTGTAAAATTCAGGATATTCACATCTTGTACTGGTTAATAGTCATGTTGATGTTCTAATGTAGCTACATGCTTGTGCTGATAGTGTCTCTAAACCATGAGACTAGAAGGGTTAGGGATCATTGTCCTTGGCTGTCAGTCTTTGTCAGCTATCTCAGCCAGTTCCATGTATGAAGCCAAGTGGAGCTTTATACACTGCAATTAATGTTAAAACGTTTAACAGGGATGGGCCAGTGTCCAGTGGAGCTTTTTTCTTTTTCTGAACTCGCTGACTCTTTCCCCGTATGCAGCTTGCATTCCAATGATTGCACTTTGTAAATAATCACGACTGATGTAATTGTGTCCTTCTTTGAACTCTCTCAGGCAGAGGAAGTCTGAGAGCGTGTCTCTCTCAACATCCTTAGTGAACGTTCTCAACTTGTTTCTCCCTTTCCTTGACCACGTTTTCTTCATCATGTTTGGGTGGCTTTTCGTGTCCAGTATGAAATGCACTTTTTTCATCTGCCTGGGATCTTCCAGTTGCTTCTGCATGTAAATCAGCCCAGGAAAGTTTTCACGTTCTACATCTAAGCCTGTGGACTGCCACTGGATTTTGTTAAGCAGCGCTATACCTGAATACGCACTCCTTCACACAGTCTGGTGAGAGCGTTTGCACGCACAGTACTTCTTGGTGCAAGATGTAATGAAACATAAACAGTTTTCAGTTCATTAACTTCTGCTATAAAACCCTCTTCCTCCCATATTTGGCCATGATTTCTTTCCATCTGAGTTCACAAACATGCACATACAATGCTATTTGTTCAATATTGTTCAGGTACATTGACTCATCACGGGTAACTGACTATGCTGGAGCTGAACTGATATTCTGTATTTGCTAACTAGTGATGTTTGTTGCCAATTTTAAGGTCAGAAATACAATCACAAGGGTGATTGTATTTTTGGAGAGAGGCATATTATTATTAGCTTTTTAATTATCTCAGTTTTGTTTTTGAAATCTGAGATTAGAAGCTCTGATGTTATAATAAATTTCATTTAATTTGATTTACAACAACAGTCGCCTCAAGGCACCTTATACTGTAAGGCAAATAAGTGATAATAAAGACCCTAAAACACAGCACTCTTTCTGTTGGCCATCTGTGAATGGCTTCTTGCCACTTGCTGTTACCTGAACTGCCTCAAAACTACCAGCAGCCCTGGGGTTTGAAGATTTGAACCAGTTCTTAGAGCGACTGTTGCACTGCACTGCTGTCAGTTTTAAACAGCCTTTCACATGATCTTGTTTGCGTTGGTTTTACCCAGGTTTTTTCACTTTATGTCTCCTTGCTTGTACTCTCTCATTCAATCAGAATCAAAATCAGAATACTTTATTAATCCTAAAGGAAATTATGTGGGTTATAGTTGCTACAAGACAGAAAGATTACAGAGGTGGAATATATATGATTGACATTTGACTCTAACCTGTGAACAGTGTCATTTTCTATTTTACTGTAGACAGTGTTCAAAAAGGTGTAACTATTGCAGTCTTTACAATGTATTAGATGAAGGAGTTGTACAGGGAGATGGCCACGTGCAGGAATGACTTCCTGTGTCATTCAGTGGTGCTTTTTGGTAAACTCAGTCTCTTGCTGAACATGCTCCTGTGACTAGCCAGCACGTCATGGAGTGGGTGGGAGTTATTTTGTCCTATGTTTTTTGTTATATGATTATTTTAGATAAACAGACATTTTTAAATGTGCTATAGAAATAAACTTGACTAGGGAGCAGGCAGGAGAAGTGGGGGCGTGCAGTGGAATCCAAAGTCAATAGCAGCGTGAGAGAATATATGAGTGTGAATGAGAGGTGGAAGGTGAGCATGCAAAGAGTGGCAACAGTGGAGGTGGATGGGTTTAAATGGCTGGCGTCAGCCATACAAAGCAACAGACAGTGTGCAAGAAAGGTGAATAAGAAAGTGCAGGCTGGGTGGAGTGGGTGGAGATGAGTGTCAGGAGTGATTTGTGACAGAATGATAGCAGCAAGAGTGAAAGGGAAGATTTACAAGGTGGTATTAAGACCTACTATGATATATGATCTGCCACTAACAAAATGACAGAAGTTTGCAACCTCTGGTATAAATGAAAACTCTTGAACGTCAAAGAACTGAAGCAACGCTGTAAAGAGTGGCCGAAAACTCCTCTACCGATTCCTCCATCACAACAATGGGAAAACCAATCAAGCCAAATGATAATAACTTCAAGTTATTGCTGCTAAAAGTGGTTCTACAATAGCTGTTCATTCATAGGGTGTACTCAGGTTTTTAGACTGCATCTTTGACCGGATCAGTTTATGATACATTCTTGTTAAACTGAAATTTTGTGTGGATAGACCAAAATATCTTGCAGCTTTTTGAGTTATCCCAAAAAACAATCAAACAAACTGAAACAACTGTTTGAACCTCCTTAGCAATGACAACCTAAGTGTATTTGAATATAATGTTTTATTGTTTTTGCTGAATGTGAGCAAATGCCTGAAACCAAAAGTTTCAACAGACCTTAAAACCAGAGGAGTAGGTTGTTACAGCAGGCTGTAATCATGTGTTCACTGTTGCTTTTTTTATACTGTCACGATGTCCACTGACTTTGGAGCGTGTGCTGTATTGTAAATCCCCTCTTTCTACTCTTTTCTTCTTCCCTGTCTCTCGCACACACACAGAAAGTCAAGCACCGCAGGGACGTACTTAACAAGTAAAAACAGGAAGTTGCTCACATCCCACCACACATTCCACACACCCTTGCACACACAAGCCCCCTAAAGCACACAGATAATGGAAAGAACAATCGAGGGATGGACAGAAAAAAGGAAACTCTAAACCGCTGCTTTAATGCTCATTGCTGAGGAATGAATGGAATACCACTCGTGTCCCTCTAGGCTTTCCTGCAATTGGCTGAGACAAATTGTGTGGGTGGCAAGGAATTCCGTGATTGGCTGCAAAGGAATGCCGGGACCGTTTAAATTGGACTAGGTTCAAGTTGCTGCGTAATTTAATATTGAAGTGACTAACAGACCTCTTCCTCTTCTCAGCGATTTGAAAAAAAAAAAAAAAACTCCATTTACTTACGGGAAACCAGACACACCCTCTTGATTTTTTTCCCTTTTTTTCATTTATTGATTTGAAGCAGAATGCCTTACAACACACTGAGTCACCGGATGTTGGCAAAATAAATACCAGCATTTAACCACAATACAAGGAAGGTACAAACATCAATTGATGTGGAAGTTATTATGAAAGATGAGGGCAGAAAGAAAATGTAAACAAGTTTTGTCTAAGAATACAAGGGTCACTAACACTTCCTTTCATCAAACATTAATTCCTGGGAAAAATGATCCTAGACTGATTAATGAATGAGACAAATGTTTGGCCAAAAGCAACGAAGGAAAGGACAAATAAGGAAAAGAGGAAATAGGCAAAATGGGAGAAAGAAAGGAATAATGAAAATGAGCAGGGACAGGAAAATTGAATCCACAAGAAAGAAGAAGGGGAAAGAAGAAAGAAAGGGAAAGTGGAGGGAAAGAAACCAAAAGAGAAATATGAAGAGAAGAATAAAGGAAAGAAAGGCCAGGGAGGTGTCGAAAAGAGAAAAGAAGAGGGCAACACAGAGAAATATTATAATAGAGGAAATGGGGTTGGCTATGAATACAAGCTCAGCGACAACTGAGGGACTTTTAAAGCAATAGACTAAGGAAAGTATATAAAGTTATAGCATTGAGGATAATTATAGAACACTGGAGTCTGAAAAACAGGAACGTGAGCATGCAGGAGAGGAATATCATGATGCCATGAAAATGTGCTCAAAGAGGATATGAAGGAAGACTTTCTCTTTTTCTGGGAAATAGAATTAATAATTATGCAATACTGGTTGTACTGGGAGCAGGTATGGTTGTGACTGTAAAACACGAGTTGAATAAAAACTCAATGACTGATAATTTTAAAATAAAATCCAAGCTCATGTGTAACGATACATTTAAAACAAATATTTCATCTTCTCCTCTTTGGTCTTCATCTGAAAAACAAAAATCCAAAATTAAAACACATAATATATAGTAGAAATTAATTTATTGCCACTTGACACGTGCACAGCTTTGAGTTGCATCATTAATAGTACTCGACCTTCTGACTTCAACTCTCCTTGGCCCCAAAACACACACACACACACAAAACAGGCCGTGACCCCGTCTCATCAAAGGTTACCGAGGGTCATCGATGATGAGGACCAAATAGGATTTAGGACATTTTCACATCTCTAGTTCAGTTCGTTTGATCTGAAGAAAAGAATCTGGCACTTTACTCTTTTTAGGTTCAACACACAGATGAGCAGGTGTGTCGCTCACTGGTTTGTTTTTTTTATGTCATCCTGAATCATCCGCACACACATGACAAAATCTGATTCAGGTGACTGACGGCAGATCAGTTTGCAAAAATGAAATGAGTGATGATTACTGACAATCACTTCAGGCAATGTCATAGCTAAATATAACCTTTTCTTTGTTAAATATAATTTTGACTCCAATTTGCTAAGCTGTTATTTCATTTTTTAAAAATTCAGCTCTTGTGCCTGATTTTTATACCTTTTGTTAAAGGACACAAAGCTTGTTTTGAAGCCAATGGACTGCTGCTATGTGTCTGTGAGCGCAAGGGAGGGAGAAAAAGGAGAGTGGAAAAGTACTAGCTGTCACCGAGCAGAAACAGGAGCTGGAAGCATGTAAATAATAATAATAATAACCACTGCAGCCAAAAAGAGTGTCTGACAAGCCCAGTTGTAAGTAAGCTCTTAAGACTCGACTGTACACTGTGTTCTCGACTTCCTGTTGGGCTCGCTGTAATCACAGCACAATCTCAATTCCCCTGACTTTTTCCAACGCAGATGCCTGAAGATGAGTAGGGTGACCTGGACTCTGAAATACACCCACAGTTCAGCAGATCTGAAAGATAGTCTTTCACTTCTTGCTGCAGAGGTTTTTGGCACAAATATGTAGGTCTTTGGAACAGGCAAAGGCGTAAGACATAATGTTGACACCCCGCATGTTGGTATTAGCCATTGAGACTGGGAGACGAGCTCAGTCCCTCTTGGATGACAAGACCCTCAGGGATGGTGATGATTCATCATTCGGGACAAACAACAGACTTTGTCCTGAAAACTGGGCTCCAATGTGTGCACGGACACATGTGGTAGTAATCTGTTCAGAAGCCAGACATAGTGTCCACTTGAGTCCGGTGTCTATAATAGTTTTAGTACTGATTTGGTAGTGTTTACTGATACTGAGAAGATTTGTCTAATATTTTGAATCTTGTGTGATCTTGGTTGCTGCTTGCCCCATTTACCACCAACTTCCTTTATTACATTAAATCCAATAATGGGCTTTTATGCAACACTGGGATTACTGGATACTAGCATTAGAACTAGAAGACGATTTTCAGGGTGACAGTCCAAGTAAAGCTCTGTTTCTATCCACTCATCACATGGGATTTCACTACCATTAACTGCTAAAGGTACTAGTGGTTCTGTTCCCAAAAGCTCAGTAAGTGGCGTGACAGTCTGTCTACATCCTCGAGAAAGATGGCCCTCCTGACCACAGCGGTACCAGTATCTACACAGGTCACCAAGCTGTCGCGGCCTAGCTGCACATTTGGCACATTCTCTCTTATACTCTTCTTGCCCTTAACCTTGTTGCTTCTAAAGTCTACAGTGTTGGGAAGGTTACTTTTAAAATGTATTCCACTACAGATTACAGAATACATTACAAAATGTATTTTGTAATGTTTTCTGTTACTTACTAAATGAGAGTAATGTATTCTGAATACTTTGGATTACTTAAGGAGCCTCCGGGATGTAATCTGCCAGCCATATTTGGACAACAACCTAGTCCAGTCTCCTTCATTTGATTCTCATGTTAAACACATCAGAGCTGTTCTACAGGGATAACAAAGACATGGTGTCAAACTCACACTGGTGTCCACAGAAGTGTGACGTCTTCAAGAAGAAAGTGCATTTCCTCAGTTGGATGTGGCAGTGGCTGCTCAGATAAATGAGCAGTGTTGGGACTAACGCGTTATTAAGTAACGCGTTACAGTAACTACGTTATTATTGTGGTAACGAGCACGGTAACTAGTTATTATGCCAAAATCAGGAACGCGTTATTCGTTACTGGGATTTAGATAGGGTCGTTACTCGTTACTTCGTGTGGTGGCTATCGCGGAGCTTCCACAGATTCAGTAACATTAGCAAGTGTTGGAGGCAGCAGGTGGATGAAGGAAAAGAGACCCGAGGCGGCCGCCGGTCCAAGTGTGAACTGAACTTCCGGTAAGAAGTTATGACCTGCAGTCTCTCTGGGTCAGATATGAACCAAGTTTAGGTGGAGTTTATTTTCGTTATTCTGACTTTTTCCGTACTGCGTGCTAGCTAGCATGACGGAGTTTCTATACAGCTGGGTGGGTGCTATGAAGTTAATGATGTTGAACTTTATTTTGTTCATAAGTTATTAGAGTTGCCAACCGCCCCGTCTGGTATTCAGAGAAAATATTACGCGTTTCTTATTGAGGTGAAAAGGAACAGTTTGTCCCGTAATTCAGCTACAATGAAAAAGACACAAAGCTGGAGTTATTCTGTGTCTTTGCTGCACAGCTGCCTCTTCTCCTCTCATTCTCCCACCTCCCTCTCCCGTTTCTACTTCAATCATGAAAACTGATCAGTGATCAGCTGATCGGCTCTCTTGTTTGTTTATCGCTCACTTTGCGCCGAAAGAGGAAACCAGCGGATGTCGCGCTAAACAACAGCAGCACGTTTAAGCTTGATCAGCTGTTGTTAGAATTTATTTAATATTAATTTCTAGTATCAGCTGATGTTTGCTGGAGCCACAGCTGCAAAAAAGCTGCTGGTCATGATATGGTTTGGTTATCTGGTGAGAGGGAAACATGAAGATGAAACCAGGAGATGTCCTTACTGAATCATCAGAGCTGAACAGGTGATGGAGAAACAGGTTTACCTTTTAGTTAACATGAATGAGTTGAAGGGAAGTTATGAACTGTTTCTGAGAGACAAATAACCCCAGGATCCTTTTTTAGGTAGCTGACAGCTGGTAACTGTGCAGGGGTGGATCTAGCAAAGTGTTGCCAGGGGGGCCAGGTAGGGCATTAACAGGGAAAGGGGGGCACAAAGAAATACTTTTCTGTCTTATTCTCATTTAAAACGTCTCGCTTTAAAAAATAATTATCTGAATCTTTCAACAAACAATTGATAGATTGATACATATATACCATCAGAACAGTACATCACTGTCACAACAGCGTTTGTTTTCATTCAAAGGCTTTATGATTTTTCCTATAATGGTGGGCCAGTCTCTAGTCAAAATGCCCAGGCAAATTTTCTGTCCCAGTCCAGCCCTGTAAGCAGCTCATCTGCAGTCTGGCGTTACCTACATCTTCCTATTCAGAAGGCAGAATTTCTGAGTTCTGAGTACAATCGAAAGCAGTTTTTGTGTTGGATGTAAAAGGCGCACATGACGCTGTGACGTAGGCTAGAATCATGGCAGCAGTCAATGACGGTCCAGGCGTGGGATTTCTCTCGTGGAAATATGCACATTATCTTTTCCTTTCTATTGGTAGGTGGCACAGTGCACTTGTGGCAGGTAAGCAAGCTAGAAGACTGGCAAAGTTATGGAAGAAACACATTAACAAGAGAATTCTGAGTAAAACCAAAGTTACTTTCCCTAGTAACTAGTTACTTTGAAAGTAACGAATAACTTGAAGTAACTGAGTTACTTTTGAGAGAAGTAACTAGTAATGTAACTAAGTTACTATTTTAAAGTAACTTACCCAACACTGTAAATGAGTGACCGGCAAAGTAATCCATTACAAAAGTAAGCTGTCATTAACGCAGAACTGCTGCTGTGTTTCAGGCAAGAGCAGTATACAAGCACTATAAAGAAATATAAGAAATGTTTTGGTAAACTGGACTGTACATACTATGTTGTGTATTGTTTATTGATTTAATGCCTGTCAGTTACCCTGTTAACTAAGGGCCGATTACTCAAGGGTAATTACAGATAATCACTTAGAAAAGTAACGCAGGCCAGTCATGGTAATGCAAGCCGACAGTAACACAGTAACTTCTGATTAGACGTTGACATTAAAATCACAAAGGTTTTTCCTACAAATGCATATTCGCCTGGCTGTGTCACATGAATCTGTGACAGCTGTTTTTATAAAGCAGTTAATCTTTATTTTCTTATTTCATGTAAACAGGTCTTCATGAACACAATCTGAACCTTGTATGTAAGAAAACAAACAGAAAATTCCACTTTTAGATGAAGAATCAAGGACTCCGGTGAGATTATTATCAGCAAACCTACGAGATGTTATAAGAGAAAACAGAAGCGAGTTCTCACGCCCTTACGGAAAAAAATGGTCCCATAATGAAATCCCACAAGCACACAACAAGATAAAGAGCTTTTTTTTTAAATTATTAGACAGAAAGTAGTTTGAACCTTTGAACTGATGATTAAAATGTGTTAGAAATGTCTTTATTTGCATGCAAAAAATGCAAAAGCACAAAAAATAAAAAAATTACGTTGAATACTAGACCTGGATGAATTTAGTTTGCAAACTTGTACTCAGTGGACTTAAAGAAGAGAAGAGAAGAAAAGAAAAAAAAAAGCTTAATCTTCAACACCAGTGTTCCCAGCCTGAAGCAAGTCCTGCCATTCACTCACACACAAAGAAACTGAGAGATGCACTGCTTTGTTCATCTTCTAAAGCAGTGACTGTGTGTGTGTGTGTGTGTGTGTGTGTGTGTGTGTGTGTGTGTGTGTGTGTGTGTGTGTGTGTGTGTGTGTGTGCGTGTGTGTGTGTGTGTGTGTGCGTTCAATTGTGCTTATGTGAGCAGATCTTTAACTCTCCGCTGACCTTTGACTTTCCATGTCTGTGTCTCGGTCTGTAAACGCAGCCTGTGATTTTCCTCCAACAACGTGGCGCACATCGGTTCTATCGCAGCCGTATCAAGACTTCTTTCTTGACCATGGTTACTTGGTGTGTAGTACAAACATTCAAAACATACAATGGCATCTCATCTGACCAACAAGTGCTTAGGCTGAGCTTTTAACCAGGGCCCTGCTAGAAAGTCTAGCTATGTCAGTGTCATTTACCTTTAACTCTTTATTATTTGATTATTATCTACTGATGTATGCCTTATTTTATTTCATTGATACATCAGTTGTCTTCCTAGTTTGTTCATGGAGTATGAATTTTTACCTAAATTTTATATGTATATTAAATGCTTCTGTAAAACACTTTTTAACACTGAAAGTATTATTAAAATTAAGTAGTTTTTATCATTATTATTCCTCTTAATAAAAATATTATAAGCTACTTTAATTAAGCAAAAACTGTGCTCAGAAAAGGCACTAACAGCCACTTTTCGCCATATAGCTACAGTATAATAACAAATATTATAAAACTATACATGGTTTATATGGTACTTTTCATTTCACTTTTTCATCCTTCAAAAACTGAGAAAATATGATTCTTCTCTTTTTCAGAGGATTTTAAATTCAGATTAGTTTCAAATTCCTGTCTACGCTCAACATAAAGTCGCATTAAGCCGATATCATTTCAAACTTGTGTTAAACTGTTAGCCCAACAGTGACTCATAACCAAACACCTATAGCAGTTTAATCTATAAGACCTCTGGATATTAAAATACACTACATTGATGCAATTTAAACAAATGTAAACACACAGGTAAGCATTTTCTCCTGCTAGCCTTTGTTACTTTACCTTCTAGCAGCCATTCCCCAGAAGCCAGTGACTCTCTTTTTTAACTGTAATACATGGGACTCAAACCATCTCTCTATAAAACACAGATAGAAAAAGACCCCTAAATCATTGCACCCCAAATATACATGTAGCATTTCTTCAGTAGCTTTCATAAAGCTGCCATGATGAGACACATAACAGCGTTCGTCTCAGCAGATTCGCGCAAAGTGAACCGAATACTTTCTGCGAGAGTGGACACCCAACATAACTCAGCTGACCTCTGTAACTCCATCTGGTTTTGATCATGAACCAGACACGCCCCCGGACTTCGTAGCCATCCCACTGCTCTGTGTCCCTCATTCATTCTCTTTGCTTTTTCTCACACTCATTCATACACTCATCCTGTGCTTCTGTCAGACTAAACAGTGGAATAACAACCAGTGAACGTGCCGTTCGTCTGCAGGGCGAGTGTTTACACAGTATCCCCTCTCCCACTCTGCGATCACTCTCTCTTTCGTGCACGCTCATTGTCGTTTTATCTCTTGATGTTTTTCCAAGACTGCTGTTCTTGCTGTTTTTCCACTCAGGCTGTAATGACACAGTATGGACGTTAATGGACTGTGCACATGTGTTTTGAGGAAAGAAGAAAGGGATCATATAGCACCTCAAACACATAGTGATAAGGTCCCCCAGCCTAACAATGACATCATCAAAGTCCAGTTCAAACAGCTAAAACAATTATCTTAACGAAAAAGATGAAATAAAATGTTTTGAAGTATTTTAAAGTTATACATTCAACCCTGTTAGATTGCATCAGCGCATCGACTGACTTCCTGCTGCCCTCATTTTTTACTGTTGCAGATTAATTGTCAGATTATAGTCTGCGGTTTTCAGATTGTCTCTCAGATAAGGCCCGATTTAGGCTTCTGCAGGGGAATCTTTGTAAAGCCTACGATGTAACACACGTAAGTGTTTGACATCAGTGCTGACATTTATGCCCGTGTTGGTACATTATGTGTTGATTACCATGTGGTTGTGTCTCAGGGTTTTTTATAAGCAGTGTCAGCCATGATTGAATCAGCTAACATCCTTTTAGCTAACTTTTTCCCTTCTGGGTCCCCACTCTTTGGTGTGGTCAAACATTTGTCCCTCAGGTTTTTCTACTTCTTCACACATCCGTTCTGATAGTTTCAGCAGTCTATATCCAGGAATTTGCTGACATTTGTGAGTCCTTATTTTGATGCTGTTGTTCATTTTGTTGCTTATCATCCTCTACCTGATAAATTAAAAAGCAGACTGAAATTTATAAAAAGAATCAATGATTGTGAATAGTTGTGGACTGCATTGACCAGCTACAGCGTATTTGCAGCTGAAGTTACCATAATTTGTCTCACTTCCTTTAACTTAACATAAGCAGGGTTGGACATTTTTAAAAAATTAAACATTTTCATGAACATGAATATACAGAACTTTATCCAGGATTTTACTGCTGGCTTCACCTGGATGACATTGAGCACAACGAAGGTGCTATCTCCTTGCAGCTGCTTTGCTCACTAGCAGATTGCCGCAGTCAACCTTAGGTCGAATAGAGCATGTCGGCTTGTAGGCAAACACTCACTAACTAAGTGCTAAACCATAGTGAAACTGGAAACAGGGAATGGTCATCTTCAAAGTAAAACTTTACAGCTGAAAACTTAAATGTTTCGAAAGATCCATCCATTCGCTTCCGCTGGAGCCTATCCCAGCTGTCATAGGGCGAGAGGCGGGGTACACCCTGGACAGGTTGCCGGTCTGTCACAGGGCTAACACACAGGGACAGACAACCATTCGCACTCACATTCACTCCCGCATTCACACCTATGGGCAATTTAGATTAATCAATTAACCTATTCCCAATAAGTACATGTCTTTGGACGGTGGGAGGAAGCTGGAGTACTGGGAGAGAACCCACGCAAACACGGGGAGAACATGCAAACTCCACACAGAAAGACCCCGGCCTGATGGTGGAACTGAACTCAGGACCTTCTTGCTGTGCGGCAACAGTGCTAAGCACCGTGCCACCGTGCTGCATTGCATCTTTCGAAAGATGCAACTTTTAATTTGAAGACAAACCTTCTGGTTTGATCTAATTGTTTTAAGTTTCCGTACCACTCAGTAGGTAAGTAAGTGTTTGCAGAGACGTTGGGATCTTCCACTCGAACTATGGGCGACCCCAGCAACCTGCTAGCAAGCAAAGCAACTGCAAGGTTTAAGAGCAAAAGACAGTTTGGCTCTGTCTTTTGCAAACTGCTTGCAATCAAAGCCTGCTCAAACATGATTGGTGAACAGAGCTTGGACTACAAGCACGGCATATTCTTGCCCTTTGCCTACAAATTCAGTTGCCAGAGATTAAACAGTCAAGACCTCAGCTTCATGTGAGGGTAATTTTGACTCATGTCAAGAGCTTAAAGATGAAAAGAACTGTGTAGCAGGAAGCACTTCCACTTGCATTTAGTTAGTCAGCCTAACCGCTGTGTGCATATGTTTTAAACTACTCTGACACGTTTGCCTTTCTTACATGAAGCACACAGCAGGTGGTAGCTCTCACAAGTGGAAATACTCTGTTTGGTTTAGGGAAGGAGATTTAGAGTTTGGAGGAGGGAGTACACATGGCACAAACTGACTCACCAGGCAATAAGATACGCGATTGAGCTTGGCAGCCTATACCACTATGTCATCAACGTGCAATGTAGGGCGGAAACGCTATTGTGGCGGAGGGGGTGGTTTGTGTGCTTGCTTCGGCAAGCGCGTACGCTAAATTGGATACGATACAGAGAAGATTAGCATGGCCCCTGCGCAAGGATGACACGCTAATTCGTGAAGCGTTTGTGGCACAGCTGCAGGGGAGGGGTGGAGCAGCGGATTCAGGGCGTTGTGTCAGCGGGAGGCTGGTTGTCACAGACAGCAAGCATCTTCTAATCTGGCCCTCCCTGTTTCAGTAGCCGCCAGGCTCGGAGGAAGACAGCCGATCGGAGCGGCTGATAGGAGCGGAGCTGGCAGCGGGGATCGAAATGACAGAGGACAGACACTGGAAAGTGTAAAATAAAATAAAAGTTGCACAGAACAGCCATATCTGGGTCGTGTCAGGTCCTTTTACAGCTATATCATGAGGCCAGAAACTAAAACAGCTATTTTTAATTGTTGCACTTTGTAGCATTCAAGTTATATATAAAACTACTTTTTAAAAAAAGGATCTGGTGTGAGTGCGAACATTGCAGCACAACTTGATAAAGACCACGTTGAAGACCACGTTCAGTCTGCCAAATGCTAGAAAATGTATAAGCCTCCAAAGGGCACGTTCCTCATTCCAGTGGTGGAAAAAGTATATTTAAAAACGACTACACTTTTTTCTAGCCATTTTCTACTTGTACTCTGTTACAACTCAAAGAAAAAAAAATGCAAATTCTGTTTGATTACAATATATCTGACAGCTTTATTTGTTACTGTGCAAATCATCAGACACAACGCTCCATGGATTCTGCTCCAAAGCAGGGCCTCTGTGCTCATATGCATCAGACACTAGGGAGCGAACAGGTTAAAGACCCTTTAATGACTTCACAGGACATCAGAACATGCAGCTCACTCGAGCAGTGCATGTGTGAAAACAGTGTTGATATTTTTCTTTTTTTGTTTCATTTTGTGATTTCTGTGGAACTGAGAAAAAAAGCTATCGCAGTTTTGTTTTGTTTTTTTCTCACTGATTTCCTGTTGTTACGGAAGCCCCACCTTTTATCAAGAACATGCTCACCCCAAATAAAACCACACATCCTCTCCAACGTTGCCTTTTATGTTTTTATTTCATCCTTTTTGATTTATTTTTGTCTTTATCCCCTGCACTCTCTTTGTGTCATTTTCATGCTCTGGCAGCTGAATGTGGAGCCGGTCTGTTGTCTAGTTTAAGGGGCATGTGTGATTTTTCATGCTGTGGATATCGGATGTGAAATATCTCCCTCTCTTCCTGAGACCCTCTGCTCATTAAATCAAGTCTGTGAAAGCTCCTGGGGGGTGGTGTCGAGGCAGGGGGCTGGGTAGGGGGGCACCTGTGAGCCATTTGTGGATCTGACCCCTAATTTTGAGAAACCCCCCGCAGTAACGCAAGACTTCTGGGAAAGAGAAAAGTTGAGCTGTGCTTTGAATGTAGGAGGCCTTCAGTAGCTGATAATGACATGTCTGCTGAGTGTTCAGCAGTAAACAAAAAAGCCATACAAGAGAGTGAACTAAAATGATCACATGGTTTAAAGGTAATCCTTAAGACTGTGATACAATGGGTACCCCGGAATACTCACTGAACTGATTCGGTTTTGTCACCTGTGAACAATGAACATATTTCAACTTTTAAACCATCATAAACTGGAAAATTTCCATAACTTCAGATCAATAAGTGAAGCTTCTGTGTCATGATCTAAACCTCCAAAGGTGCAAAAAAAATGCATCTTTGTTTATTTTGCCTGTTGAGCAATTCTGTGGTAAATGTGGTCAAACTTATTGTTATTTATTTGTTAGTAGCTAAATGTAAATCCATTCATCTCCAAGGAGAACAGATATGCTGCATCGGATTTAGCTACTTGCTCACACACCTGCTTTCTTTGGCTAAAGTAATACAATATTATTCAGTAACTATTATTGCAGGGCAGAGTGGTGCAGTGGTTAGCAATGTTGGCTTACTATTGCCTTCATTTCCACTATTTGGCTGGGGTCTTTCTGTTTGGGGTTTCTTCTTCTGTGCACGTTCCTCCTGTGTCTGATTTAGAAAATAGATTTTCGATGAAATAGATATTCATCTCCCCCAATAAATGGAAAAAAATGGATAGATGGAACAATATCTTTAATTATAAGCTAATATGGTAATTAGTAATAATTAGTACAAATCCAAGGTATGCAAAAAGCATACATAAAACACATTCACTTATATGGTTACATTTAACATCCCAGTTGACCCCATTTCCCATTTTGCGAAGAGATGTTACTCAGAAATCTATTTCTTTTTTTTTATCTGATTGATTTTTGGTTTGTTTGTTTTGTTTTGCTCTCTGTTTTTCTGGTGATATTCTTCTTATTGTTGTTGTTGCTGTTGTTATTATTATAACTTTAGGACTTTTTGGTAAGTTTGAATACAGCAGATCCACATCAGTAACATCTGCTCTTCTCTCATCCTAATTCCTCATTATTTCTTCTTCATATCTTTCATTGACCTCATGATGGTTTCCAGTGAAGTCAACCTAAAGTTAGGAAAAGCCTGGACTGTGACAGTCACTGAGTCTGTGTGCACTGAAAAGTGTTACTTGTTCTTCCTGCATCACAAATGAAGGAAGGCTGCTATAACCAACAACAATGCATGCTACAGTACATGCAGTAAATGCAAACCAGTTCTTATTAGCATTTTTCTGAGTTTCATAACTTGAAACTACTTAAGCATAAATCCAACATTGAACATAGCATTATGGTAAAATGGGATTACTTGTGTGCATGTGTGTGTGCATGTGTGCTATCTTGACCCTTCAAGCACATAATTCCCTCTTTGGAGTTTTCCATTGCAGTCCTGAAGAAATTCCCACGCCTTCTTAGAAATGACTGAATGGAATTCCTCAAGCAGCTTTTCTCATTCTCCTTTCCTTTTTTTTTTTTTGTTGTTGTGACTGCAAGAAGGCTGCAGGCCTCCATTCATTCTCTATGCTTGTCTTTCATCTCCCTCTTTATTCTTTTATGTCCTGCTCCTGCTCTCATAACCTGTGCACATCTTGTCTCACTTTCTCTATTCTTCTTTCTATGATTTTTTTTCTCTTCATTTTCCTTTTCTATATTTCTTTCTGCTATTATGGTAACTGCAGTGAGAGTGAACCACTTTAAAGCCCTGCTCTCTTCCTGTAAGATTTCAAGGCATGTTTTCTTCTTGTTGCCATGTTTTGACTTTGACAGGAACTTGCTGCAGCCATGGAAACGGAGCAACCTCACTTCACCTGTTTGTGTATATGTGTGTGACCGCAGACCACAGACATACACTAATACCCACATCTGCAGATCTTTTCAGGTTGTTCTGTGATGTTTGTGTGCTGCCAAAAGACAGCAAGCTGCAGGGAAGCTTCCTGTCTGAAAGGAAGAGGCCAGAGTTGATTTTGTACTTCTAGGAAACCAAAGTAGTTTTATCACATCAGAGACAACCGGAAAGAGCTGTAGTATGAGGCTGTAGGAGGAGCTGCTGAGCATGACTTTATTCCTTTGTGCATTTATTTAATTTTAAAGTTTAATGTTGTGTTTTGTGTTTGCTTCTCGTTGTGTTTCTTTGTTTTGGTCATCACTTTTCGTTGATGCATGCATGCAGAGAAGTGACATTGTTATGCAATAATAAGGAAGTGACATGTGGTATATTTTTAAATAGATTTAGATAGATTTGAAACCAAACAGTGCTGTTGCTAGCCTCGAACAACAAGCAAAAAAAACACACTGCAGATTCTGACTTCAATACTAAGATCCAGCTCACCCCTGTTATAATAATTCAAAGCTAACTATACTCTTTAAATAGTTTGAATCTAACATTTGATTCTAACTTCAAGCTATTTTTGGTTGTCAGAATTATCTCTACTTTGTGAGTGTGTGTGCATGTGCACATGTACTAATTCATACTTCATATAAATTAAATACATGAAATGCAATGCCTTGCATGTGCTAAAGAAGAGTTGTAAAGACATTACATGCAGCATGATGATGAAGACAGCATTAGCATTTATACATTGTGGTAAAAAGGATGCACATCCTCTTTCTATTATAAGACGTTCTATCAGAAAGAAATAATCTGAGAAGCTCCTAAAATTAGGTAAATACAACCTTACATGAATTAACCTACATGAACTAAAGAACATGGCATACGTCATCTTTTTTTTTTTTGTAATTGAAACAAAAATTAAGAAGCAGTCCTGTGGAAAAACTAAGCACATCCTTGTTGTTTCCATGGGAACTAACAGGGTAATTAGCAGCCAGGTGCTGCTAATCCAATGTGCTACATTAACGCATCATCAGCAAATGTGAGCACCACAGCTGGACTGGCCATTGGGCGTACCGGGCATTTGCCCGGTGGGCCGATTGTGATTTTTTGTTTTTATGGGCCGATGTTTTTGTAACGGTATAAACAATGAAAGGTGATGGATTAGCCAATTGGTCATAATGGACTCTGAGGAGCTCGGATGCACGCTCCCCCTTGCTTGGGCAACGGCTCTGAAAGCAATCTTATCAAAGACAAACAGAAGGAAATAGTATTGAGGTGGAAAGCAATGCGATTTGTCCCGGACCTCAGAATGCAAAAAAGACACAAAGCTGGAGTTACTCTGTGTCTTTACGGTGCGCACCTGCCTCTTCTTCTCTCATTGTCTGCCCCTACCTCTTCTGTTGCTACTGATCAATGATCAGCTGATCGGCTTTTCTCTCTTGTTTGTTTATTGCCCACTTTGCACCAGAAAGAGGAAACCAGCAGCACGTTTAAGCGTGATAAGCTGTTGTTAGAATTTATTTAATATTACTTTCTAGTATCAGTTGATGTTTGCTTGAGCCACAGCCGTAAAAGCTGCTGGTCATGATATCGGTTTGGATATCTGGTGAGAGGGAAACATGAAGATGAAACCAGGAGATGTCCTTACTGAATCATCAGAGCTGAACAGGTGATGGAGAAACAGGTTTACCTTTCAGGTGACATGAATGAGTTGAAGGGAAGTTATGAACTGTTTCTGAGAGACAAATAACACCAGGATCCTTTTCTAAGCAGCTGACAGCTGGTAACTGTGCAGGGGTGGATCTAGCAAAGTGTGGCCAGGGGCTCATGTAGGGCATTAAAAGGGAAAGGGGAGCACAAAGAAATACTTTCTTATTCTCATTTAAAATGTCTCACTTCTAAAAAAATAATTATCTGAGTCTTACAACCAAAGTGGTCATCTGATGTAAAATGTATTGAAATCATACATATACCAACAAGACAGTGCACATCACTGTCACAACAGCATTTGTTTTCATTCAAAGGCTTTATGGGCCGGTCTCTAGTCAAAATGCCCGGACCAATTTTTTGTCCCAGCCCAGCCCTGGTGAGCACCTCTTTAAAAGCACAAACGTCAGCATGTTAAATGTTAAAGTTAATTTTAATAGAAAACTGCTAAAAAGAGTTAACTTTCTCCTCCATAGTGGTGTGAGAGACAAAAAGTGACACGGAAAACAATTATTTATTTAACTTTATTGTTGCTGCTAAAGTTGGTTCAACAAGCAACTGAATTATGAGGTGCACTTAGTTTCTCACTCAGCATTTCTGCATTTTTGGCTCAGTGTTTGTCAAATAACACAACATGAGAGTACATTGAAATACAGGTTAAATTCTAATGAGTTTTAAAGTCAACATTTGGTATGACCACCTTTATTCTTCAACACAGCCACAGCCTCAATACATATTGACACCTATTTGAACATAAACTGGATTCACAGATTTTAGGTCTTGTTCTTGTATAATTTGGCGTGTTTCCGCCTTTTCTCCTTTGCTTCTTTTTTTAAGTCCAAGACATGTAAGACAAACTTTTTTTATACATACAGTACAAACTTTATTTTTTCTCTTTTAAAGTCCTGTAAAAACAATTTTTATAAAGCAGCTTTTACTTTGCATTTTAATGACTATTTTGTGTGTTTTCACTTTTTTCCAGTAATCTATCTGTAAAGCATTATGTAACCTTGTTTTATAAAAGTGGCATTAGAAGTAAAGCTTTTCATGATAATTAATAACTGTGACTAGATTTTCCACTTATTGTGACAATACCAATACTCTAATTTTATATTTCCAAACTAATATAGAAAATGCAAACACAGACACTTCAGCGTGTCCTGGTTCCACAGGTAACATCTTGCATATCTATCATCCAGGAGGCATTTTAGTAGAATAATTACATCAGACTACAATCTACTTTTTAACTCTGATGTGCTAGCAATTTTTTTGGTCCAAAGGTTCCCTTATCCCTTAATGTCGCAGCAGATGCCCCCAGCTCCCTTAGCCTGGTTCTGCTGGAGGTTTCTTCCTGTTAAAAGGGAGTTTTCCCTTCCCACTCTAGTCAAGGTGCTTGCTCATAGGGGGGGTCATATGATTTTTGGATTTTTCTCTGTATGTATTATTGCAGGGTCTACCTTACAATATAAAGCGCCTCAAGGCGACTGCTGTTGTGATTTGGCTCTTTTTAAATAAAACTGAATTAAATTGAATTGAACTGAAAGGGTCCATCTACAACACAAAGTTTTAATTAATATGTTGCTGCATGGTTTGGGTAACTTGTTCTGAAAAACAAGTAATCCAGATAATTCCCACACTGAAATCTTTGTTGGCTGAGTGATTCTTTTCTGAAGTATTCCAAAATTTAGTTCCCAGGAAATCGTGAGGCTATGTACCGTTGTGTATGAGATTTTAAAAATGGTATTTAAGAACATGCAGCACATGAGTAGTGAAATTATAAAAGCATTAACATGACAAGACAGCGACTTCAGTGAATGCAGTACAACAGGGGTCCCCAATCCCAGTCCACGGGGGTCGGTGTCCCTGCAGGTTTTAGATGTGTCCTTGATCCATCACAGGTGATTTAAATGGATAAATTACCTTCTCAACATGTCTTCAGTTCTCCAGAGGCCTGGTAATGAACTAATCATGTGATTCAGGTGTGTTGACCCAGGGTGAGATCTAAAACCTGCAGGGACACCGGCCCTCGTGGACTGGGACTGGGGACCCCTGCAGTACGTGCTTGAACCCTGAAACAGGTTTATCGTTACTTTGGGATTCATTTTTAAAACATAAAAGTAGATGTTGCTGTTCCTTTTTGCACAACAAATCTATATTCAAGTATAATTTTTAAAGAAGTATAACTCATTCATTTTCTTTATTTTACAGCAATTTTGCCTTTTTTTTTAAAAGGGGGAGTTTGTACACAGCATCTTGCAACAAATTACATAATTTAAAATAGATAAACTAGAATACAGATAAAGAGTTACTTGGGAAAGCTAATAATTACCTATACTTCAATGCCTATGCCAACTGTATATATAGAAGTAAATGTGTAATGTAAAGTGTGGAGGAACTGGACAAAAAAAATCGGCCTTATCAGCAAACCTCCCCTGTGTACATAAAGATTAACCAAACAAAAGTTCTGGAGCCAGCGGTACTTCCATTAGCCACATCTCTTCACTAAGTTAAGTCATCTGTCAACTCACTTGAAAGGGCAAGAAGGCACTCCCACATTTCATAAAGGTAGGTATTACCCAGAAGGCCATTCAACTGTACTATGTACTCACAGTCTGAGGCAATATGTACTTGTGCTGTCAGTAAACTGAGAAAGGTTGGGGCTTTGTCAACCTTTCTCAGTCACAAATGCTGGTCTTGCAGTCAGGAGTTGGAGCTATCACAAAATATGATATTTGCCATGATATTTGTATTTTTTAAAAACAAACAAACCAAAACTTTCACTCAGTATCAATTTTAGCTTATTTACAACATTGTTTATTTGGATCAAGATGCTCAACACAGAGGGCAATAAACCAGTCCAGTATGTGAACTGCTAAAGTGTAAAAAGGTAAATTTATTTTCCAAATAGTTTACATTGTAGAAAGACAAAAGTCCAACAATATCTCTAATCAGGTGAATGTCAAAACAAAAAATATATATTTATCTATCGTAAACCTGCAGTACTCAGTTTGGTGCTCTGTGTTAGGTCTACAAACTAAAGTTACTCATTTAGGCCAGCTACATAATACGTACCTGCAAGTTAAAGGGCAGAGCAGTGTGTTTTAATGAAGCATCTATTGTTAGATCAGAGCTCAGTGAACAGAAAAGTAACAATAGTAGAAATAAGAAGCCTGAGGATGAGAAGAAGTTAATGATTACATTAAGAATTAAATCTGGAAAAGTTTGGTCAGCTTCAGTACTTCAGTCAACAATGTAATGGCCTAACTGCACTTATGTAAGTGACAGTAAATATGACAGTAAATACACAGATTCACGTTTGTTCCATCCTTCACTCAGATTGAAATCAAACTAGAAGCATTTCAGAAGCTCCTGCATAAAGTCTTATTTTTTCTTGCCTTATTTTGAAAATTCTGTCGTTCCTCTTCCTTACCAGAACTTGCATAAAAGTTTGAATTTTTGTTTATATTTAACAATTAAATGGTAAGAAAATGTTTGTGTTTTCAGTACAACTTCATGGTGATTTTGGTTTATGTTTCTAGTAAACTTTTTTTAATTATACAAAAAGATATTACTTGGAATAATCAGGTGGAAAAAAGAAATACCTGCCATTCCTAAAAGCTATTCATCCATCTTTAATAATCTGCCTGTCTGCTGTTATTATTTCAACATTTTCTCTCATTCACTCTTATCTTTCATTTTCAGTCACACATTAAGAAGTCTGACCTGCTGGCACATGCCCTAACCCTTAACTGCACACACGCACACATGCAGAAAAATCCCATGGGAATCAGTGTGTGGGTGTGTTTGGCTTGGCAAGCTCTGCATAATTTCATTTCTTCATGTTATCTAATACACAAAGAATAGAGGTGTACATGTGTACCTGAAGTCTAAAGAGACCAGGAATTGATGCCAAAACCTCTGCAACACCTTTATTTATTTATTCCCAATTTCATCACAGCATTTAAACACAACATTTGTTTGAACATATTTCACAAGTCTTTTGCACCACTTGGCAAAACCAGAGCTGAACTTTGCACACGTTCACGCACACGCACAACAGCTTCCTGTGAGTCCTAGAAATATGTCAGATTGCTCAGCCAAAACAATGAAAATGCTCGAGAGGATTTTGTTTTGCCCAAAGTTCAGCCTCTCAGGCATCTCAGATTCTCCATCCAGGAGTTCAAAGCAAAATCCTTCAGTATTAATGGCAATATCCTTTCTTTGTGGGTATGTCACATCATGTTCTTGTTATCAGAGCATGTTTATAGTAAATTATTCTTGGAGCCTCCTAGGTTTGGGTCACAGATTCAAGCAATAACTAAATGATGTTTGTTAATAAATGTAGTTTTGTGAAATCTTAATGCAAACAGTTACACAAACATTCTGATTTATACAATGGTGAGCATTCAGTTAGCATTAGCATTTGCAAAACGATCACTAGCTAACTTTGGCTAGCAGCAATCCTAATTTTATAACATATTAATTACATGGTATAAATAAGGAAAACCCTTGAAATGCTTTTATATGAAAAAGGGTATTTTTCCCACATTGCAAAGCTATGACATCACAAGAACTTGACTGGTCATTTGCAATTTTGATCCTGGACCAAAGTTAATGATGTAAACGCTATTAATGACGTTGTGCTGTGACAGTCATGACAGACTGGGGGTTTGTCTGGGATTCATTGCCCAGACTTCTCTAACTCAAAGAAACTAATACAAGATTCACTTCCATTTTAACCTAATCATTTATGTCTGCTATATCATCCTGATTATCTCACATCAGAGCAATTCAGTAGTAACACAGCCTATTTATCTTGCGCTGATGGATGGCATTACCTTGAGCTCCAGTAACACTGTGAGTAATCTTGGAGTCATTTTTGACCAGGATATGTCCTTCAGTGTGCATATTAAACAAATATGAATGACTGGTTTATTCCACTTGCAAAGCATCTCTAAAATAAGAAGCTTCCAAAATGATGCTGAAAAACTAGTTCATTTATTACTTCTCGGCTGGACTTCTGTAATTTTTAGGAGGTTCTCCTTAAAATTCCCTGAAAAGCTTTCATTTGATTCAAAATGATCTTGTGAGTGTACTGTATAAGGACTCTTATATTGGTTTATCTTTGCTGGCTTTCAAGGTTTCAAATAATCAATTGTATCTTAAAGACCTCGTAGTACTGTGTCATTTCATCCTCAGACTGTGGGCTTATTTGTGGCTCCTAGAATACTTAAAAGTAGAATGGGGGGGAGAGCCTTCTGTTTTCAGGCCCCTCTTCTCTGGAACCAGCTCCCAGTTTGGATTCAGGAGACAGACACCTTCTCTACTTTTACTATAAGGCTTAAAACTTTCCTTTCTGATAAAGCTTACAGTTACAGCTAGATCAGCTGACCTTTAATATTCCATCAGTCACGCTGCAGTCGGACTCAGCTGCTGGGGGATTCCCATGATTCATTGAGTGTTTCATCTTCATTTACCTGTTTCAGTCACTCTGTTTGTACATAACTCTGGATTTAATTATTAGCTATTATTAATCGCAGGCTCTCTTCCGCAGCATGTCTTTTGTCCTGTCTTCATCCCCTCACCTCCAACCAGCTGCAGCAGATGGCCGCCCCTCCCTGAGCCTGGTTCTGCTGGAGTTTTCCTGTTTAAGGGAGTTTTTCCTTCCCACTATCGCCAAAGGGCTTGCTCATAGGAAGTCATATGATTGTTGGGGTTTTTTCTGTTTTCTCTGTATTATTGGAGGGTCTTTACCTTACAAAATAAAGCATCTTAAGGCCTCTGTTCTAATTTGGCACTATATTAATAAAAATTGAATTGATTTGCTCCTGTCTTTCAAATTGTACTGACTTTAAAAACTATAGCGCCACTGCAGACACCGCCTACTCTGAAGCTTGGTTTCAGATTTAACAGAAGTTCAATTCAATTCAATTCAATTCAATTTTATTTATATAGCGCCAAATCACAACAAAAGTCGCCTCAAGGCGCTTCATAGATACAGAGAAAAACCCAACAATCATATGACCCCCTATGAGCAAGCACTTTGGCGACAGTGGGAAGGAAAAACTCCCTTTTAACAGGAAGAAACCTCCGGCAGAACCAGGCTCAGGGAGGGGCGGCCATCTGCTGCGACCGGTTGGGGTGAGAGAAGGAAGACAGGATAAAGACATGCTGTGGAAGAGAGACAGAGGTTAATAACAGATATGATTCAATGCAGAGAGGTCTATTAATACATAGTGAGTGAGAAAGGTGACTGGAAAGGAAAAACTCAATGCATCATGGGAATCCCCCGGCAGCCTACATCTATTGCAGCATAACAAAGGGAGGATTCAGGGTCACCTGGTCCAGCCCTAACTATATGCTTTAGAAAAAAGGAAAGTTTTAAGCCTAATCTTAAAAGTAGAGATAGTGTCTGTCTCCCGAATCCAAACTGGAAGCTGGTTCCACAGAAGAGGGGCCTGAAAACTGAAGGCTCTCCCTCCCATTCTACTTTTAAATACTCTAGGAACAACAAGTAGGCCTGCAGAGCGAGAGCGGAGCGCTCTAATAGGGTGATATGGTACTACAAGGTCATTAAGATAAGATGGGGCCTGATTATTTAAGTTAAAGCCTGGACTAAGATTATTAGTGCTATTTAAGCTTTACATAATGTATTTCACATGAGATGGCTGGCTTAAATGTTTTCCATAATGAAACGAGCACTATAAAGGAAAAAGATTCGTGTTTTTTTTATTCATCTTTATAATCATGGTCTCTCTGTTTTCTCAGTTTGATAGTAGTGTGAGTTTTACTGACAGAGTGATGCCTCTGTCATACACCGGCACGGCTCTGTAAACAGTGTCCTGCCCTTTCTCATTGTTCAACATGGGAAAGTATTTAAGAGTAGGAGTGAATCACACTGTCAGCTCTTCTGGTATTCAGTGTGTTGCTTATGTTCAGTTTCTGTGGAAAAGAGAAAGATAATAAAGTCAGAGTCAACTTTACTCTGAAGTAAAGTTTAAAAACAAGTTTTAACCATCGTGTAAATGTTATACTGTGCCTTCTTAGGATGTTCATGCACATCTTAAAATAATTCAACCTAACAAACCTTAAATTATGACGATATAGATGCCTGTCTGGTAAGTCTCAATAGTTCAGTCTTAGATGGAGCTAAGCTAGTCATGTCTTAGTTATCTGACCAGTCTGGTAGATGTTTGAGTTTCAGGAAGGTTTTGCAATCCTCTTGAACTTTTATTTCCTTACTCACACAACTGACTAATCCTTCAGTCGTGCAGAGCTGTCCCTTACATATACCACAAGTCTATAAAAGGTTTAACCAGTCCTTCAGGCATTTGTCAAGTCCCTCAAGTTGCACACTTTTGACTTGAGGGACTTGCACACTTTTGACTGGTCAACCACACAATATATGTTTAATCCTTGTGTCAGCAGAGTTCACAGTTAACCAAGCCACAGTAGTAGCTAACACAAATCATTCTCAGTTCATCAGAAACTGATGACTGATGGATCCAGTTCACTTTAACTTGAGGGGTACCCCCTTTGTTCCATTTGTACAGGGTCCACCCTCAGTAAACCATCACTGTTTGGTTAACAAATAATATATATATATGACAAAGTAGGTCTGTCTTGAAAAAGAGATTTTAATATTGTGAGACCTTTACTTGTAAAAATAAAGGATAACAAAAGCTACGTTCTGACCTTTTACAAATCTCTTGAATATTTCCTTTTCTGCTGACACACAGTTTCATCCTTTTCCAGAGTCCAGTATACAGATGATGTGATTTCCTGGCTGTTGATCTACTTATGATGACATCACAGAAAATTGGCAGGCACACGGATATCTCCACAGACCCTCAGACTCACCATCTGATAATGAAACTTACGTCAATCAGACGCGAGCAGACCCTAGAAGAGTCATGGACACAGAATCTGTAAGACCTGTTAAAATCTGCATGGTGACAATATGTAAAGAGTATAGTTAATCTGTTGGCACCTTCAGTGCTACTGAGTGGGCATCATGAGCTGGCCTATCTGGAAATTAAAAGTATTCCCAATAGTGCAAACCTGTCTGAAGTGGACTATCTATGTCTATCTGGCTTCAGAATGTGAGTCCAAAGTTCACGTGTAAACTGTAGACATTCAAAAAGTTTATCAGACACAGAACTATTTAAGCCCGTCGCACTTTTAACCACGACTTTATCATTTTATCGGCTAATTCAAACACTGGGTCATTGAGTGAGGGACTTGATTTTCTTGGTCAACAGCTGTTTGTAATCTATGAACGACAAGCTGTTCAGCTCCTTCAGAACCAAAATTAAAATTTTCCGCAGGAAAATGTGTTGTAATAGTTTCTGTGTAGATAACAGGTGTCATGAGAACATCACTGCTTAGACAAAAGATCACGTGTTTCACAAAATATGTAAGTTCTGGAGTGATTCTAAGTAATTTACACAGAAATATGGTGTGGGAAGTTATATAGATATACTTGTGTTGTATGGGGAGTACGGTCTAACGCAGGGGTGAATCACATGTCCCGTCATGATTTGGAGCTTGGTGGGCCTGGAGCAGGTATAAATCCTCCCCGTGTGTGTGTGTGTGTGTGTGTGTGTGTGTGTGTGTGTGTGTGTGTGTGTGTGTGTGGGAGAACTCCTCAGGGAAGTCTATTAGTTTTAAAGGTGTCACTCAGGAATGGAAAGTAGCACATGGGCGTAGACGTATATCCCACGATCCTCTGGGACCTAGTTTTAATTTCACAACTCAAATGACACACACTGTTATAGATACATTGTTACTGACTCACTTGTCATCAATATCCTCTTCTTTCTTTCAGCTGCACACTTTTACTCTCGTCTTTCCTTCTACTTCTTTGGTTACCGTTTTCCTCCTCTCTGCCACCATCTCTTTCCACTTCACTTCCCCTTCCCTCGTTATTTCTCTCCCTCTGATGTACAGATGAACAGTTTGGACATAAATTTTCCCGTGTACATCTCTGTAACAGGCAGTAACTTGCATGGCGGGTGTACACGCTACGTTAATCTCCTCAGGCTTTACGGTACAGCTTTATTACAGCTTTTATGTGAAGGATGCCTTTGATTCATTATCTGAAACATTGCACAACTTCATACACTGCAGCACATTGAATAAATGTAATTGCAGAGACCTCAAACAAGTTTGTGTAGCCTGGATTAAAGGTAATTGTTTATATCAGATTAATCACACTTGTATCATCAGATGATTCAAGAAAAGACAAGTTTACACCAAGTAACACCCTCAGGGCCAATGTGAAATTGCATTGGCATAATGCTTTTACTTGATGGTCACTTAATGCTGGCTTTCATGTAACAACTGGTTGAGTATTCATATGCAGTCATATTCCCAGAGTTTCACAACACTGCCATTATAACCTGATATTGGTGAGTATTCCTCTGCTGGTACTTTCTTGTCTAATAGGTTTGCTGCAGAACCACTCTGCAAAGTCAATATATAGCAATGTCCCACTTGGTCAGTGCAAATTTGCAGGTCAAAGTTTGACGTTTGTTCAAGTTTGACCTGAAAGATCATGCTGTGAGATAAGAATTCTCCAGAAACAGGCGCTTCAGTCGGTTTGAGCATTCTGGTGCATCTAGTTTAGTTCTTTAAAAGCCTAAATGCCTTCTCCATCCACATTGAAAGTGTAAGTTTAATGTATTATTTGTTCCCTGACTGGTTCTTGGATGGAATTTCCACCTCAACCAATAAACATTTGCTTTATTGTTTTGTTTTGTTTTTTTTTATACTGTAGGTACAGTTTTATTTGATGTAGGAGATGTCTATTATGAAGATAGTACATGTGCAGTTTTTAGTGAAAGCATGAGGTTAAAACATGTATTAGATGAAAGTTATTGTTAAAAGATGAATGTTTTCATTTTTGTCCGTTTCCTTTATGTCTTTTTGTTTTTCTCCTCTTTGTTACCTTAATGGGTTTTATGGGAAAAACATAAAATGCGTTGCTATGTGAGGACGGTGGTTTTCTCAGTTCACTGGGAGAGCTACAGGTCTGAAGCAAGAAAGCTACACTTATTAGTTAATCAGGGTTGTCCCTCGTCACTTAGCAAGTTGTGTTTTCTGCTATGGGACAATTTCCTGCACTCAGAACACGCTCCGCTGCCACAGGGAGACGTAAAGTGATACGTGCAGAGACACATTATGGGCCCCTTTACTTCCTCTGGTAAGTGCAACCATGATAAGAGTCTGGAAGTACATACTGTGGAGGCATTTGCAAACCGTGAAGACATTGCACAGCGAGGAGCACTTCTGGCTCTTCCTGCTCCACCTGCACCTGCCCTGAAAGGCCATGTGTCTCTAACAGTTCACTGGACATTATACGGGATTCATCGCAGCTGTGTTTTGCAGTCATCTGTCTCATGCACGTCTGGTCAAACACATACTGTATTTCAATCAATACAGTGGTCTACAATGGCTCCTTACATGATAGTTGCCCTCCCTTTCTTGAGGATCCTCCAGCTCCACTTTCCTGGCTGTCAGTAAATAGAACGAAAATTTTATCTCCAACTTTTATTTTCCCAAACAATGTACCAAAAAAGGAAGTTAAGGCATCTCTTCTAGGCTTTACTTCTTTAATCTTTGCTAAAATTTCCAGCCCCTCTGAATCACATTACACCTGCACAGGAAGAACAATGAAAGAAACCTGTTACTAGGAACTTAACTGACACTATTAAAAATGTTGTTTTTATTTCTAAAAATTGCCCACACTTTTCAAACCACTTTCAAATCCTGGAGAAAAAGTGATTTATTTAAATAATAATAAGACCTGCTGCTTCTGCCAGCTTGACACATGCACGCATGCTGTAACAGATGCCGGCTGCTCTTGCTGCCTTATTTGGTCGTTCCTGTGACACGCTGCACTGATACACGTGAGAGTTTCAAGACTGTTCCTTTCAGCCAAAAGATCACGTTTCAGTGCACAACTGCACACAGACATGGACACACAGAGCGTGCACGTAACAGCTGCTGCAAGCCAAGATATTTCTCCGGAAAAAAGATAGTCGAGAAAAAGAAACTAAAGGAAGCAACTTAGAAAGGAAGATAGGGGAAAAGGTGAAGGGAACAAAATTAAAGGAGAGGACAAAAGACAAAGAAGGGCCACTTCAAGTTTATTATATGCATGCACTTTAACTTTTTTGCATGTTATCTAATGTTAATTAAAATTACTCTGAGAGTCAAAGTTTAGATCCATTCCTAAACCAATACATTGCATGAAATGGCATGCAAAAAAACAAAAAACTAAATATCAACAAAAAACACACAAAATGTGTTCAAGCGCTTTCATGATAGCAGGGTGTAGATAGAAAAGAAGGAAATCTTCAGCGCTTCAGCACAGCAGATGCAACCTGCCGTAAGACACTTTTTTCAACACAGAAAGCAATGAGCTTAACCCAAAGAACTGGAAAAAAAAAACATGGAAAAGGCTCATTTTAGTGCAGTGAAATGGCTGGAGCGTTATGTAGGTCTTCAAAATGCATATTAGCAGTATTCACACGATTGGCATTTGACAGCAAATTTTGTGGCAGTTGTTGCGTCAATTTTGATGAGACCAAGTTTCCTCAGTACACAGAAAGCATCTCCAGAAGAGGAGATAAAAGCAGAAAGAAAGATTTGATGTAGAAAGATTTGCTGCTTTTACTCAGTGGGAAAGGAAAACACCAAGTGACGCATCTTTACAGTGGGAGCAGACTCCAGACAAATACATACTTTCTTATCTTCTGTCCACAGCACAGCTTTCTCGCCTTCAGGTTGACTGCAGGTACAAACATAAAACAGAAAGATGTTGTGAAGCAGCTTCTCTATGCTTAACACATTGGGAAGCTTGAATGAATTATTTTTTTTAGTTTATCAGTACTTGTGAGTGTGCATTTCTTTCTTTCTGCATAAACCTTTGTCCAAGAGCAGTTGGTGGAATCTTGTGAGTGTGTGAGATGTGTCGAAGTATGTGATCAACAGTGAAGAGGATACAACCCACCAAAAGTAAAAATGAGAAAAGGATCCACAATGTAACCTGTCTACAGCTTCAGCTGGACCAGTGATGGTAACAGCTCTCAGAGCATCATTTGCCAGTAAAAGTTGGCTAATGCTAACTATTCAATTCAATTCAATTTTATTTATATAGCGCCAAATCACAACAAAAGTCGCCTCAAGGCGCTAACATGGTGACAAGCAAGCTAAAGAGGCACCTGGAAACCAAACATGCCTTCAGAGATAAACTAGATTTACTTCAAAAAAAGCACTGAGTTTCATGCAGAGACCCTTGGGCTGTGAAAATGGAAATGAAGTGGTAACAAAATATCATGCTATATCTATGGCCTGTCAAAAATGGCTTTGTCTGGCAATACAATCAAAAGAGGAAATGATGGCATGTCTGATGACAGAGGCTATTCTGCAGATATGATGGCCAGACGTGCAATGGAATTTTGGCTTTCTTTGGTCTGCATGGCTCTAATTTGGTCAGTGTTAGTTTAGACCGTTCAGTACACATATACACATGTATGTTCATCCACACTCGCAAAAGTATTCCTTTCACTTATGCTTTTCAGGAAAATTTTCTACTCTATATGAACGACGGCAGTCTTGATTAAATTCATGAAATGACAGAATTTTTCTGTTTTTTTCTGCATGGAAGAACCCTTCCATGATATTCCTGGAAATCAGTGAGTGGGAATTAGATAATGGATGTAGCAGAGGAGCACACTGCACTCTCCGGACATCAATCACCATATAAATGTCAAAAACAGCTGAGCTTGCGGCACACATTCAAACCCACAGCGGTGCACACTCACACACATGCACACGCAGCAGATCGATGAGCAAACTGACAACACGGACATTTTTAGATACATAAACACAAGCGAAGAAACAAGCAGGAACACACATCGTCTAGCTCTTTCACGTCAGGTCATTTATTCACATAAAGCAGACACGTGCGCGAACACAAACACATACACACGGCTGGCCTGCGCATGCTCCCACCTCTCAGCTGCTTTCAGCAGATCGCTGGAATTTCAGAGTCAGCAGGCTTGAAACAGCAACACATTCAGCTCTGGATAACAGTAAAGTGTAGCATTGTGGGTTACAGTTTCAAAATCACTGCAATGGCTTTTATTTTTGTTTTTATTTAGATACATCCAAGATATGTTTTGAGATTTATGATGAAAAAATGGTTTTGAAACATCCACTCTTCTATCATAGAGTGGATGTTTCAAGCCGAAATCTGCACTTACATTAACAAATTATTGCAAGCTTGCGTAAGCTGCATACAAGCTCCCAGCGATGCCTGTATTTCAATCTGCTAATGACATCGTTTGTAATATGTGATGCTGCAACCATTTTAAATGTCTGTAAACAAGGTTACCAAAATAGTCTTATGAAAATCCGCCCTTGGGTCTCAGTACAAATGTGTTCTGTGTTTTCCTGTGGGAGGGAAGCTGAAGCCTGCAGACCACCACAGGATACGCCAGGACATGCCCAGTTTCTGTCAATAGAGAGAGACAGAAGGAGACCCTGGTATTAATTAAGCTCTTTTTGAGTTGAGCGGAGAGAGAGAGGGAGACAAAGAGGGAGGTCTCGCTTGTCTTTTCCTTTCGGGCAACTCAAATTCAAGTCACAATACTGTTAGATCTATAAGCAGTAGTCAAATATAGACATCATCTGCAATCATCTATAATTATACTGTATATATGTATATATTAGGGGTGCAACGATACACAAAATTCACGGTTCAGTTCGGTTCGATACTTTGGTGTCACGGTTCGATATTTTTTCGATACAAAAAAAATGTTCATGCCTTTTTAATTTGTCATTTATTAAAATTATAAATATATATTTTAACTCAAAAGTACAGTTTTTAAATTTAACCCTAACCCTTGTGCGTGTTTTTTATTTTGACAGCGAATGCGCACCTGCGGACCACTTATGTGCAGCCCTGGTTATTTAGCTCGTCATATTGCAGCCACAGAAATTCTTTTGTCCATGAAACCATAAAGCTGCACTTTCTTTTTGCCTTATTGTCGTGGTCTGGGTGGTTTTCCACAGCATCAGCTCCTCCCCACTGGGTGGAGTCTTTGTTGCTCCTCACCTGATGGCAATCGTACCAGCAGTATTTATGACCGGTGCACTCAACTGGTCTTCGCCAGATTATCTGCCAACTTTAGTCAGTTCTCGGCCTCACGTCCGTTCCTTGGTGACTAATCGTGTGTGTTAACCGAATCTCTGTTTTTTCTCGTCAGCCTCTGAAACCCACCTACCAAGCTCTCCTGGATACCAGTTGCTGCCTGCCTCCCTGCATTGCATGCAGCACCCGCCTGGACCTCTCCTGCCTCCCCCCTCCACGCAACCCCCACCTGCAAGCTTGTAAGACAGCTCAGTGTACTATCCTTGGATTCACTCGCAAACCTCTATGGGATTCCCCTGACTGCTCTGTCCTCTGTTTCAGTGCCCTGGCCCGCCACAGTTTCCCCTGCCCAGTACCTGCACCCAGTTATCCCTGCCATCTAGTTATCACCACAGTATTTTTCTCTCGCCTCAGACACCTAGTTTATGTTCATTGATTCAGTCTGCACTTTCTGTTAGCCTCTGAGCATTGTAAGAATAAATCTCTTTTCGTTACACCTCACCCCTGGCCTCCGGTTTTGAATCTGCACTTGAGTCCATCCCATGTCCACGGGCCACTGCGCCTGACACTTATAGTCTGATTTGTCATAACTTCTCCTGCTGCTTTTACACACGCACTCACATAAGCTCAGCGATTCTCTGCGCGATCAACCTCTCACATGTTTAAGCTTGCTGCGGGAGATTTCACTTGTCATGTTTGCGTAGTAAGCTAACAATTAATAAGACGATGTCAGAGGAATTGGTGCGCAAATTATCACTCACCAATCAGTGCTGTCGCTCTCTATACACAGTTCGCACGATTGCAAATTGAAAGCAAAAAACAAGCGCAAATTCAAACACGATTTCAATATGTCACATATTGGCAGTGGCTCACCGATGCCAATGACATAATTACCCAGCTACATTTCTGAAAGAATGCAAAAGCATTGACATATATTTTTCCTACAATAGCCCGACGGGCAGGGCAGAGATAGATTTTGGTAGCCCGACTGGAAAAATCGCTAGCCCCAGGACGTCGGGCTAGCGATATTGCAAGCCCTGTATCTGATTGAGGAATCACTCATCTTTGGAAAAGAGAGTTTATTACAGAGAAATGTCTCTTTCCAAAATAAAAGCTATACTATCCGCTTCTTCTGGGCTATATTCTCAGCAGCATAAGGAGAATCATGTGCTAACAGCTGTCTAAATGACTCGGCTAAAGTTAGTAGCATGCTTGCTTGTTTTTGTCTGCTTCCACTTGTCTTTGCACTAGGATGATGTCGGCATAAATGTGCAGTCATATTCGTTGTGTTCCCACTAGTGCTTTCAGGTTAATCTCGTTGAAATGACCTTAACGCCACAACGCGGCAAATCTCCGTTAACGAGCTACCGCCGATCGCCCGTGCATGGGGCTAGACGGCCAACACGTTAACGAGCTAACTGCGCTAACACACTAGTTCCCACCCATGTAATTGAGCATTGCGTGGCACATCCAACATACTGTTTTACTTTAGTCCATGACTCGCTTACCTTCAGGGTCATACGTCACATGAAAACCAAAATAATTCCAAACGCCAGATCTGAATGAGGGTGGGGGAGGTCCATGTTGCAAGGAGAGCTTAACTTCTCTCTCGCTAGCTTGCCCTGCGCTCTTCCTTCTGATGATGCTGTCTGTGTTGAGCGCTCAGTGAATCTGCGCACGACAGTGCAGCCTAGGCGGAGTAGTCGAATGCAGATTCACTGAGCGCTCAACACAGACAGCATCGTCAGAAGGAAAGTTGATAAAATAAATTACAAATGTTGTATTGTTCGATACATATGCGTACCGAACCGAAAGCACTGTATCGAACGGTTCAATATCGATACGAATATCGTTGCACCCCTAGTATATATATATATGTTTTCCTGTGTAACTGTATTTAAATATCGCTAAATTGTGGACCAAAATGCAGACAAACCTCGACCTTTGGGGATCCCAAGCTGTACTCCATGATGTTCCATAATCTTCAATTTTATTTTGCGTGACAGGTATATTCATGGCTCTGTTCATCAGACAGAAACACAGACAGTCAGAGAGAAAAGACACATGTCTGGGCATGACTCGAAAAAAGAGAGACCCTCTCTTTGTTATGAGAGGGACAGACGGGGTAATCGGAGAGGGTGGGAGGAGAGAGAGAGTGACAGGAAAAACTGCAGATGAACTCTTCATTGTCTCTGTCTGACACGTGTGCATGAATGAAGACGTGGATGAGAAAGAATCTCATTAAACTGTTTAATATGCCACCTTTTATTTCTGATGCACAGTCTGGCTGAATTATCGGGAACAAAAGAAGTCAGCAGTGTTGTTTCACTGACCTCGTATGGATGTGAAGAACTGACCTTGCTTTTTGTGTTTGTGTCACTGGGAGTTAAATCTGGGGGAAACACGCAGAGGAAAAGGAAATTTCTCTACTTATTTGTCTGTCAGATTGAAGGAAGGAAGGGGTTCGTCACGATAGATATTACAGGTCAAAGGTCATGGTCAGGGTTTATATTTGGATATGAGGAAACCTTCACAGGGATGCCAGAGTCGGGGATTCCCCTTTTGCTGATCTAAAAGATTTAGATCAGATTATACTTTTTTTCTGACTCACTTCTAAATTATCGAAGTGGAGAAGTCACTTGTGAAGACACGGTGTCAGACTGTGGAATCTTTGGTCGTGTCAAAAATAAAAACAGGATATTCTAAATTTCTGACTGCACGTGTACTACCACTGCTCTTCTGTGTCCCCAGGGTCGCTGCCAGCAGACAAGCCCCAGGGGCATCGCTGTGTGTCGCTATGTTCACGACTGTGTCTACACTTTGAACTCGCAAGGAGTTTGTTAAATACTCTGTTTTTGTTGTGTTATTGCTTTAAAAAATCTACATCATGCAACGCCCGCTTCAGCTGCCGAAAACCAGTCTGACCTTATCGAGATGAACGTAGCACTTGAAAACTTATTAACAATGTATCTTTTCTCCTAGTCTACCAACAGCAAATGTAATGAAGGCAAAGTTTCCAGTCAGTCACTGTAAGTCGGTTAAAACTGTAAACTGCCAAATTGTTTCAACACATTGGAAGATATTGTAACACTCATAAGGAGGCCCAATAACCTCAAACGTTACAACACGCAGCCCACAAGTGTTACTTGTGCACCAGTTTGCTGTAGCTTTGTTGTTTGTGTGTTGCTGCAAAAGTCAGAGGAGATTCTGAAGAAAGATAGATCAAATTTTAAGGCGTGTGTTTGATTAATATCTCTCTCTCGCCTAGTGAGAAAGAGGGAAGTTTGGGAGAAGTGGCAATTTTTTTCTCTCCACTTCTGGATAACAGAAAAAGTCCAGCTGGCAGTTCAACAGGTCATTAATTGTTATTTCCTGGAGAAGGGGGGAGCTGTTCTACATTGGTGGGAGCTGCAGCACCTTTATTAAGGTGTTTCACTGGCTTTTGTTTACAGTTTAAACTATTTTTTTTTTCATATATGTCCGTCTAACCTGCACTGTAAATATGCTACACTAAGCCAGTGCTGAACAGACGCTCTGACAAAGGCTCTTTCTCCCTTCACCACTTAGCAATTCTTCATTTCAACTGTATTATTAAAGGTAAGATATGCTTGCTTTTTGGCTCATGGCAGTTCAGCAATGACTTTATGGCTTTATTTAAAGTGGATTAACCCAGAGAGCCTTTGCACACTCTGCGGGACAAATTAGCATCCCTGCTTTTCAACCTTTCCTCATCACCTGACTTACACACCTGTAGTCAGTCCCTTCATCAGCTCCACCTCTAACCTGAGTGTAAACAGTCCTGCTTTTTCATCCCATGACATGGTCAAATGTCAGTAAACTTTGAGTTTATGCCTCATTTAACAGAGCTGTTACACATTTGTATCAACAGGTAAAAGCAGCAACAATTAATTAACGAGACAAACAAATGAGAAATAACGTGGTTTTTTTTTAAAGTGAATTAATTTTTTTTTAAACACGCTTAATTCAAGAGAATCTAAACTAATGCCAGTCTTCATCAGAATCCTGTTTATTTAATTGTTCATTTGTTTTCCAACACATCTGATCAGGTTAATAAAACTGTAGTTACATTTTTTTAAAGGCTTTCATCTTCAGCCAAGCAAAGACAACACAATTTTGTTACTTTTAATGAATGGCAAACAGCCGAGCAGTGAAAACCATCTGCTAACTTCGTATTCTATGTGTCACTGATTCAAACATAATCATAGTGAAACCATGCATGTCATAGTGAAACCAGTTTCTGAATGCTGATCCCATTAACCTCACCACGGTCCTCAGTGAATCAAAGGAGAGAACCACAGAGTGCCGAAGTCACGTTACACTAACAGCTCTACGTTTATTAATCCAGAGATAAGGGAAACACTTGTCTTTTCCAGGAGGAGGGTTACATTAAACCCTGACTCTATAAATGTCTTTATTCATAAAGTTTTGCATTGATGAGGAAATTAATTTGCAGGTTTATATTTTAACAAAATCTGAAATCCCAATAGGACACTAGTTCACTTTTCAACTTAACATCAGCTCTTTTACAATCACTCGGTCATCAGTTTAAGGATGGAGACACTGATTATGTCACAAATGTATTACCAGCTCAGAATAAAGTCTGGAGTCTCCGTCTTTTAAATACTGAGACTGTGAACAGTAATGCAGCTGTCAGGCTGTCAGACAGTCAATATTTTCCGTGCCTCACTGTTCAAATCACACTTTCTGTATCTCTTTAAAGTCTTAGACACAAGACACTGATCAATGATCAGTCAATTATCGTGTCGTAAACGGTCACACTGAGGTAAAATGTCTCTCACAGCTCAGATCTGGGAGATGATGTGAGTAGTTTAACAAAGACGAAATGACTGAGACTCTGAAATTGAACTGATTGCATTTTAAATGTGTTACAGACTGAGTGTAATCTGATGATTGATATATTACTCACTGGGAAGACCAGAGCAGATCTGCCCAAAGGTAGGTAGCCTCTGTAACAAATCAGCAAACCGTGTCCAGGTCAGAGTCCACGTGCACAGCACCGTGGACCTTTAAACTGTTTAGGATCATGGATCCGGCCCAGACTACCTTACTGTCTTATTTTGTCCCAGCACGATCTGTATTCCTCATTTATAATGGCTCATTCTCCCAAAAGTACACTCAATACAAATTAAAAAGATTATAAATCTGTGAAACATTAGATCTTTCTTATATTTCTCTTTACTCGTAAAAGAGAAATATATATAAAAATGAAGTTATTACATCAGTACATTACATTACTTTAAAACCTGAAGGCAGGAGTCATTCAGTCTCTGTCAGGTTCCAGCTGGTAATCATATGTAAATTTAGGATTCCAGTTTCAATTAATGACAATTTGGGTAAATGATGATCAAACAGTACAAAAAGTGTTAATTTTTTTAATCAAACGATTGTACTGCCTGTGATGATGGTGATTGAGACGACTTATTTCTCCCATCGTGTTTTTTTCACATAAATCTCACCGTGAGCACGACGCACACTCGTATTCCTCGGTCCACTGGATGAAAACAGAGGCTCTGCTTTTTATTTACCCGTTACCGTGGTTAATCTTGGCATCTGAGCCCCTCTGATGATGGCTTTTTTCTCTACTCAGGCATGAACTTCATCATCTCTGAGTTTATTTTTAAACTCAGAGTTTGTTGAACCTGCTTCCTGGAATAGGGCCCTAAACAACAGAATAAGTTTAAAAAAAAAAAAAAAAAGACAGACTTAAGTTCTCTTTGTTCAGATGGGGTCATTCGGATTATTACTTCCTAGTGACTGATAACCAAACATCTGTTAGTAATAACTGTGAAATCCCAGCTGTGAGCAGCTCTTCACTGAAAGACACTCCTGAGCTTTAATCTGCTGCCAAGGAAGCACAATAAAACACGGTGACTGTTAATGGCTGACAAAAAACTCTGCAATGAAAATCATTCCTAAGCTACCTACGAAATGTGTCATTCATTCACAACCGCACAGTCACACTGGGATCAACTGCCGTGGATCACAATGACACATTGCATGTTTGTAGCATGAGCGGGGACATGAGGGTATTAGAAGATTTAGGATTAAAGTTCCTAATTTCTCTAATGTATAACTCTATGAAACAGCAATGTGGTGGGCACTGCAGCTACTGCAACTATACATAAAAAGCAAAAACAAAATCCTGGCATTGACACATTGAGACTGCATCCCGTGGTGCACGACGCAGGATTTTCTCAGGTACTGAGAGTTTGATTGTTCCTGTACGTCCCAGTTTCATGGTTACCTCAACACCTTGGGATCTTCTGTTGTATTTTTCAAGCAGTCCTGGCGCAGTTTATGTAATGTTGTAGGGTCCTACCAAGAGACAACACCCCCTTTTGGGTCTTCTACAGCAGAGAGGAGTTTGATTCAGTTTGGGGGGGGTTTATATAGCATCAGTCACAGCAACAGTCGACTCAAGGTGCGTTCTGTTTTAATGTGATGACCATATAAGAGAGAAAAACCGCAGTGATCCCTATGAGTAAGCGCTTGTCAAGGAGAGCGGAAGAACATCTTTTACATCAAAACCAGGCTCAGGAAGGAGTAGCCAAGGGGTCAGTGTGAAGAGGAATGTATATTTGGAAGATGAAATTACTAAATGTAAAATGAATTGTCTCTACTATATCTGATATAGTTGGCTGATATTTTCCACAATTTAATGAAGCATGTGAAGGACAAATATGCTGCCTGACTCCCATGGGCAAAGATAACTCTGAGTCCTTTTCTGTAATTGGATATTCTTCATATTTGAACAGCTTACATAGGGCCGTGTAGCAAGGCACTGGGAATCATCAGCCTATTTCTGAGTCAGTGCTGATGTACCTAAAAAACAACCACAGAGCTACGGTTAGGGTTAAAGATTGTTTGTGCTTCTTTCCCAGAAACTTCAGTAACACATTATGCTTTTTTTTTTCATTATCTTGGGTGAAAATCCCACATAACGCATGCTTATGCTTTGCTTTTCCTGGGTTAGGGGAATCTTAAAAACTACAACAACCTGCTACTTTGCGGCAGCAATTTGTCAGCTTTTCATCACAGGGAACCAAGCAGCATCCATAAACAAATGTGTTCTGGTCTCTACAGAGTCCTGACCTCAACCCCATCCAGCAAATTTGGGATGAAACAAAATACCAGCTACAAAGTGAGGCATCATTACCCTTAATTAGTGTCTGACCTCGCTAAAGCACAATTACCACTAGACAGAGAAACCACTAACAACCACCAACCTCGTGCTTTTTGTCAGTGGACTAGGGTAAAATCTGCATTCAATTCTGGGTCGATTACTCTGCTTTGGCCACATTTATTCATTGGCTCCAGCTCCTGGGCTAGTGATGGAAAGATTACGCCCCTGCAGATACCTGAATGTTTGTCTCTTTTCTGGTATGTTGCTCTTCGAGACTGCTCCTTATAGCTGCAAGTGAGAGCAAATTCATAAGTTTGAAGTCTCTGACAGAAGCACAACCTGGAGAAAAACATAGGACAAGTTATCCACTTCACAAGACTGCTCAGCAGGTAATAACTCTGACTGGCTCCTGCTTTAGCTCTGCACCAACTAACAATGACATCTTCTGCCATTAACAAATCAATCCCTTCACAAACTCTGTGCTATAGAGCCCTCTCAATATAATGTGTGACAACCAGAGAGGCATACTCCATCTAGTGACAAAGGAGATAGATAGATAGATAGATAGATAGATAGATAGATAGATAGATAGATAGATAGATAGATAGATAGATAGATAGATAGATAGATAGATAGATAGATAGATAGATAGATAGATAGATAGATAGATAGATAGATAGATAGATAGATAGATAGATAGATAGATAGATAGATAGATAGATAGATAGATAGATAGATAGATAGATAGATAGATAGATAGATAATATAACCACTTCAAAGACAAAGAAAGACAGAACCTCATCATTGAAGTTAACCTGGAAAGGCTGACCTGTAAACCTCTTGACACTAATAGCAGATATACAGATATTACCTGTAATCAAGGTTTTTAGGCACTGATGGTGTGTTTCAGACTCTGAGCAAACTCAGAACTGAGCAGAAACTCCACTTCTGTTTTTGGTATTCACCTGCAGTCTCAGTTTTTATGGTGTCTCACAAGGTTTGTGACACAGCTTGGTGAAGCTCACGCATAAGTTGAAACCTCAGCTCAGCTATAGTTTTAAGTCAGCATGCACCACCTAGAAGAGGAAATCAATCTGTATTCTTGTCTTTACACTGACTCTTTATGCAACTGTGGCACTTTAAAGTTTGAAGATGAAGACTGAAAAATAATCAAACACCCCAAAGAAGATTTTTCCAGTTAATGAAACTCTGTCACCGAGATCTTTCTCATCTCATTCAAGACATGGAGAATGGCATCTGTTCTCCTGCTAGAGTCTAAGGAACCATAGTCCTGTGTCCTTGAGTGAGGGCCACAGTGTGATTCTAAGTGTATAAATGGAAGGAGTGGCTGACAAACAGTAGCTTGTTCACTCAAGCGCTTTGCATAAATTAAGAATAGTGAGTAGACTTCTAACAATCTCCACCACCCTAACCTCCCAGACACCTTTGGCTGACAATAGCACCAGCGTTAATGTTTTACAGCACCGTATGATAAACTTCACGGGAAAACAGTTTCAAGAAAAAGAAGCTGATAAAATCTTTCTAGATTTCTTTGAGCCACAACAGCACAATGACCCACAATCAAAAGGACTTCTGTTTAATCAGTGAGACTAACAATTCAAAGAAAAGACACACTCACAGTATTTGTTCTTATTTGCACTAAAGTGACCTTTCAGCATACCTAACATGAGCCGATGATCATACAATAAGGGGGAATTAAAGCTGTTTTTAAATCTTCAACAAATCCATGTGGCTTAAACATTTTTATCCTAAAATAAGGTGATAGCAGATGAATCTGTCCAGATGCAAATGCTGCATTTGTTAAGCATCTAGCTGACCCTAATTGTGTTACGATAGATCTAACATGAAATGCTTACAGGTCTGCTTTTTATCATCAGTATATTAGCAGAATTTCTTTGTTCAATATGAAAATGAATTGTTATTATGTAGCTGTTTTGAAAACGATGGTCAACTAAACAAAAAAAAAGACTGGGACTCCCGCATACTCTCCACTAAGCATTACTGATCACACTACGCATATTTATTGGCTTCAAAAAATCTAATAAAACTGACATCAAATAACACAACAAACACAATCTAGGCAACCTTAAAAACTTTCCAGAAGGGAGATTCCTGGTTCCTGGTTGATTAAATGGGGAAAAAATATCAGACTGGATCAGACATTATAGACAGCCTGAGGCTATGGCAGGAAACTGATTCAGGCTTAACTTAAAAACTAATCAGAAATGAAAATTTGAAGCCTAAGTATAGAGTACAGAGGGCGTCTGTCTTCTGAACCCAAACTGGGAGCTGGTTAGGCAGGCGAGAGGGGGCTCTTGTCTGGTTTTAAAGTCTCCAGAAACCAGGAGTACATGTGCAGTCTGGGAAGGAACTGCTCTACTGGGGTAATATGGTACTATGAGGCCATTAAGATGTAATGGGCCTGATCATTTATGCCTCAGGAAATGAATGAAAATTTTTCTTTAACCAGTGAAGAGAACCTAACATTGTAGAACACAAAAGCAGCACAGGCAGACAAATGTCATATAAGCAGTTAATGGCTAAATTGCATTAGGTAGGCTTTTCAGTACATTTCATTTTAAATGTGACATGTTTTATGGTTCAGCTGTGCTTAAAACTGTTTATTTAGTGCCTTATAATGTTTAAACATTCACAGCTGTACATGTCATTCTCAGATGTGTAAGTTCAAATGTTACTGATAAAACAAACTTTAATGTGCCGTACACTGAGTTATACTCCATAAAACACATATCAGTAAGTGAGTTGTGAATAGGGAGTGGTAAATGTTCTAAGGTCACTTTTATTTGTCAACTATTTGAACAGGATGTCCGATTCTTGTTTATCAAAAGATTTTTACTTTCTTTACTGCTCCACACCCTCATCCTAACAAGCAAGGAACTCCATATCCAATCTATCATTACAATGACAGCACTGTTGGTAGTGAATCATTTAACTGTTATAGTTTTCCACCTGACCAGGAGCAGGAACAGGAAGTACTAACTAGGACAATATACAGTGAAGCCCAACACCCCCACACCTGTTTAACTGTTCTAATCTCTGAAAACATTTATTGCCAGTACCACCTACAATTCAGTGTCTGTTATGCATGCTGACATACTAATGACGGCAATAATTCTCATGCTAACAAAGTGAATTAAAAGTTACTCCTTCTTCTTCTTTACTAACACTGAAAAAGTTAGTGGAGATCTTTGTTCATGTGAAAACAATATTTTCTGTATTACTTTAAAAATGCACCTAAAACAAGAAAATTAGCAGGAAATCAAGGAATCAAGGCTTTCTTACAGGATGGGTAAATGACCTGTTAAACTGTTGTTTTGGAAATATTAAAATGAGATAGATCCATATCTGAGTGACTTAATTTAAACTCGCTTTTAATACTTAAGATAACAGCTGTGTTTGTATAGACAGTTACAGGAAGTGGAAGGAGTTTTGTTTCATTAGAACAGAATTTCCCTCTAACGGTCACAACCTGGCAGGTGTGGATCAACGCACCTGTAAATCTTACTTACAGGTGAGTGTGTGTGTGTGTCTGTGTGTGTGTGTGTAGTCTTCATTTCCATCACAGTGTAAATAAGAGCAAAGCTTGTCCCCAACTTAAATTTGGAGTTACGATATGTATGTGGACTACAGTTAGTTTTCCAAGACTTTCAAGTCACAGCACGCAAAATATTAACAAAATATTCAAATAAACAAGTTCTATTCAAATTTGCCATGTATTATTATTTTTTTTGTTGTTGTTTCTTTCCAATATCTACATGAGATTGAGAATTATAAATGTAACTTTCACCTACTCTCTCGCTTGACTGTAGTGGTTTGTGAATTTTCCACAAAAAGCTACAGAAAGTTAATGGCATAGAAATGAAGCCCACTAATCACTGATGTCAACGAATGACTTGTTCACAACACAGCAAAAAGCAAACAATCCACATAAAGATTTTTTTTAAAACATCATATATGTCTGTAGAGATTTTCTATTCTCTTTTGTCAGTGATCATTTTTAAACTGCACATAAAAGATTTTCTCTGTGATTTTTCTTGATTACAACAGCCATTGACTTTTGGATGCAGCTGCATGTGAGATTAGCTGGTGTTTACCCTGCTAGCTCCCTGCTACAAAGTCTGAGTGATGTCAGGTTGTAGTCGTGTAAGAAAAGTACAGCTGATACTGCAGTAGTGTGAATACTATTTCCTACTATAATACTGCATATCCATACCCGATTCGAGTTCATGTGTGGAATCAACTTATGTCTAAACCTTCTGCTCTGTAAGTGTGCTGATCAGATGTACAGATCAGCTGGATGATGTCTTGACCAACACCTTCAACAACTACCTGAGCCAGGCAGTTTCAAATTCACCCCCGGCAGCCTATTCTGTTTCAGGAGGCTAGGCTTGAAACCAGTCTGCACTAACCACCTCCCTGGACTCTCTCCAGTTTGGAAACCATTCATTCGCACTTGCTTCAGCCTCATCACATTTGAGGACCTCTGGAGGAGGACGCTTGTGTCAGAATACTGTTCACAGACTCTAGTTTAGCATGCAATATAATCATGCTTCAGTATGTCCCAGGAAAACTGAGCTCACTCGACATCAACACCTCTCACTGTAACTGAGTCATGTACTTTCCTGACCGGGAGGCCTCGGGCAAGTTGGATTGGCACTGACCCTCACAAAGAGCACAGGATCCCTATGAGCTGCTTACTCACTTTAGTGATTCATCATTGTATTTTCCGTCCAAACCACTTTCTCAGGTTGCAGATAACACCGTGGTGTGGGTCTCCTCAGCAACAATGAGTCATCAAACAAAAAGGTGCAACTTTTTTGGTGAACAGGCGTGGAAACAAAAAACTGTCTTTGTATGTTCACAAAACAAAAGGATTGTCATTTTGTTGAGGCTTTCCCCCACCACCTACCTCCCCAGTGTATATTTCAAGTTCCTCAGTACCATCTCACTGGATAAGAAAGAAGGGCTCCACTGCTCATTAAGGAGGGCAAACTTCGCCTTATCATCACCACCCATAGACATTAAAGACTAGATATGCACCAATCCTTTTATTTGTTTGTTAACTAAATTAATATATTTTCGTATTTACTCAGAAGAAAAAAATTGCACTTTATCTTTATATGTGATATTTGTAAATGGTATACTAAGGAGGAGTAATGCTATATAAGCACTTGCTAATACCCTAATAATGCTTAACAATGTGACATTATTATAAGTGCTACCAAAGAATTTAATTTAAAAAATTGCCACTCAGAGAAACCATTTTTCTCGTGCAACATTAAAAAAAGGTCCTTGCGAGGTTTTGCTTTGTCATTCACTCTGGATGATTTTGGTTGCTTTCAGCCAGATACTGGACTTGCTTCTTGCACCGTGTGACAGGTCATCTCTACCTGGGAGTGGATAGTATTTCAGTGTCTCTGTTACTCTAGCTGCACCCTCGGCTTAGACGCGCTGTGCTTGTAGTGCTGTTTTTTTCAGCAGTCACTCTGTCAGCTGGTGTGTCCACATCAGCGCTCTGGAGCTGCACAAGCAACACACTGAGTTAATGTGTTACTAGGTGTGCATGTACACAGTGTACCTGGAAAATGTCATAGTGGTGACCGTGTGTGTGTTTAGATTCTATCATGTGCTAAGAAAGCGTGCAGTCAAAGAAGTTAGCATTTACATTTTTGCACTGCATGCAGCTTTGTGTTTGTGTGTGACTGAGAGCCTTTATTTATTAAAACAAAGGGTGTAAATTGAGCTTGACCCTGACCTAATTTGTCCATGTCAGCTCAGGACAGGGTCATCATGAGCTCACGGGTTTCTTGAAAGTATTTGAAGGCATCATTTTATTTTATTTAAGTTGCTTCATTAGAAAAAACAGATCCTAGAAGATGATTTCTAACAGTATTTTCTAAAGTCATGGCTCCTGCTCCTGACAGCCATGACAGACAGTTTGATGCAGTTCTGTCCTGATGCTGCTTGACAGTGGTCTCGTGATAGCTGATAGCTCATGATAGACTATCCCAAAAGGAGCAATCTTGCTGACAAAGTTCTTCAATAAGCAGGTCTGTAAACTCAGCATCTTCATCTAGGAAGGAATCCAGGTTGTTGTTTCAAATCCTCTTATTTATATACGAAAGGGACAATTAGGGTGAAAAAAACAGATTTGAGGAATATTCGACATTGTTCCAAAAATAAAGTTTAACTTGTTAGAAAAAAATGTTTTTTATACTTCAGATATGCACACTTTCAATTGATTACGGCTTAGCTGCTCAATCATGAGCTGATGCAAACAGAGCACTCAACAAATGCCATGTTAATTCACATTACAAATAGAGTAAGCCAAGGAAAAAGGGAAAGTACACTTACCCACATGTTTACAATGATGATGAGTAGAGAGAGATGCTGGCCACCAACAGCTGAACCTCCACTGCGCAGAAAAACATGGCAGGCTAATGTTTCCTGGTTTGGGTGTTAACAGGCTCTTTCAGCCACAATTTTACAGTAAATTTACTGGAATTTACTTGAAGAGGTTTGAATGATTCCTCCATAATTTTCTGATTCTTAACCTTGGAGCAGGCAATAGGTTCATCTTCTGTCTAAAACAAGCTTCTTTAGCATACACACTATAAAAGATGATGTGGTTTGTAATGTTAAAGCTACTGTGGTGTCACCCACTGTTTAATCCATATATGAAGCCTCAAGGTGAGACTTGTCAATCACAAGTCATTAGGCGAGCACATCCTGGATAATTCTTCAGTCTGACATTCAGAATGACAGAAATTAACACGATGCCCCAATATGAGTAAAACTTATTATGCCGGAAAGTGATTACTGAGGTCCGGACAGAGGAACGTTTTCCTATAGACTTCTTTAGAACAATAAGCCTTTTTGCAATCATGGCCATCGCCCATTAATGGCCATTACTAAGAATGCAGCTCATGGGTCAGCTTCATTTTTCGAACTCAGAAGCTTTGACAATCTTTTATACTGTGTGCTTTAGCTACTCCCTGGTTAATCCCACCTTTCCTTTAAGGTGTTTTTGATTGGCTAATCCTCCACAAATAAAAATGAACAGCAGGTGGGCGGGGCTTTTGAGCTTGCAGATGGAGCCGCCTTGCCAGAGACAACCATACAGGGGGCATGTGCTCTCAATGACATCATAGAAAGCTAAAAGCAGAAAAAAAAAATCAACATTTAGAGTAATTTGGGGTGTTTGACACATTATGTGAAATTTTAATCAGTATATAAAGAAATGCAGAAAAAGCATGGAGGGGGACTTGAAGCTCAAACTTAAATATTCAGGATATGTTGAGTCCTAAAATCATCTGGCTCCCCTGAACACTGAAAAATGAATTTTCATGATACAACATCCTGAAATGTGTAGCTTACTTTCCAAACCTCAAGCTGTTACCTAACTTAGTAGTAGATTCACTCTTTTTTTCCAACCACAACCTGAAAGTGAGTTTTAAAACAGATGCAAAGCTGGCTGCAGAAAATGTGCAGGTTGCCCAACTGATTATGTTACCAAGTGTGAGCATTTGTTGACTGGAGCCTGTGTTGCTTCAGCGCAGATGGTTGGTTGTTGCTGAGGGAGGAGAGCCCAAATTATCTGACTCAATCAGGGGTTTGAACCCATAGCACTTCTCCCGGAAACATACCAAGGCATCCTGCCACAGAAACAGTTACAACCACAGACAGAGGTGTCATAATGCAGAAACTGTCTGTTTTTTTCCTTTCTTGCACTTAATTTAATTCTGGAGAAATTCTATATCTTTCTATTGTGTACACATTGTGCATTACTTTAACAAAACTTCAACAAAAAGCGATGCATTAATTTAGTTATTTACCCCTTAAAGAAAGTAACTTTTTAAACCACGTCTACAACATTGCCATAGATGTAATGTAACTACGAGTACAAATATGTCTGTATGAATATGACAATAAACCTTACATATCACCAAAGTTTTAAACATGGAGGCAAACTGTGGCCTCACAATGTGGTGCCTTGCTTTCAATATTTTAACAGTTTTTATGGGTTTCCAAGGAAGTCCATGTGTTTTTTTAGAATCAGCATTAAAAAAAAAAGCAAAAATATTAAAAAATAAAACATGAAAACTAGAGGAACGAAACTTAAATTTAAGATTCAGACTAAACGGCTTGATAACAGCATCATCAGGGCGAGAAATGGGTTCTAGAAATCACTCCACCTCCCTGAAATGCATAAATTCCATTTGAATGAGCCAAATGGAGGAAACACGCCTGAAAAGATGCACCTGGTGACAAGAAGTTATAGATTGTAGGTTTGTAATGAAAGCTCTCAACTCTGTGACCAACAGTTGCTCGTCATTTTGCTGACTTTCCAAACGGTGACAGAGACGCTGATCGATAACGCGGGCTAATGTCGCTGCTTGCACATCATCCCACCATTCTACATAATGACATTGTACGTAATCACAAACTGAGACCAATATTTTCTTATGGCCATCTCTCATAGTGTGACAAATAGAGCAGAAAGTTATTACAGTGCTTGTTGGAAAAATATAATTAGTGCTGCAATCATTAAATATTAATTAAATGTCATTTCACTTAATTTGCTGCCCTGAAATGTTAACAGCTATATTTGTCTTTGATGGGCCAAACCTGAACTGTCCGTGTGTGTGTGTGTGTGTGTGTGTGTGTGTGTGTGTGTGTGTGTGTGTGTGTGTGTGTATAATATGCAAATATTTAATATATGAGCATGTGCGTGTGCATCTTTCTAATTCTGTATACACAAACTTGGCACATTTGTGCAGTGTATTGCCCTGATGACAAATTCAGCTGGGTGTGTTGTGTGTGTGTATGTTTACATTTCCTTCAATGATTTAGATGGCAAACACTGTAGTACCGACCTTCCTGCACAGCTTGTTCTCATCCCCAGGATGTCAGTTAGTGCCAGTTTGTAAATTATGGACACGGTGTCCTTTAGTCTGTGCTGTGACGCATGTTGCTTTACAGGATCAACGAAGATCCACTCTTAATTTACCACTTACCATCTGTCAACAAAACAAGTTATTGTTGTGAAGGGCTGTCTTTTAACCCAGTCCCTTAATCTAACCAGTGAGTGAATACAATGAACCAACAAGTGGGGAAAAAGTGGGTCTCTGAAATGGGATGGTTAACTCTTAGTTGTTGGATTAAAAGGCTGGAAAATGTATTATGTCAATGATTGTGCTCACAAAGAGAGGTTCTACATATATATGTATGGATCCAGGGACAGATATTCTGGGTTGTGTTCTCACCGGAGTTAGTATTGTCAGTGCTTCACAGTGATATAGCATGTTTTCACCGTGGGATGGGAGAAGACATAAATTCCACTGCAGTCTACGGTTTTGGTGTGAACAGTAAGAATGTTTTCCAGTGGGGTCGGGAATATTGAGAAATCCTGTACAAGCAGGATCAAGAAAACTGCCATGTTCCAAAAAACACAACTTCAGTGAATAGTCTTTCAGCTGAAGTGTCAGTACAAGATCTTGTTTCAGCATCAGCACGCATGATTGCCATTGCACTTTAAAGTGAACTTAACAGGTCAAAGCCCATCACGAGCTAAAAAGAAGTGAAAAATTCTGAATTCAGAAGTGTAGAAATAAAATGTCTGTACCACTTGGTAAAAATAAAACATAGATATAGAGACCAGTTAGGAAACTGGCAAGAGATGGACATGTGAAAGCTTCAAAGTCTCAACCGTCGCGGCACAGAAGAGTGTGTAACTCCTCAGTAGTTAACCATTATTTAAACTTTTAAAGTCGGCTCTGTGTTTGTGAGGTCTGTGGAGGGTCAGGCTCCTCCGTTCAGCTGACCTGGACTTCACACGTTACATCGAGTTTTCCTAGAAAATTCTGGTGAATGAAACCTTTGAACATTTCTCCACCAGCTGCTCAAACGATGACAGACTGAGTGAGACAATGATGTCAACCAGGTTCAGCAAGCAAGGTACAAAAATGTGAAGCAACATGATGCAACATAAATGCATTTCAAATCAGTGGAAGAGGGAAAAATTAAAGGATATGTCTTTCTGTCAGTGTCTTTACTTTGAAGTGTGCGTGTGTGTGTGTGTGTGTGTAGGTGTGTGTGTGTGAGAGTGAAAGTGACTGAGGTGAAAGTATGTGAACATGAACATGTGAGCCACATGTGAGCCACATGTGCCCACGTGCTGCTAAGAACACACCAGAGATTCAGCATGTGATACAGTGTTGCAAGGACACACAAACACAGCTGTGCTGGTTCTTGCTTCTGTGCCACAAAAGTTATTCAGTTAGCTTTAAGTCTTATTGAGGATTATTTAACAATACACTTACATTTTTGTTGTGTCTTTGTATCAGGGCCCAAGTGCATAAGTACAGTAACACCGGACTGAAGGCAGCAGATGTTTCAGATATTGTAAGACATTAGAAACAGTAGTTTACACAGCAGAAACTTGCTTGTGTCCAGGTGGCTCATGCTGCATGGTGTCTGCTTCTCTTTTTGTCATGTCTAAAATCAATTTTAAATCATTGAAAAATCATAAAATGTTTTGATTTTTTAATGAACTATTGTATCTATAACTTGTATCTGCAGTTCTTTTAGTGACCACTTGAGGGTGGGAGTCCAGCAGGGAGTCAGTCCTCACATGACCTGACAGCTTGAGGAAGAGAGTTCAGGATGTGTCAAAGAATAAAGGTGACCATACCAAATACTGATTTTCAAAAACTCTGTTTTTGCCTTATTTACTGCATTTCACCTATTTTCAATTTCCCTAGCAACGCATAACAAAATGAGTGGTGGTTCGGGACCTTTGCACAGTAATCTATGTAATATATGTTCTGAAACCCCATTAACAGTTTCTGAAGTCACATACACTGTCTTAAATCAGCTCTGGATGTGGCACACTGGCACGAGATGTTACATGACTCTTGCACTCAAATTCAGTGACAGCACATCTCTGCAGTGGTTATGGTGTTATCACTAATAAAGTGTTATCTGGACATATATGTGAGTTATTCCTGCCAGCTTTTAACAACACTTCTTTATGTTCTTTATATCCTTTATATGCAGCCCTATTCAGTAATGAGGTTGGGTGACTTCAGTGTGTCAGCTGATTTGTCCTTTTAAACATTATCCTGCATGTGTGTGTGTGTGTGTATTTCTGATAAAACTCTGCTGCTGCTGTCACACCTTCACTTCCTGACTATCACGTTCACATCACATGAACGCCGCATGCACACATGCCTTTCTATAGCTGTGAGGACACTGAGTCACATAATGGATCCCCTATTCTAACACAACTGAATGCCTCAACCGAAACCTTACCCTCACATACGCCTAACCTGACCCCAGCGCTCTGTTAGAAAATTAGCTCCGCTTTCCTCATTCTTGAGGTCTAAAAGTGAACCGAGTTCTCACAAAGGTAGACGTACAGCTGCACACACATCACACACGTAAAGCATGTTCCTCCCCTGCAGCTTTACTTTCAGGCGAAACTCGACCAGCATTTTTTTCTTAAGGGCAAAACGAACACACACAGAGAAACGGCTCCTGTTCATCCCACGAACATGTTCACATTTGTGAATGAAAGACACACACCCTCTCCCTCCCTCTCGCTCTCTCCCTCGGAGGAATGCGTTCTTCAAAGGGCTCCAGAAGCTTCTCAGTGGCGGGAAAATGCAAAATGAAAATCTACACTGTAAAAAGCAACGAGCATGCTGCACAAATATTAACAAAGACCTCATTGGCACCTCATTTAAAAAGGAAGATTATGAAAAGCATGAATTTTCTAATAAGATGCTTTTAAAATTATGTCAAACATTGCATCAGTTTGGATGCTTCTTAAATGTTTTCGTCCCGTCACTGCGAGGATTTGCACCACAGGATGCTGCTAGCTTTGCTCCGTCAACAAATTTAAATAACATGCAGCTGCATCCTCATTTTAAAGCTTTAAAACTTTCCAGACTGTTTTTATCTAAGTGAATCTAACAGTTTCAATCTGTAAGCGCTTGCAAATAGATAACTTGTGCTGTGCGATGAAGGTGATGCTGAACTGGAGAACAGTGTTGGGGAGTAACGGAATACATGTACCGCCGTTATGTATTTAAAATACAAAATATGAGAAACTGTATTCCGTTACAGTTACCGTTTAAAAAGGTGGTATTCAGAATACAGTTACTTTGTTGAAATAAATGGATTACACTGCGGTACTTTCCTGTTTCATTTTGTCGCGGGTCAGGACTGTTTGGGTTTTGTTTGACAGCTACGTTCTTTCGTTCCAGGCGGCAGCGTTACGGTTGCCATGGTTACAGGGCGACGCTCTCTCTCTCTCTCTGCGACTGTGTGTTTCCTGGGTGAGAGAGCGCCTTTTCGTTGCTGTTGTTGTTGTGCTAAGCTAACAGGCAGAATGCTACAAGCATAGCTCTAAAGAATGTAGCATCATGGGCAATGTAGTCCGTGTTGCAGCGAGAATGGACTGCCATACACGTTATGTGTCTGTGAGCGCGAGGAGGGAGAAAAAAGGGAGTGGAAAGGTACGAGCTGTCATCGAGCAAAAACGGGAGCTGGAAGCATGTAAATATAATAATAACCACTGCAGCCAAGAAGAGTGCCTGACGAGCCCAGTTGTAAGTAAGCTATTAAGACTCGACTGTACACCGTGTTCGTGTTTTCCTCCGAAAACAACAAGTTCCGTTGGAGCAGCCTTTCAACGCCTCTCTCTGTCTCTCGCAAGAAAAGTTGACCCACACAACAAAGTAAAGCTATTTTTCGGCTGCGAGCCGACAGGGACCCCGCCGTATTAGTCAGAGGTCCCTTTACTACAGTTCGGAGTCGCGGACCTTCAGTAATAGTAATAAATCACACAGCAATAGTACATTCACGTTGTTGTAAAAAGCATGATAATATATTAAGTAATCCAAAGTATTCAGAATACGTTACTGTCATTGAGTAACGTAACGGAATACGTTACAGAATACATTGCATGTATTACATGCATGTATACATTGCATGTATTCTGTATTGTGTAATGAAATACATTTTAAAAGTAACCTTCCCAACACTGCTGGAGAATGAGGCTTATTTTTGCTTTCTTTTTACACTGAAGAGAATATTTTATGAATATCTCAAAAGGACAACTAACAGCTTTCATTTTACCTCACTGCTCAGACTGATTAATATAAAAGTGGGTAATAATTTGAAAAAGATGCATTAACTTTGTTGTGGTTTATTTCCATTGTAAACTTGGTCGCAAATTGTATTTCAGGTGGTAGGCACAGCTAGTTTAGTAAACAACTAGCTGTATACTAATTGGTAGGTCAGTGTTTTGATTCCCAACTCCTCCAGTCCATATGTAAGGTCCTCGAGGCAAGTTACTGAACCCCAGATTGCTTCCCAAGTATTCATCAGTCCACTTAAGGCACAGAATAAAGAAATATGTGAATGTGACTGGGGTGGGGGAATCCCTTTTTAAAAAACAAATAAAGCACTTTAAGTGCTCAGTTAGAGTAGAGAACCACTATTTAAGTACTAGTCTAGTGTATTACTATTTAAGTATTTAGCATTTAAGTAGGGACAACATGAATAGGGCCAGCTTCTTTGACCCTCGGTTGGATATAAGTGGTAATAACTTTCATTCATGCATACACAGTTTATATGATCATGTAATAATCCGAGTCATCCGTCATTTGTGATTGCTGTTCATCATGTGTGTAAAAATGTCCCCACACAGCGCGTCAGCACTGTAACTCAACTTTTTGCAGCGTGACCACCCACACACACTCTCACTTTCTCTCCCAGCTGCTTCTGTTTCCCTTCGGCTAGCTCAGCCCCTCCTCCCTCTCTTTCCAATTGGCTGCTGACTTTTTCGCGGGCTTTTCTCTCCACATGACTACTACTGCTGCCGCCGCCACAGTCAGCGGACACGGGAACAAAAGTTCAGCAGGGTGGTTTCCCCGGCGACGCATCTCTGAACACAACCTGCTCTGTAAACAGGCCACAGGCTGGAGGCCAGCAGGCTGAAACCAGCAGCACCAGGAGCAGCAGTTTAACAGATGGACGAGTCCACACAAGAAGTCTGAGTGGGAGATTAAAACTCAATGCTCCTTCTTAAAACAGCAGTTGGCAGAGTTCATGTGCATCTGCCTATGTATCTGAGTTAAGTTCAATACACTTTTTGCTGCATATTTTAGTTAGTTGAAATAAAAAGTGGAAATCGACAATTTATTCACTGAGACTGGATGGAGTGAACTGCCGTCCTAAAACCTGCTGAACTTCTTAAATCTGCCCCTCAAAAGCACCCTGCATATTATAATAATTCAAGTAAAACTAAACAGTTTTAATCAGCCCACTCTAGAAACTATCTGAAACTAAAGAGAATAAATGTAAAAGCTAATTAGAAAATACAAAAAATATAACTCCAGTTCTAGTGCGCGCTAGCCGATGGTGGATATGGTTTGCAAATTTGTAGTATAGGGTGAAGAAAGACTGTATACAAAGGATGGATGTAGTGAAGCCATTAAATCTGCATTCTTTCTCATGCCTATCAGAGAGTGGTTTTAAGACGTCTGACTATATAGAAATCTGTGGGAAAACGGCTGTCAGATCATTGAATTTACGACCTCATCAAACACTCTCCCGATGACTTTATGCTCTCAGTTGCTCGTTTTATTTGATGAAACATGTTATTCACTTGGTGAATTATGGTCCCCATTAGAGTCAAAAAGGAAGATAAAGTAGATCATACTTCAGTCCCTACTATATGAGTGTGTATTGTCCTCTGCTTCAAAGTCAGGTCCACACCTCATAGTGAAAACCCTCAACTTAACGTGCAACTTATGTATGCAGTCTGATTCACTTATGGCTCCTCTGTGTGTTTGTGTGTGTGTGGTGTTGCTCCTATAACTCCAGGACTCCAGGACCATCATTGCATAGCTTTGTAGTAGCAGCATTTTTTTTAGATTTAGTGGATTTATTTTTGATCACAGGCTCTTTAGGTTTATAAGAAGTTCACAGCCTCTCTTATAGCAGTAACCATCAAAGAAAAGCCATCCTGGTTTTGCTTTCTGGAAGCAAACCTTTTCTTTTGCCATGTGGAGCCTTTTTTAAAACTACACCATCACAAACTAGTGATGGTTCAGACGGATTATGATGCTTTAGGAGCAACACCAGCAGTAACATCAGATTGTGCCTGTGGCTGTGCTGTGCTAGAATTCAGCCTCACCCCATAATTACAAAAGTGATTTTGGCAAGTGCTGATTATCCACCTGCTGGGATCCAGCTGGGTGCACAGACACAGTGGACTCCAACTACAGAGGACAATTTCACTGGGTCAAAAACAGTCTTGGACCAAATGTATTATTTTATTTCTTTTTATAGACAAGATATGAGCCAAACCCAAGTGAAATTTGCCCTGATGCTGGTACATAAAGACAGATATGACAACAAAGGTTTAGTTTCAGATAATAAGTAATAATCTCTCAATTATTTGAATTTGGCTGCATTCAAACTCCGGGTGGCAGTTGTGACATCAACCACTGATGTGTGATCTATTTTTAAAGATGGGTTTGTGACGGCTCTTCAGGCTGCAGGTGGTTTATTTTAGAATTAGGTCAGTTAAGTTGCCTTCTATGTTACCGTTACTTGTTAATATAGATGTTTCTATTTATAAATATCCTGAAGTTGTAAAACCACATATCAAATATTGCCCTCCTAATCATCACCATCATCATCATCGGCGTAACTGTTTTTGGGTTAAGAGGTTGCCCAATGACTGTTTGCTACCCATGTCACATTGTGTGAGCCGTGTGTAGGCTTTTACCAGGTCGATATAGATTGTTTGCTCAAGGATGAAGTCTCTTTAATTAAAAAATTAACAGCATCCATTCATCTATCTCCTGCAGCTTGTCTCGGTTGGGGTCATGCAGGTGGCAGAGATGCCCAGAATTCCCTGTCAGAGACATAACCTTTCCGGCAGGTCTCCTTCTAATCGGACATACATGGAACACCTCACCTAAGAGGTCCCCACGATGGAGCTTTTTCAGACACTCAAACCACCCCAGCTGGCTCTTTTCAGTATGGTGGAGTAATAGTTCTACTCCAAGCCCCCTACCAAACGACAATGTTCAAGGATCCAATTTCATCAGCCGGGTCCACATTGTACCAGTTCTGTATGGCACCTAATGCAGATGGTGCGTCCACATAAGACCATGTACCAAGATCTGGCCAAGAGATACTTGCAGGTGAGATGACTAGACAGGACTTATTTTTATATAGCACTTTTCTTGTCTACCTGAGACTTCAAAGCACGTTATACAACATGCCTCATTCACACAGACACTTTTTCTACGCTTAAGTGCTTTCTGTCTAACATTCACACACATTCACACTACAATGGATGAATCTGAGAGCAACTTAGTACCTTGCTCAAGAATGTTTGGCATGCAGACTGGAGCAGACAGGGATCGAACCAACAACTTTTCGATTAGTAGATGACCCGCTCTGATCTCTTTGGCTTGAGAGACCCTACCAGGGGCCAACTGCCCTAGACAGCAGAGCTCCTGGGATCACAAAAGTACACAAACCCCCGAGGCGTCATCAGGAACATCCAGCCATTAAAGCTAATCAACAAAGATAGTTTCATGTTTTGGTGGATTTAGAGCTTTTTCAAGCAGCTGGATAAATTGTTTGGAAATTCTCTTAAATAACTGATATTTGTTTTGTGGATTTGAACACATCTCATAAGAAAAGTAAATTATTTATTAGATTTTCTTTCCCCTTCCTTTTCCTCCATCCCATCAGAGAGTTGGCTCTGTGAGACAGAGCCCTCATTATTCTGAATTAGTGTAGGTGTAGTGGCTCTCTCTTTTCTTGCCCGTTGGTTTTATCTAACTAAATTTAATAAGGAAAAGCAGGTGGTCATGAAGTTTGTTCTGGTTTCAAATCCAGTCAGCAGCTGTAAGGGAGCAGTGTACATGCATTCAGCCTGAGGTCCTGGAAGGAAAGGGGGAAAAAAAGGAATACCAGCGTCAGATCAATGAAAGCAAACAGAGGGAGGTGAAACTTGGCAGGCCGTTAGGAACACGATGACGTGTGTTTACTGGACAGATCAGGGGTTTTGTCTTTAGTCAACGGATCAGAGTGGAAGGGATTGCAAGAATAAATGAAAGAGCAGCATAAGAGTTTGTTATGAAGTCAGCCCAAACTGACCCACTGAGGACCTCTAGTGGTAAAAGGTGATTTTTTATAATTTTAAAAAACTAAAAAGCATTTTAAAAGTTTATTTCAACACCAAAAACAACATTTATGTGAACCTCAAGCTCTTCTTTGCTGTTAAATATTCTCCCAGGTCCGTTGTTTTACTGCTTTCTACGCACTCATTTATTAACAGTATACCAGCATTTAGTGAGATGATGATGTAGTCACTATAAAGTCATTAATAATTAATAATCAACAATTTTTCACATTGATTGAACTTCTCTTATGAAGCCATATTTTATATGATTGCTACACAAATAAATACTTAAATACTTAACTCTGCTCGTAACTACATTAACAAACGACTGTTTGTAAAGGATCACGGTCAGCAGTGTGTGCCGGTCTGTTTAATGTCTGCACGCGGTCATTTGTCACATGGTGTGGCGGCAACATGACACAAATAGTTTCCATGGTGAGGGCACCCTGAAAGGGCCAGTATGCTGTCCCCTGGCCAAGCTGACCCAAGTTTGGCAGGAAAACTGTGTTTGAGTGTGTCTGTGTGTGTGGTCAAGACTGGTGTAGCAGGTCACCTTTCAGCACCGCAATGACCTGATCCAAACAGTCAGGAAAAGGGTGGATTCAGGACAGCTCAGCTGGTTTAGAGCCCAAAATGAATGAGTTTCACAGTAAAGGCTATACTTTCACACTGTCGTGTAAGAAAAAAAGCAAGAGGAACTCAGAGTTCCTTTACACAGTGTTTATAGATAGAAAGCAAACACACTCAGGTTTGGCTTAGGGACTGATTTGAAGCTGGGATCAGTTGTTTGGTCACAGTAAAGGTTAGAGTAAGAGAAATCGGGAGTCATGTAGGACAGTGTGCGTCCTCACAAGTATACAAAAACACAGTGTGCGAGTGTGTAGTTGTGTCTTCATAGTGATGGAAATGGTTTTAATCAATGTAAACACAGGCTGATCCAGAGTCAATCACCTGGTCACATTTTATCACCATTATACAGCCCTTCTGTGTCCCATCTGTTATCAGTAAGGAACGCTGAATGTCCTTACCACAAACACTAAACCATAAACAGTTAGGCAAACAGGTAACTCTCCACCACCTGTGTACAAACAGAGGCTCAAAAATCTGGTGTATTCATCTGACATCTATCGTTTTGTAATGCTTATCCGGGGGAAGGTCAGAGCAGAAGCAGTCTATGTCTGCGTCTACAGTGGCCACTTTTCATGTAATGGAGATATAAACTGAATTCTTAAGAATCTGTTTTGATCATTTCCAACTCTATATTTTTTTTCTCATAACCCACTAGAGAAGCTTTGTATGATCTTACATTCAAAATAATCCTTATTCGCCTTAAGCTGGGTCTTGGTGTAGCCCCTCAGTCCACTTACTCTCTGACATTAGCTGGTTAGTTCGCTTCTTCTTCAAGGGCGAAATCTAAACTATCTAATTTCAGAGATTTATGAGGGAAAATATGTCCATGAGGCATGTCTTTCCACAAGCTCCTGTTCTCATCCTCCGACTATTTGACACAACCGGTTCAGCCACTCAGCTGTTCCATCCACCACATCGTTACAGCTTCAGTTGTAGGAAAAAGTTTGGTCCCTCTGGAAAATCAAGTCACCTCTGGAAGAATGTACCTGCCTACCTGCTCTCCACCTCTGCCCCCTGGTGTGAGTCCCTTTGGCATCCAGTCTAACTCCAGTCATTGTAATAAATACCTGGAAACTTGCTTGGTGTCTCTGCGTCTGCGTTTGGATCCACTTGTTCTGGCTAAAATCACGACACAGTGAACCTCAATGTTTCATCGTGGGCCATGTTTAAGATGAACATCCTTTCTAACAGCATACACATGTAAATAAGCATGCCAAAGTCTAGGAGGTTCGCTTTTAAAATGATTTTTTTTCAAGTAATAATGTCAAAAATAAATTATATTAGTGTTGGCTCAAAGGTTTCACATCTGCTTTTGAGACTCAGAGTTCAGTTGGCTGGTTCCTATAGCAACACTGAATTACTTTTATTGTAGTTTTTTATCACTCTTGAAAAATGAAAAGTAATTCATTTACAAAAAGTTAGATCTACAAATATTCAAAACCTGAGGCAGAGCTTGGGTTGCTCTGGGCCGTGTTTCTCAAATACATACATTTGGCAAACTGAGGGAAAGTCTGGAAATCATTTCTCTTTAAAAGGCTTTAAAGTTCTCTCTTCTTCCTTTTTCCTCATCATCCCTGCGTTATCTGTGGGATTTTAAAGGCCAAGTTTTTCCTTTGTCTTGCCGCTGTTTAGTTTCAGATAACTGGCAGGTTGAGCACACAGTGTTTGATTTTCATGTTATCAGTAAGCCTTTAATGTGACTCATCCTGACTTTGCTGCCACCGCTGATGATAAAGAATCATGATAGCTTTTTCTAGTGAAGCAGCGGTTGAGTTAGACACTGTAGGGACAGTTTCGTATAAATAGTGTTAAATTTTAACGTTACGCTCCCAAACTGCGCTGAACTTAAAAGCAATTGTCGCGCTCATGGAGATACTGACATCAGCCGTCTTACATCCGCTGAACACCTGCCGAGCAACATCACAAAACCTGACTCTAACAGGTACATCAAACAAAAGCAAACAACCCGTGGGCGTCTGAAAAGTACAACAGAGTACAAAAGTATGCTGTGTGTCACAGTGTATGTGTGACTAAACTCCAGCAGTCTGCACTGTTCAGAATAAACATAAACATAATCTAGGCAAAGCACTTAAACCTTTTCAGAAACATAAACAATATGAAACTTTGCAAGCTGATGTCTAAAGCGCCGAGTGACCTGCCATAAATGGACTAGTTATTATATAGCGTTTTTCTACACTTACCTCGCTCACCCAAAGCACTTTTTTTAGGCTTAAGTGGTTTCTATCAAATATTTACACATCAGAGAGAAACTTGGAGTTAGTATCTTGCTCAAGGATATTTGGTGAACACATGCTGGAGCAGCCAGGGATCAAACCACCAACCTTCCAATCAGTAGGTGACCTGCACTACCACCATCCCAGCCTTAATAGTATGTTTCCATACACAGTTTACATTAATCTGCACAGCCACCTTTATTACAGATTAAGACAGTGGATATCAAACTTTTTCTGTCAGCTGACAGCCCATTCACCGCGATGATTTTGGTTTTTTAATCATTAATAGTAACAATAATGATGATAATGATAAAAAAGAATCCATATTAAACTTTGGGTACTTTTTGTAATACATTTCTCACATGGTGGTTTCACCCAAAACCTCTGCTGAAAATGACCCACACCTTTTTTTAACACCTTGACTCATGTGATGAGGCACATGATTAATGGTGAGTCACAACTTCCACAGGGGGCATTGGATTTTTTCTACGCTCAGGGAACCCAGTGTGCCAAAATAACCCCCCGAATGCACTGCACTAGTCGTTACCAAAGCAAGCCTGAAGTCTTTGAACTTTCCTGTCCAGTCACAATGCTTTCCACAGTGGACTCACCCTGCATCCTCACAAACTGCTTCTAGCGCCCTATCTCTGATAGGGACGAGTCTATGCGATCACACACGAACAATAGGACTCACTCTGTCCATGACAGCGCATTATCATCATTCTGAGGTAAGCAGCTAAAAATAGCACAGTGTTACTTCCTATCCATGCACCACCAATCTGGTCATCATTTCCCTCAGTGATATCACAATGACGCAGAACTGGGGACAAACAATAAATCAAGCAGATGAGAGATTTTAATTTCAAGGATCAGAACTGAAGCAAATCCTGGTCAGTCACATAAAGTCATCTCAGGAAAAGGACCTGAAAGGATCAAAATGAAAAATCGATATATTAATGAAAACATTAATGTATATTAATCACATTTTAATGTTAATAAACACCATTAGTAACATTCAGTGACAAAAAGTGTTAATGAAAACACCAGGAACAAGAAATGTTTTTAAACACTGAAACAAATAATGAGCTCGGCTGCGACATCTGGTTTGTTCCATTCAAATGAATTCATTGAAAATGTCATTAGTAATCCTCTTTAAATAGCGTGGGTAATCAGACAATTGTAAATTAATTTTTAACGATCCTCCAGAATGATGATTACCTTCAGACATCATGCTGGAAGTCAGAGGACTGAATATCTCAAACTGCTTTCAACTTTATTCTGACAGACAGAGCAAACGTTTTTGTATCTGTAATATTTTTGATAACAGCTCCATCAACCATTTTTGTCTTTGGTATATGTTTTATTTCCTTAATTTCTGTTTTTTCCTCGGTGGACTTTAAACTCAGAGGTTCAGCTTCAGCATCATTTTTTTTGTAAGCATCACAAAGCCCAACTATTTGTTTCTTTATTAAAGTATTTCAAGGACCTTGTTGATCCTTGTCTCTGTGAGACACATGAATTTATCGAACCAGAAAAGTAATAAACACTGATTTTTAGTATGCTTTATAAAATTGTTTTTCCCTATTATCATAATCTCAGTTAAGCCAAACATTAACAGGAAAACAGACTAAATATTCAGAATTCAGATTTTAAATTCAGATCCAGCTATATTTTTATTGCATTTATTGTTTTTCCCCCCGATGTGCTTGTCCACATCGTGTGAAATTTGATCATGCTGTCAAAATCAAATGATGAAGAAAGGTCTTCCTGCAGTAGAGGCTAAACTTGAGGTAATAAACCATGAAGCTGTCTGGACCCACAAAATGCTGAAAAGAAAAGAAAAGAAAAGGGCGGCTCCCAAAGTAAGTCAGTCCCTAAGAACTCAACTTAAAACCGAAACGTTCACTTTCTACTCCTTGCAGCTATGTTTCCATTATTATCAGCTGTATGTGTGGGGATTGTTTTCAATGACTCATCTTTTTTTGGTTTTTATTAAGGCTTAAGGACATGTGCTTGCTTTGATGGACAGGTGTGCAATTGTGTGCAGCTATACCATATACCTGTCTACTAAGGTTTACTTGTGTCAATTCATCTCACCTCCCCATTTGTCTTGGTGTTGTTGAAGCCTTTCTTAAGGTAGCCGATCTGTGTATGCGTTGTACTGATACAGTTTACAAATGCTGGTTGCTAATTGAGCTTGTTAGCATTAGCTTTTAATGTTTTTCTCACTGTGGTTTTATGTCTATCTTTTATATACAGTCTATGATCTTCAGGTTTGTGTCCACTGCACTCTCGTATTTATGTTCCGTTCGAGTCCGTCATATCAAGGTTATACATTTTGTGAGTAAAGAGTGGTTTCATGAGTTCTTGAAGCCATTCTGTCGGCTCCGACCTATATGAGCGGTGACTTTTGTTATCAGCAAAGTGTTTAATCTACAGAGCTGCAGATTAAACACCTTGCATGGTTTTTGTTTTGAGATCAGCTGCCTACATTTAACATCCGGAAAGTATCAGCAAGATGGGATGCACTAGAATATCATACACTGTGTTAGTGGATAATTCTGTATATGCAGGTGCACAAGTGTTTTTATTAAAGTGATTAGAAATGTTTTATTAGGTTTTTTCAAGCATCTCTTTAAGACACTTTCTAAACTATACAGTATCAGCTGGGCTTCATTCTGAAAAATCGGATGAAAAAAAAAAGGTGCGGAACAAGTAGCAGGAAAAAGATATGTGGAGATCTTTCAAGTTTTCTGTACATCCACAGCAGGAACCCAGCTGAGTGTTGTTGGAAGAGGATAAAAGGACTTTAGTGTCTGTGCTACAGCGCAGGGAGGGCTGTAGCTCATTTCACTCTGGATGAGTCACCGGCTCCGAGTGAATGTTCACAGAGTTGATCTCACCATCATCCATTTACCATGACTCATCAGGACATTCACATAAAATGTTATTTCAGCCTAATGAATACACTTTTTATTTCAAAACCATGAACAAGAACACACAAAGGAACAAACAACTCGGCACGATCCACGAGCCTCAATCCTCTCTCTCTCCCTCTCACAAAGAGGGGAAACCTCTTGAAGATAATGATGCTTTCAACAAGCGGGGACGATTAGCATCAACTTACTGGAAAAAAAAAAAAAAGAGCATGCTAGCAAAAGCTGAAAACCCCTAAACGCTACATGATGAGATGGGAGCATTAACAGGATAGAGATAAATCTGTTTTTAGTATGGACCATTGTATGGGCAGAAATCTGTGCCATCAGAAACTGAATTTGAATAAGTTCAATTTGAATTTGAATGGCTCCGATTGAATCTGAATTGTAACTTGAATAAATGCTTTTGAAAACTGAATTTGAATTAGTCTAATTTGAAATTGAATTTATGGTTTGAAAATGATCATCACTAAATTGAAATTGAATTTATATTTTGAAAATGAATTGATTTGCTTTGAAACTGCATTTTATCCTTTAAAAATTCAGCTCTCGAATAATTTCAGTTTCACTTCTCACCATTCAGTTTCAGTTCTACAATTCAATTTCAGTTCCAAAATTCAGTTTTTTGGAACTTACATCCGGTTCCGGTTCAAGCGCAGATTAATAGAACTACGTTTTACTAGCGGACCGAAAGTGTTACTGACGGGAATCTACAGCGTCTTGAGCTGAATTAAGACTTCAGAAGTCATTCGTCATGTCGAATGACCAGCGGATAAACTCTCAGGTTGGTAATAAATGTATTACATGTATAAGAACAAGCGTCATGTTAACAAATGATAGCTGTACAGTAACTGTTATGCTTATTGTAGCTGTTAGCTAAAAACGCTAATTTAGCGTAGTTTACCCTGAATTCAGCTTTGACAAACAAATATGATCGACTGTTTCTAGTAGAATTCCAAAGTTGTTGTCTTGGACCCTCTCAGAGTACCCCTCTGTATGCTTGCAGAGACCCCTACAGTAAGGAAACATGCAAAACGGTGTCCAAACCTTTGTGTTTTAGCTTTATTTATGCCTTACACAGCATCCCAACTCTTTAGCTAACTTAATAACTTTAGCTAAAGTGAATAGTTAGTCTAATTCATTAGTGCAGCATTACTGGGTCACCTCTGTTTGAAGTGATATACAACTATCACTGTGTTTAACTACCATAATAATTCTTAGGGTACTGAGTGCATGCTTAATTAGATATATTTTTTAAACATACTGCTCCATTACTATGTTTGACAGGCTGAAGTTGTCGGGTCACCTCCTAAATCGACCATCTTTTACAGGTGTTTTGTGCCAGAAATGGAGTGTCCACTGAAGACTGAAGATACTGAATCTCTACGCCTTGCCCTTGATCCCTCTTGTGCCTTCATCTAGACAAGAGACATTAACTTAACCACTCTCATATGCTCTGTACCTACATCACCTTCCCTGACAGTCGTAGCTTGGCTCATCTGAGGGTGAAATTATAAGAATGTGTTATTTTGCAAAGTGCTCTCTAGTGTTCCTAAATAAAATATGGCATTGAGGTCATTTCTTTTGAATTAATCCCTTCTTCTGAAATATAAGAACCTCTTCTGGTTTTAATGGCACTTTGGATTTCCTGACTTTCTGTTCCACTTCCAAACCCAAATAGATGCTGACAAGCTTGACACAGTAACATGGAAGAGGGAAAGACGTTGGAAAGGACTACTACAAATAAACCTAATGCCTAACAATGAAAAGTGTAAAATAAGAACAACAATAATAATAATAATAATAAAGATAAAAGATGAAGTAACAAGTTTTTAGTTTTGTTTATTCCAAATGATCATCCAGATGTCTGTGACATGTGATGACAAACACCATAATGGAAGGCCTTAGTCATCACATGCTTAAACTCATCATATATTTTTGCATATGCTGATCAGGCAGTCAGACATGCTGTAACTGTGTGGTAGAAAACAGCATGAACACCATACGGCAGGGGTCTCAAACTCCAGTCCTCGAGGGCATGGAAAAGTTGCATGACACTTTGACCCTTGAGGACTGGAGTTTGAGACCCCTGTCATATGGAATATGACAGGTGTGGTTGAACTGCATGAAGACTCTGAAGCTTCTCTTCTCTTCTGGCAGGACAGGAATGTGGCCTTGTCCTGTGAGCCACTGTAAGGATGTACTTAGAGTAGAACTGGACTGTCACCGGCCTCAGGCTCTTCACCCTTTTCAAAGACAAAGCAGTCATTTAGATAAAATATTAGATATTGTTTACCTGTAAATGCACAAAGAGAATTTAGAAATGTAATTATTGTCAAGAGTGAACAAGCGCTGATAGTGTAATCTACAGCTGTGGCCAAACGTTTAGAGAATGAGAAGTGTTGTTTGCTTATTTACAAAGTTTGCTGTTTCAGTGATAGTTGAATATCACATTATATCACTTCAGACTAATTCAAATTCAGTTTTCAAAAGCATTTATTCAAGTTACAATTCAGATTCAATCTGAGCAATTCAAATTCAAATTGAACTTATTCAAATTCAGTTTCTGATGGCACAGATTTCTGCCCATACCATTGACTGTAGAAAACAGTCAATGGTATGGACTAATTGAGCTCAGAAATGTAATGGCCAGCAGGGGGCATTAACACTTTTTCTGACAGGTTCATGTTCTGAGGTGCTATTTTCAGTTTGTTTTTTAATACAATGTTTTTTTTAGTGAATTTTGATTCCACTGGGATTCATAAAAAGACTGACAGCAGCCAGTGCTACCCCTCAGCCTACTAACAGATGTACCCATGGTATCAATTTAAAATTCCTACATCGCATTCACAAGATTTTCAGAAAACTTGACCTATGACCTTGATCTTAAGACTGAGGTCACATTCAAGATTTTCAGTAGATATAGCTATGGTAACAATTTGGAATTGGTATGTCATTTCGTTCTTGAGTTATTGCATATCACAAACTTGGGCGTCCATGTCACCTCCCCGCCAGGATGACGATGACGCATAATCAGCCTTTTGCAGCTGAGGGGTGATAAAGGAATATAAAACAGTTTTGTGATCGACATATCGCTCGTGCGATATCAGCTTGCAGTGTTCCTCACATTCTCTGTCTGATCAAATCACCTTAAACACAAAATAGCAAAAAGCCTCAGCTCAAAACTTCATAATGAGAGAAGGTCTCTGTGTGTTGGCCCTGAGACAGCCTGGTGACTTGTCCAGGGTGATCCTTGCCCTTCACTCTGTGACCGATGGGATGTACTCCAGACCCACAGTAACCGGAAATCCAATAAATGGAAGAAAAGGGATGGGAGGATCATGTTATATACAGTATACTAAATACTGTGGGATATACGAGGTACCAGGGTGGCTTTAACTTTTACTTACAGGATCTAAAGTGCTGCTCACAGACTGTCTCACTATTAAAATGTAGTTTAATCATTAGGAGTATATTTTAACATATATAATACCTTAAGTTTATTTTCAGTATTGTGGTATTCAGAACAGAGTTGGACAGTGTGAAACAGGACAAACGCAAAGAATCGGAGGTGAAATTACAGGAAAAAAGAATAAGACTTAAGCATGTTTACTCTCAGAGGTGCATGTAAAGGCTTTATACTGTTTTGGTCTCTTGCATCCTCTGCTGGTACAGAGAGAAACTCCATCTGCTGCAACACTGGTGTAACACAGAGATTTGTGCACTGTCACTGTGATGTGGGCTTTGACTCACTGAGCAGAGTTTGCCTCCTTCAGTATTTGGGTCAGCGTGACTCACCGCTGTCACAGCTTCAAGGTTTTATGTAACAGTGACTAAGTTCCTTACAAGTGGACAAACTCACCTGTCTTTTTGTGTGTTTTGTATGCTTATGTGGACAAGTATCATCTTGAACCTCTTAAAGAGAAGAATGGGTCTGGACTGTGCTGACTTCAAATCTTCAAAGCGCTTTTTTGCGAGTTTGGTCTCGGTTTCAGGATTCATAATAGAGTCTGGTTTAGGCTGGGATTGGAGGGGTTAATGAATACATTATACCAACAACTGTTCTCACAAAGATTTAAAAAAAAAAAAAAAATGCACGTGTCTTTAATTCAAGTCCCTCGCCTCCCACCTGCTGCCCCTGAGCATCAGATGACTCTGAGCAACACAAAGCTCAAAAGATGACTCAGTGCCTTATGAAAGGACAACATGAGCCAAGTTACTGCTTTAGCCTGCAGTCACAGCTGCTGCCATCTTTACCTCAACTTTCACCTAAATTCCAAGTTCACCTGCTTCCACTGCAACAATAACAACACATACTCTTGTGAATGTAGTAGTCATGCCTACAGGTGAAGACTTCAGGGGAGTTGCAGCCAAGTTAAGTTACCGTGTCGTGTTGTACATAGTGCTGACATGGGACAGTTTTCCAGTTTCATTATACTATTTATGACTGTGCAATGATAATAAAGAGTTACCTTATCTTATCAAAGTCACCTGTGTGGGAAAATACCTGCCAGCAAGCCCATGCTTCCTCTTCATCTTGCCTGAGGTCATGAATGTTATTAGCATTAGCTAGGATGGGTGCTAACAGCCTCCCAGTAGCCAGTGTTGTTACATTACTGTGTCAGTCCATTACATGCTCTGAAATTCAGTGTAAGATGATAACCAGTTAGGAATATAAAAGTTAAGCTGCAGCCCCACCCAAATGTCCTACTGAGCACAAACACATGATCTTCCTTCTAGTGTTCAAGTTTGAGCACAAAACCAAAAACCAGCCCGATAAGACTTCAAAGCCATCACCAACCACGTGCAGGTAGGACCTGAGGCCCCAATGCTTTTGTTACCTGCTGAAAGTGAGGTCAGGTCAGCTTACACTCAGCTTTGGCATCACACTGGACTGTTTGCTGCCTTTGTGTTAACATGCTGTCCGTGCAGATGCTTGCAAAGAGCTAATGTTGTGTCAGGAGTATAACATAGCCATTTGCATCTTGGATGCAGTTTGGACTTTACCATGAAAATAAAAATAAGTGGTCATGTCCTCGCTCCTAAGGTGTTATAGACGACTCCACCATCCTCCTCCTCCCTTCACACAATGAAATCAGCTGATTTGACAAAAAGGCATTTTTTTAATGGGTTTTTTTTTTCTTTTACTGCCCATCATTCAGATTATTGAGGATCCTTTCAATAAATTCAATAAAAAAACACAACTGTAATCGCTTTTTACTCGTCCGCCACTTCACTGGTCCTACAGAAGCACAGGTACCACTGCTTTTGCATGGCAGCGTGAACATTACAGGATAAATCATGCTGAGCTTCTGTAGTTGGGCAAACAAATACGCAGAACAGGGCCCCTTTAGGATACATATCTTCTGATGTGGGTGGGGCTTCTGTCCTGAGATGACCACAATAGGGATATATGCTATTAATGACATCGTACAGTTGTAAGAGTAGAAAGGAACTAAAAGCACTTTGAGATTTTGGCTCTTGGTGATTACTTGTAAAAATGTTGAACTCTTTATTTGAAACGTTGGCCATGTTTAACATTAACATCCATCCCACTAACAGAATATATAAATGGCAGAAAATAAGGAGCAGCGTAAAGGGTCCCTTTTGAGGACACTGTTATGTGTGTTCGCTGTACTCCGTGGAAAGGATTTTGTATTTGTACCCCACACACGCCTAAATCACACCCCAGAGGATCATGTGAGAGCACTTCAGTTAGAGGAGGTGCTGGCTGGTACTGTAAATGATAAAGTAGCTGCAATACAACAAAAATAAGGACAAAAACAAAAGATGAATGTTTACTTGCAGTGTTTGACCAAAGTTTTCAGAACTGCTTATTTTGTAGAGTTTCAGCTCTATGAATAGCTGTCAGCAGTCCTTCAGTTTTCTGCATATTGAACTTTTTATAGAAACAGAGCACTCCTACAGCAAATTTATACTGCTACAGGTGTAAAGAGTACAGTAAACAGAACACAGACAAAAAAAATACCAGAACCAATTAGCATCAGCATTATTATTATTATTATTATTGTTGTTGTTGATCCCACAGCGAGCGTCAAAAGATGAAGAACAGAACATGTCTACATTCTCTTGGTTTATATCATCTAGATGTCCTTTCAGTCCTTTTGTTTAACAGTCTGATGTCCAATCAGGTATCAGATCCTCAAAGACCTGGAAGTTCACTGGGTTTCCTCCTTTAAAGCTTTTCTACAAAAAAAAATATGATGAGCGACGATCACTGGCAGCGTCAGATCCAACCAACCACGTCATCAGATCAATAATAAATCAACAAAATAAAAGTACAATCAGGATACGTATACGTACATCTTTATATAGATTTATAGACTTAGATCTCTCCCAGGAATAGAAGCACTAATATATACATACACAACTGCTGTGGGGCTCATTGGGTCCAATCAAAAAGAGAGGCTTAAAGACGAATCAGAATGAAGCTGCAGGAAGTCACAAAAAGTACACAAAAGTCTCTCCGGGAACTGACCAGGACCAGCTGACCACAAAGCAGACTGCATTTCCCAGCATGCAGCAGGTCTCTCACAGGCAGCTTCAAAGTAGAACTTTAGAAATACTGAGGCCCAGAGCTCCTCGCACCAAAGAAATTAGGAGCTACGAACCAAAATAAAAAATTTACCGGTTGAATTAACTTAAATTTTCCTGCTTTAATGTCGTCTCAGCAGTTTCAGGTATAATTTTGGTAGAAAGTATCATAATTGCTATCATGTTATAATTTTCTGTCCAATAGGCACAGACTGTACATAAAAGATGGATGTAGCCTCTGAAATCACCCACTGCTGGCACGAGCAAGAGGGCAATCTGAGAATCCCAGAAACACTGCACAGCTTAAACTAACCCTCACTTTGCTTTATGAGACTAATAGGAAGAAGAATTAAAATGAAAATAACGTTGTATTCAAAGCAGTGACAGAGCCCAACAACTCATCAGGAAAGGGAGATCACAGATAAGTAAGAAGTATGGTTGTTTGTCCACAGACTTCTTTTTCTAACAACATTTGTCCCCCGTGTTGGCTGTTAGTGAGAATGTAGGTATTCACTTAAATATAGAAGCTACGTCCATGTTTTATATAATTTTTAAACCAAAATTTTAAGTTTTAAGAATCAGAGGAAATAATTTATTAGAATGTAAAATTTTGAGCTAAGAATTAAAACAATGTGGAAAAATTAATAATTCATTAATCAATTATTTAAAAAAAAAAAAAAAAAAAAAAAAGACCCCCCAACACAAAAAGAAAAAAAAACCTTTTTCTTTGATTTCTAAAATTGTAATTTGACTATTTATGGATTTTGGACATTTGACTGTTTTGTGCCATTTCCTGATCTTTTATAAACCTAATTATTGTTGGATTAATCAACAGAAGAACTACCACATTAAATTATTATAAAAGTAATCAGCTGTTGCTCCAACAAAAATTATTTTAACCACTCAAATTCGCCAAATCTTTAACTGAGGACAATCTGAGTCCAACATGCTAACAGCTCACAAATGAAGAAGATGGGCAACTTTTAGAAGCAACACATCGGTTTAGCAGCTGTATTAGCAGGAAACACCCAAGTAATGAGGCTGCCATGGTAAAATATGCTAAGCTACAAATTATTTCTTTAGTCAACTTTTATTAACCTGCACTTGATGCTATATTTTTCTGGTTCAAGCACAGGAAGTGAGCGCCCCCAATTTCTCATGGCCTTAGACTGAAGTGCATCAGAAGACAAAACTCCAGGTTAATTACTGAAAACATCTGAGGTGTGACTTAAAGGACTATAAACTAAAAAACAAAATAAAACAAAAACAAAACAGGGAATAAAAAATAAAATAAAGAGACTTATACGATTTAGAAGGTCATGATTAGCAGAGGTAAACATTTTACCAAATTGGAACAAAGATCAAAAATAGAACCAGCTATTTCAGTCCAACCAAACTCTGTAGAAAAAATGTTTAATTTAAAGTTACGACAGTTTGAGGCTCAGCAGCATTTTATCCGAGTTGATTACAGTAAACCAACTAAAACGAATGTTTCAGAGATATTTCAGTGGGTGGAGTTGAATTGAAAACTTCAAGCAAAACCTAAACTTCACTGAATATAGCAGATCCTTTGTTTATAGAAACTAATTTGAAAAATGTTTGTCTAAATGATAAAAGCATAGTGCTATAAGTAGCTTCTGAATTTTCCAATAGTCAATATGGAAAAATCACAAGGTCTTTGTTGATACTCAAAAACAATTTTTAAACCTGTAACTAGAGCTGAAAAAAATAACTTAGTTTAATATAATCTGAGTAATTTAGAAAAACGAGACATTTTTTATGGTTTTCTCACATTTTATATAATAATATAACTCTTTTTAAAAATCGAAATAATTGTCAAGTTACATCTGCTCCTGATGCCCTTCAAACATGACTTCAGCATAACTTTTACTACTTGTGAATAAAACTGTATTATTCAATGTTCCTCGTGCCAACATGTTAGCGGTGCTTAAATCTGCATCATTGATGTCCTATAACTATAGAGGGGAACAACAACAAGGAGGACTCCTTAAAATATTGTAACCAGGATATGCACACTCATCAAGTGGACTTCAAAGGCACATAACATGAATTATCACGACATGGCCTACAAACCACCCAGATTCAGTCATGCATTTACAGAAGACACCAGAATAAACCGATGCATAGGTTCTGTGGGTTCCAATAATAGTGGAAATAAAGAGAACTACAAACAATTACTTTAAAGTTGTTTTGGATTAATGTATATGTTGGTCACCAAGTAACAAGAAATGCCAAAAACCTATTTCTTGGTATTCATGTAGTATCTTGTCCACAATATCTCTTTAACAAAATTATGTTTAAAGCATTCTTGTTGATGCAAATATCTGTGTAAATAAATCTAAAGACTAAGTCTAGACTAAATCTAAGTCTTGAAACATGGCAGCGTTTACCTTATAAAGTACATTCAAACCATCAGTCCCCTGTGGTAGTTTTGTTCTACAGTTCAGCTCATCATAGCCAGCTATGTTTAGCAAAAATGCAACCCACATTTGTCAAGCCGCTTCTTCTGAAACATCAGTGTTGCCTCATAAAGTTGCCAACAAACCGCTGTCTATTTGTGACTTTTGCGCTAAAAAAAATTTGATGCTTATTTACACAGCAAACCAGAGTTTTTCCCCACAGTAACATTTTTCATTGTATTCCACAAACTCTCACGTTCAGAGGAAACATTTGGAGTCCCAGGAGTGGCACAAATCTCCAATCTAAGGTAAGAGCAATCAAGTGACCTCAGACCATATGCCACTTAAATATATATATATATATATATATATATATATATATATATATATATATATATATATATATATATATATATCTCAATATATCTCAAACCCAGTCCTTGTGTCCTCAAACTCTTTCTTGTTCTACCTTATTTAAATCTAAAGCCAGATGCAAAGTCACGAGTGTTAGCATTTGGCTCTTTGAGATGACCAGAAACCAACTAAATACTCAGATCAAATACACCAGACAATCACTGACCCAGAGTCAGTAAATTCGAAACTCCACGATCATGGTTCAACCACTGTGAGTCCACTGAACTACTGATAAACCCCGCCATCCTGGGAGACTAAGCAGAAAGCAAATCAAACACAGCCAGGCCAAAGATGCTAACAGCTTCCTGTTCTGCCTAATGACATTTTCTGACCAGGAAGTGAGTACCAACTAAAATAATCAAATCAAAAGTTCTTTCTGTAAGACTGAGTCACACAAAAACTTTATCCACAATCAAAATGCATGAAAAAAAAAGGCAAAAAGACGTTTGCTGCAACAACAGAAAAGTCTCAAAAATGCTTAAAACATAAATTTAAAAGGGCAATCAAGTAAATTTATAAAATAAAACAAGCAATGTTGAGTTCCAGCGAAAAAAAATCAATCTGTCAACACTTTCAAAGTGTGTTTGAGTTTTCTCTGTGCTGACACACTCTGATATCTCTTCAGAAACCAAACTAAACTTTAGCAGAGAAATAAAAATCTGCTGGTCAGCCTCATTTGTGATTGGTTGGAGGGGGTAGGAGAGGGGCAGAGCGATCATTGGTGATGGTCCTTCTGAGCTTTACTCCTCTAAGAAGGGTCAACATGTTTCTGTTGCCTCCTCCATCTCCTTCTTCTTCTTCTTCTTCTTCTAGGGTGACCTGCTCAGGGTTTTGGTCCTGGCTGGAGGGTGGAGGAGTCTGGGGCTGGTAGTTGATGTTGTTGGGCACACCGGAGGGCTCTGCCTGAGTAGTGTAGGCCTGGTGCTGCTGTTGCTGCTGCTGGAACAGCTTCTGTTTCTGCTGCTGGTTCAACTGCAGCTGATACTGATCGTGCTGAGGCTGCAGCTGCTGGGCTTGCTGAATCTGGGGCTGTTGGAACTGCTGCTGCTGCTGCTGATGTTGAAACTGCTGCTGAATCTGTTGCCATTGCTGGAACTGTTGCTGCTGAATCTGTTTCTGCTGCTGGAACTGTTGCTGCTGAATCTGTTTCTGCTGCTGGAACTGTTGCTGCTGAATCTGTTGCTGCTGAATCTGTTGCTGTTGCTGGAACTGTTGAATCTGGAATTGCTGGTTGTGCTGTTGCTGTGGTTGACTGTATTGCTGATGTTGCTGGTATTGCCTCTGTTGCTGTTGTTTGACACTGTTCCCTCCCTCAGATGGCAGTGAAGGAACAGTGGGTATGGGCACTGGGATGGGCATCTGGCCTGGGACAATCTGGTAGTATGGGGAGGAGGAGGGTGGTAAAGCACTAAGGCTCTGGGTGGAGGTGCAGAGTTTACTGTGACCTAAACCTACAGAAGAGGGCACTTTGAAAACGTTCTCATCGCTTCCGTTGGTTCCGCCGAGGGGTTTGAGTGGAACCTGCGGGGTGGAGATGGGGATGGGAACCCCACCACTGATTGTTCCTCTGCGAAAAGGCGGCTTAGATGAAGGTTTGCGCCTGATGGTTGCCGTGTGGGATGGCATCTGGCGGTTAGACACACCACTCAAGTCGGACTCAGCCAATAGGCTGACAGTAGAGGCAGGACGCTTGGAGTGGATGAACTCCCGGTACTGGAATCTGAGGTCGGAGTTTCTCGGGATGGTCGATGACTTGTCGAAATCTGACTGGCTGTTGCCGTGGGAGAGGTGATGTAAGGAGATAGAGTCAGTGTCTCCGTGGAGAGAGATGGACTCATAGTCGACTGCAGAGATGGGGAGAGAATGTTAAAATGTTAGTTGCTCTGGTTTCAGGCAGACCTTTCATTACCTCTGGATTATCTCAGTGACATTTTTTTTTTTTTTTTGTAAAGGGTTCTCATCTGCTCACCTGACAGACAAACAACAGAAGCAGCAGGAGCACATAATCACATCAGTGACTCACTGTCATGTTTGTGAATGAACAATTAGGGGATGCATCATTGTGGAAACTCTTATCAAACAAAAACAGGGCAACATGCAACCTAATTACTTTTAAAACGCATGCAAAGCTCCAGTTCAATGTTCCAAATAATAAGGTTAAAAACAGACGTCAATTCATGGCAACGACATTAAATTTGAAAAGGTCAAACACACACACAGACACACACAGGAGGAAGTAAATTACAGACAAAGCAGCTGAATTTGTTTCTAATGTTCTGTTTGTTTTGGGTTCCAAAATTAAGTAAAAAAAGGCACTACGTAATTTAAATGCTTCTGGCAGCTTCTCATCTGCTAGCATCAACACCAGAAATATGAAATGTGAGTAATTAATGTCTTCTCTTTGCAAGCAAGTGTGATGGGAGAAACCTCAGTCTCCTATAAGCTGGGTGACTAAGCTAAAAAAAAAATATATAAATAAATAAATTCCATACCTGGATTAACGTTGTATCCAAAAATGTATTAATTAACTTAATGGGTAAAATAAACAATGTCAGCTTGTCCGCCTGATGCCCTCACAGCAGTGTCACAAGATTTAGCCAATTTTTACATCACTTTATACTTTGATACAAAAGGAGCTTTATTTATTTATCTATTTATTTATTTTAAAGGATCTGCTGGGTAAGCAAGAAGTGACTATCCAGAGAAGTGTTGCCTCCTGGGCACCATGCTTCACAAGTGAATCATCGATAATTTGCTGATGTTTAAAATCGCAGTCCTGAAGCCTAGAAAATGCTTATGTTTTGTAACACTAACACTGTAAAATTGAGAAGAGAGATTTTATTTTCCTTGTGCTTGATAACCGAGATAACAAGAGGAAACTGCAGCCACTAATGATTAGGTTATTAAAATTGGCCATACAAGTGCCCTGACAGGCACCAAAATTAATAATTTTATCGTTGCCAAAAAGATTCTAATATTTGAAAATAAGGACAACGTTTATTGCTTCTTTTAAATAAACAGTGCTCTTTCAGCTGATGTAAGATCTTTAATAGATGAACCAAAAGTAGATTTGATGGTATGTTGGACGTGACATAAGCAGACAGGCAGGCAGGCAGATATACAGGCAGTCAGAGACCTACCATAGATAGGAGGATCTCTCTTTACAGCTGGAAGAGAAGGAAGGCAGTTTAACCAAGAAAACACAAAACTACTCAAAGAAATACAACAGGAAAAGAAGTAAAGATGAGCTGATACACCAGAAAAGCACAGAAAAAACAAGTGAACAGCAGGCAGGTCAAGAGAGTCAGTTTCACTGTCAGAAATCAGAAATGACACCCACTAAAGGGTAAATCCGAGAAATTCAGCCAGACAAGCAGCAATTCACACCAAGGTTATGGCTCCGTGAGAGAATGGGTTTCCATTTTCATAATAAACACAACATCTAATTGCTTTATTGTTGGCGGTGCTGCTGCCACTTTAGGTTGTATTTGGATCACATGATGTTCGTCTCGGCCACATAGTTGGTTCAAACAGCTTTTAATCAAGAGCTCAATTCGATTTTCTATTATCTCTAGGACAAAAACAACAGCAACAAAAAAATCCTAACAGCACAGTGAGCTGTGTTTAGTATAAATAAAAAGAAGTGTTGTGCTTTAATGTACTCACTGTGGGTGTGTATAGTGTCCTCGGAGCAGGACGGGGTGGTTGTTTGGGTGCTATAGCCGCTGGAACAGTGCAGAGAATCTCTGCTGCTTCTCGGGGCGTCAGAATTCAGCGCACCCAGTGACAATGCCAGCTGATCCTGGGCCAAGCAGTGCTAAAGGAGTGAAAGAAGGAGACGGATGAGGTTACAACTTTTCAACTAACGAAAGATCTATATACTCCCGCAAGATCATGCTTCTCATTCACTGTTGACCATCCAGCGGTCAAAGCTTCTGTCCAAAGTGACATCCGCAAAACTTTTGTCAAGCTTTTGAAAGTGTGGTTGGAGGACAGGGGGTGTTTGTGCTATTTTATGTAAATATTTTAAACGTATTCAGCATTAATTTTTAGCAACCCTTTTATTTATTTATTTATTTTTTTATAATAAACTACTTTGGATTGAAAAGTGCTATAAAAATAAAATTCAATAGCAGAAATAGGACAGAAAGGCATTTTCTTGGCTCATAATCGGCCTTCGGGATTGTGACGAGGTAAATAAGCACAATATAGTAAAGGCAGTGCATTTAGATCATAATCATGAATAAAAATACGTTTTATTTAACGTTTCATTTTTTAAAGTGTTAACATTCTGTAAATGTTTTCATTATTTCCAGCCAAATCAACTTGAGACACCAAAAATTCCTCTATGGAGGAAAATCCCTGTAAAAGAGCTTTTGCATATGATCGACCTAGCTAACAAACAAAGCTAACAAAGTGGCTCACAACTTTGTTAGTTTTGAGACTTTTTAATAATCTATGCTCGTCCTCTGCCTCCTGCTGGGTTATCAATATGCCTGCATGTTCAGGGCTCCAGGTAAAATAAGTTCAGGTGTCTTTTAATTCATAAAGTCAATTAGTGATGAATGTAATTTGAGTATTTGGAACAAGTTTTTTTATTTATTTATTTTGCTTTAGAGAAAAACCACAGAAGCAGCCCGCTCTGAATGTCATCTTTGTAGTTTTAACTCCATGACTGTCAGACTCAGAACATCACCTGTGCGTTTAACCACAGGATGTTTGCACAAGAACCACCAACCACCTTTTAGAGCCTGTTTAGCACCAAAAACACCAGTTCACCACAAGGATCTGTATGCTGGCTGAGAACATCAACTGTGACAATTTCACACAGATGAAATACAAAGAACTTCTCTTTTTTCCCCGAAGCAATTAAACTGTCACAGTGGAGTGCCATAACAGCACCTCCTGGTTCTTCCTGTCACTCCCTGAAAGCAGGAAGCAAGAACATGGGAGGACAAAGAAAAGGAGGAAAGCAAAACAGACAAGGTACTGATAACAGTAGAAAGAAACAAAAGAGAAGAGGAGCCGCCATAAGATTAGGGGTGCAGATCATTTTAGTCCTCTGATCTCCTGCTGCCCTCTGGTGGATGATTTGGTTATTTTAAAGATCCAATTCCGCTGTTTTTGAACTCTATAATATACCATTGAAAATACACTTGCATGCATTTTCTGACTTTTATTTATTATGTTTTGTTTTAATAAACAGTTTTTCTTAGTTCATAGACTGGATCAGTAAACAAAAAATATAAACGTAAAATAAACTCGTGTCTTCAGGGATGTTTAGTACAGCATTATTTTACTTTAATATTTATCATTAGTTTTGATTTTTAATTCGTTCTCGTGAATTTTTTTGTTACAGTTCCATTTCATTTCAGCAATTTCCACAGTGGTTTTTCTCATTTTAATTCAGCTGTTATTAGTTTGTGGGTTTTTTGTTGTTTTATTTAAACAGAAATTTAAATACATTCATGTATTGTTTTGTATTTTTCTTTTAATTTCTATTTATCTTTTTATTAGTTTTTCACTTTAGTGTTGTTTGTTTGCTGCTACAGCTTTGATGTTTAAAAATGTTTAATATTTTGGGTTTTTGTTTTAACATTTGTGTTGTGAGTGTTGCAGGTTTACATTATAATACACAAACAACCCTCCCAGTCTCAATAAAGATGGCATCAATTCCTTCCGTATGCTTTCCAAGCAAACACAGTTTGTTTGTTGTTTTTTAAATTATTTTAGACAGCACACAAATACTGTTTCAGTTAGTTTCATGTAGACTGAAAGATACAGATGAGATTTTACAAGAACAATCACCAGAATCCAAATATGCTTTCTGTGGGTTTTACCTTTCCAGATGCAGACATGGCGCGAGCTCGCTCTCCATGTATGTAGGCATTGTGTGGAGGGGCCAAGAGGCCGTTCTCCGCCCCTCCAGTTCCCCCAGAGGCCAGCTGATTGGTGGACCCAACTGAATCCTGTCATTAAGAAACCAAGTCAGAGCGGATCAAAGGTACAAATCATCAAATGTAGAATCACAAATCAACCGCAGAGAGTACAGAGAGTATAGTTCTGTTCAGCCATCATAAAAGTCTCTGGTGGAAAGAAATTGACAGAATATACATTTGTAATAAAAGCTTGTAACTTACATCCATGTCAGCACAGCCATCAGTTTTAATCAGATGTGTAAGAAACAAGCTCTATTTTCTATATATCAGACTTGCATAATGGCTGCTGATGTTAGACCATCAACACGACATGTTAGCAGTTCAGCCAGCGTTTTACTGAGAGAAACATCACACAGAAAATACTTATTTGTCATTTTAAAAATATCAATAAAAGTTCCTCATTCAACAGCAACATGAACCCTTAATGATTTTGTTCTTTCTCATGTAATTTTGAGATAATTTCCTCAATTTTAAACATAAATTTACATTTTTATTACAGGACGACTGACAAGACACCACTGACAGCAATAATGACACCAGTTTAAAAGGCCATTACGCCAAAATTCAAGAACAGAAAGGGCGTCTTAGCGGCGGGAGACAAATAACAGGTTTTTGAGATAAGGAGAAGGCTTGCTTTTGAGGTGGGATGAAGCAATCGTGTTATTTATTAAATAACAGTGTTAACAAGGAAAAAAGTAAAATAAATATGTCACGTTTGGCTTTGTGTAAAGCCATTAGTGGACGGGTTTGATTTTTTTTCTCTTTTTTTAAATAAAACAAATTATTACATTCACTGCTACTGAAAATAAGGAGTGGGATGTTATGAATCTTTTAAATGTCCAGGTGATCGTATATCAAAAATATATTATGGGCAGTTTTTTAGAATTCCTAATCCAAAAATCCAACATCAACTAAGCTAAAATGACCACAGCATTTCCAGCTAAACTCCTGGCTTAGAGAAAGCAGTCAGGGAAGAGACCTGACTTTTTTTTTCCTTAAAAAAAAAAAAAAACTCTAAAGAAGTGTCATTTTGAGTCTAAAAGCTATCAAGAAAAGTAAGGTTTTTTTTAATTGAATATTAGTACAGTACTTAACTGTAACACATAAATCTGAAACATAAGCATAAAAAAGTTGACACAAAACCACTTTTAAAGAGAATGAAAAAAAGAAAAGAAAAGACACTGATAAATAAACAAATACTGCAAATACTCACACAATTACAGAGTCCCTAGAACTGTACTTGTGAAGGCTCAGAAACATTTTTTATGGAATGGGATCAAGAATTACGTCTAAAATTACAACAAAATGGATTTGAGATATGAGATCCATCCTGGGACACTGAGGGTGGAGGAGGCCGTAGACAATTAAAGGTGAAACTGAAGGTGTGAGCTGATGAAAAAATGTGGAATTAAAAAAAAACAAAAGAGGTAAAATAGCTGGAGCCAATGTGACATTGAAACCAGATTCACACCAATGGAAGACAAAAGGGTCAAAATCACAGGACGGCACTCGGGTGGTCGGGAGGAATGTAATAGTTATATAGTTTTTTCCTCACAGTTTTCAAATCCCTGCGGCTAAAGCGGCGACTCTCAGCGGGGCGGTGGCCATAGCCAGCTGCGTAACCATAGCGACCACGGCTGCCGTGACGGCCGAGGCGAGAGGGGGAGTTCCCTTCGCTGAGAGATCGACCGCTTTCATCGCAGCCGGTGAGCAGATAGGGGGAGGAGCAGCGCTACACACAGGAAAGGGTTAGAGTGGCATGTGTTTGTTTTTGTTGTTACTGTTACAAGCTTTTATTTTGAAGATCCTTAAAGCTGACAGTGTCATTTTAAAATGTGGATGAAGCCTGAAGAATGTGGAGTGTACAGCATTGCAGGAATGGTATATTTAAGTGAAATGCACCTTTAAAGATATTGAAAATATTTGACCAGAATTTGCTTTATTTATTGCGGAAATTTGATTTAAAACTATAAAGTATATAAGTTTGAATGAAATAAGAGTATCTTAATATCACTGATGTACAGTATATGGCTAGAAATCAATGGACAGCCCCAAATGCTACACTTGTGATTTCTGGGCATTAATCTGCTGCTAACATTTGCCCACATTTGTTCCCATTCAGCCAGAAAGGTTTTAAAGTCCAACAATGAGGTTGGGGGATCTGGCCTAAAGCTGAGCGCACACACACAACTGTCAGGCTGATTTTAAATGCACTTTGGAAGCGTCGGCCATAAGCTATTTAAGAAAGATGGACATAACCACCGTGCCCTCAGCTATATTTTGCATTTTGAACTGTCAGTACAGCATTTTTGGTGCTGCCATTTTACATATATACACCTTTTTTAGCCAAATGTTAAAATATTTGGACAAGAGGATGAAGTGATTCTCTGTTAACGTTAGCAAGCACAGTATGGATGCAGTGCAGAAAGTTCATCTGAATTAGAAGGAAGTTGCTTTCTACAATTATATAAGAAAGATTTACCATTACTGTCCTGGAAATAAAAAAACTGAGCTAAAAGACACAGGAGTGTGTGAAAAGGGATGACCATGTACTTTTGGCCACATAGTGTACAATATATTCTTAACAGTATTTTTGAGAACAACAGAAATAAAATTGTTGTAACAAAGGTTAAAAAGTGCGTTACCTGCATGTGTAGTCCATCCACAGCACAGCTGATAGAGTCCAAAGAGGGAACATGTCTCACTGATCCTGACTGGTAGCTATGAGGCCAAGACACAGAAAATAAGAAATGAAGAAAGAAAGAAAGAAAGAAAAAAGCAGCGACTGTCTGGAATGTGAAAATCACATAATAAAGAACTTATTTAAGAATTAAAAGCCATAAACACTGCAAAACACAACAAAGTGAAAGAGGAATGAAGTTGCTGCTATAAGCTCAGTGAAAGTTTGAAATGGAGCCGAAAGCCAGTAATATAACACGCTTTGTTGTGATTGTCTGTTTACACTCTCATCCTGGACATCTCGAGTTATCACCTCTGCACAACGTGCACACTCTCATGTGCGTCAGTCATAAAAAGGCACGACTTTATGACTGTAACTGTCCAATCTGACACTTTGATTATCACAACTCAGAAAAATATGTAGTCTGAGCCTGGATTTAACTTTGACTTGCATCAACTTGCACAGAAACAAAGTTTAAGGTGTGATTTTTAAATATAGTGCAGTACACACAGTAAAGTTACAAACACTGTGACAAAACATCAAAATGAAAAGAAAGCAGCAATGCACACTGATATTATTAGAATGTGAAATGAAGTGATATGAAATACTGTATGTTGTAAACTGATATCAGCTTTGGTGTGTAACCCACCTGCTGATGCTGCTCTTCCTGGAGAGAGTGTTACTGGGAGAAGCTGGAGGTGTCTGATAGGTGTAGCTGAAATCAGAACCTTTAAGGTCCAGGATCACCTGTAATACACACAAAAGACAGCTGTGGTGTTTTTCCTTTTATTTTCCAAAGTTGGGATGTTTCTACTGAAGGCATAAAGCTCAGAAATACAGGAAGTGCTGAAGCTGGAACTATATTCAGTGGTGGATTAATACACATTTGCAACTCCAGTGGGTATTACCAGAACCAAGTTAGTTAATGACAGTGTGGGTCAAAATAAAATACAGCGTGTAGTTTTTTGGACAAAGATGGGTCTTCGCAGATAAACCATGCTTTGCATACATACACAGCACTTTCAGTAGAGCCAATCACTGTTGGTCGTAGTCTTTTTCTGACATTTGCTGAAAATAAGACACAAAATAAAAAAACAAAACATCATCTGCCTTGAAATTGCTAATGTACTTGGGCGGGGCCTTCCAGGCATATTAACAGCCACCTAAATGTTTCTGGCAGCTTGAGCATTTTTTATAATCTGTCAGAGAAAACAATGTCTTCACTCTTATGTTGAAATTTAAGGTTCTTTTAATCTTTTTCATTCAAGGGGGAAAAATGAATTTTTTTATTTTTAATGCAAATTCGTTTTTTTGTTGTTTTTTTAAATGACAAGGACCTGCTGATTAAATGGTTTGTCATGCTGGGCTACTTCTTTAGAGAAGCCCCACCTCCATGTGTTGAATTGCTTTGATCTGCAGTAAGCGGAAGAACCACAAATCATAACCTGTTGCAAAAACTGATCTGTGTGCTGCAACATTAAGTTCACCAAGGTTGCAGAACAAGAGCTACTGTCAACTTGTCACAGCACTTGGCAATTAAAATATTTGTGGATGAGAGTCTCCCACCACAGAGAATCCAAATCTGGGGAAAACAGAGTAATAGCACTAAAAGGGTAATATTAGGCCTGCAGAGGGTGCTAGAGAAAAACTGAGAGATCAGTAAAGATGGAGAAGATGGTTAAGGTACCTGCTCGCTGGCTGGTGGAAGTTTATTGGGTTCAGCTGTCAAGTTTGTCAGATCTTCCAGAATGGTCTGCAGGTGTGTCACCTCACCCAGCATGTTGATCTCATGGTCCTACAAGACAAGCTCCTTTTATTTTACTTTGCCAGATTAGAAAAGTCTGAAAAAGTCTTGTTCTGTATCCCTCTTTCACACACAGACACACACACAACTGACCAGCACAGGCTTCAGCATGCTGACAAAACTACAGTATCGAGCTCTTTCTTCTATCAGTGCTCTGCACACAGCTCGCTTCTCGGTGTCCTCCAGCACAGCGTAGCGCACATTGACGTCCTGCAGCGCGTTGTCCAATTGTCCCCGAGCTTCATCCTTCCCTAAAACACAAACAGGAGGAACTGATGGTAGATCGGTCCAGATGATAGAAATATATGGAGACAGCAGAAATGTCTGTAGTCCAAAGCAATTCTGATATCTTAGCTTCATGATACAAATCACCAGTATTACACACACACTCCTGGAACAATGATGAGAGGACAAGAGTATGTAGAAGAAAAGGCTCATGATAGAGCCATCGTACAGACGGATGATGGCCCTAAACGTACAGCAAACGCAACTCAAGAAACCCTTAAGGCAAAGAAATTGACTTCTCCACTTCAGCTCATCTAAAAATGTTTTTCACTGCAGGAGGGAAAAACTGAGGATAAAATTACCACAAACAAGCAGAAACAGAAGGCAGCTGCAGTAAAGATCTCAAAAAGAATCCCAAGGAATGAAACAGCTGTGTGTGGAGGAAACCACACAGAAACTTTACATAGAAATTCGTGCAAATGAATGATAGGCATCGTTTTAGTTTTCCAAACACTTTTAAACCTGTGAAAAATGCTATGTTTAAAAACCATCTGTAATTTTGTAACAGTATATACATTTATTTTGTGTAAAACCCATCAAATGAAAGCTGTGAGTCTGCACTTAATTACATTATCACCACAATGTTTCCCACTGTTTAATTTTAATTTGATTCGGCGTTAATTTGTTTTTCGAAAAATGAGGATATTATGCAAATGTCCTGATGCTTGATTACACAACAGTGAAAAAATTCCCACCACGCCATCTGTGGTAAAAACTTTCACAAATCCATCCTTAACGTTTTGATCAACTTTCTACTGCAATATAACAACCAGCTAATGTTAAATCTAAAAATATTTGCTTTTGGTGTATTCATGGTGTGGAGGCAGTTAACCAAAGCAAGTATCACAGTTCTTATAAACAACATTAACATTAACATCTCTTCCTTATAATGAGCAATACTGTGTGTGAAGGAAACCACACAGGCTCACAATGTGTTACCCATATGCTACCACCAGAGGGTAGAACAGCACCACATAAAAGCAGTGAAGAGACACATGCAAACACACACACACACACACACGCAGTCAGCTGTTTGTCACACACCCTGCCCGGCCTTATGTTCAGCGCACACAGAAGGATAAGTGCCTAAAATGTGAAAATTAGTATGGCAATGTAGGATTTCCCAGCTCAGATTAAGAAGACTGAGCGTTTTGTCGTTAACAGGCATCTTGCATGCTTAGAATTCCTTCAATAACGTGTCAGTAAAAGGCTCTGAGTAATTGAGGTGCTTTAGAGTGGGATGGAATTTGAGTTTGAGGAAGAGAAACGGACATTGGTTTCCCTTTCTCTGACTCCTTTGATTTGATTTACTACATTGTTTACTGGACTCTATGCCAGCATGTGAACCATACCAGGCTTGTCACATGAGTCATGAGAAGCCCTGAAACCCAGCTCACCACTGCAACAACCTCGAGTCTTTGTTAGACAATAATAGCCTTCACAAAGCTAGCCATGGGACAGTTCAGGAGTGATCTGCCTTGAAGATGATATTTTACAGTTCTGTCATCACCATTTTAGCTCTTATTCCTCCCTGTAAAGCAGACTGGGTATTATGCTTAGCTGATGCCTAAACCCTGAAACCTTTCTAATGGCCATTAGGGAATAACTCCTTGTTAGTCCATGACAAAATTACCCTATTGCTCTATAAACTTAGGAAACACTTTCCAGGTGAAACTCTGATCTCAAATGCTGGTTTCGAGTGTTATTAAAACCAAATTATATATATTTTTTACATTATGGTCCTCATTTGACTCACAAAGTAAGATAAAGCAGCTGGCCTCTTATGAGTGTGTAGTATCCCCTAGTTTCTCAATTAGAAAACAACAAGATGGCAACTGTAAAAAAAAAAAAAAAAAAGTCTGCTTAAAGTTTCACAACAAAACTTCGGTAACTAATGGGTGGCATCATCTTGTCTTAATCTTTGATACAGAGTCTATTCTTTTACACCGCCAGCCATTAGACCTGAAGAGGGCACATTAACTGAGATAAAGTGAGCAAAGGCTTATATATGAACAACTGAATTCAAATATGACACACAAAGTGCTGAATTGTGTTAAATGCCAAGTATTTGGTAGACTGAAATCCTAACGTCCTGGATCCTTGATTCAAAAAGCATCAACTTTTCTCCAAATTTATTCAGTCTGGTGCACTCCAAGGTTCCAATATAAAGATTACATACAAAAAACAATCCATTTAAATGCTGCATCAGCTTTCAGCTAGCTTACAATGTGCCAACTGCATCCTGCACCAGCACACACGGTCATGGCTGTTTTTATGAATATGGACTCGTCACTGACAATCATCAAAATGTAATTTTTGCCATTAAAAAAACCCCAAAAACCAAAACACTCCTGAATACACACTTTTGAGTCAAAGAACTTTTTTTTTTTTTTCTCACCAGCTCACAGAAGGCTCTGTCTCTTCAGTGAACTGTGATCAAATCCGTTCCCTCATTTCTTTCTTTTCCACTCCAAACTAACAGTCTTCATGCCACACTGACAGGCTGTAGTATAAGGTCAAAGCTGCATAACTAACAGATATTTCCACGCAAGATTCTCAGCGTCTCTCCACTGGAGCCCACAAGTTTCCACATCACACTTCTGTAAGCTGCACACTGGACCTGCTTGTACCTACATGTGCTAAACTCATTTAAGGTGAGTGCAAAGAAACTTTCCCCTTTTCAGCAGACAAACGTAAAAACAGCCTTCTGGTGTCAGAACCGGCACATACGTCATTCTGCTGCGAAGTTCAAACATCCAAGTGGAGAAACAAAAAGCAAAGCACATTTTTGAGACCAAATTCTTCAGGATAATTTTCAGGATTCCCTTAAGAATCTGACCGATTTGTTGCACTAGAAAGATTCTGAAACTGAAGTTAAGCTAAAATCACTTCAGGCAATCTGAAATGGTGTGTAAAAGACATGACTTAAATGTTTTATGGCATTTATAACACATGCTCCATGTGTCGCCACTGTGAGCACAAAGAAAGTCAATGTCAGTGCAAACTGCTCCTCCACAAAATTCAACAGATGTTTGATGTCACCAAAGCAATAAGGATTATTTCTGAACTGTGAATCATTCAATGTTACTGGAGGAGGAGAATGTTACAAAAACATTTCAAAGGATATGGGGGAGAATGTGACAGAGCAGAGATGTAACCAAATGAATTTTAGAAGCAAGTCTTGTCAGTCCAAAGCTCCTGGGTGGATTATTTATTTATTTCTTTGTTAAAGGCAAAGGGTCAGTTTAAAAACCTTTTCCACTATAGTCTAGATTTCTACTAGAGATATGTGAAGTCACAGTATGGCTGCATTAAAAGCTCAGTACAAGTGACAACACAATCAGTATCTGTGGCTCATCCCCACAACGCAATGATCTCAAGCCTTTAAATACCCTCAAATTAAGAGGCAACCCCCTACACTGAAAATTGAAGCGGGAAGTCTGCCTCCACAGACTTGAAACTTGTATTAAGCTCTACTTTCCACATGCTTCAGCACAACACACTCTTTGAGAGCAGAGGGAGGTTAACTACCAGGTTTAGTGGTACAGAAAGTCTCTCATAGATTTCCCTTCAGGAATAATTAAGTGCCACTGAGGAATAACAGAGTCTGTAGGTGTAACTGTTTGGTACAGTGTTGTCTGGTCTGAGTCTGGCGGTTCAGACCCACAGGTAGAGAGGACAAACAGAGTTCTGACCTGCAGACCACCCAACTGTGGAAACAACCACTGGATGTAAAAATGAAGCCCAGAGGCGGTGAAAGAAGTTTTCAAAGAATTCAAAGTATCATGTTTTGCAAAGCAGCAGCTTTCATGTTTCATACACAGTTTCTTCATTTTATTTTAACTTGATATTGCTCAAAGAATATCTATATAGTCTCTGACACTTTTATCTGTCAGCCTTAGATGAATTTTAGTTTGAGAACCTAAATGCAGGTAAGTTAACAAACACTATCAGTTAGGATAGATGCCACTGGGCTATATGATATAGTGAGTATTTTCATACTGACTACATTTTATTTGCAATATTTTCTTACTGAACTCCATCACTTGCAAGCAGATGATTGTTTCAAATGAAGAATTACAGCCATCTAACATCTCATATTACAGCTCACAGCCACCTGCAAAATCCCACAAACTGATCCCCGGGCTTATCTGTTCACCAGATTTCTGTTCAACTGTTCTTTAACAAAGCTTGAAATATTTTTCCAGCAAACATGGTGCAAACAAGACCTCTTTCAAACTTCAACAGCGAGAAGTAGGAAAAACAGAGACGGGGACAGCAAGTCCTGTGAAAAACAGTGAGAAGCAATTTCCACAGCCAAACACAAACCCACACACACTGAAGACTCTGTGCAGACGTTAAGCTCAACCTAAACACAGCCTGTTCCCTCAGGTGTGTGTGAGAGCATGGAGAAGACTGAGGATAATTTCACGTTGCTAACAGAAGCTCAGTGTCCGCGTGTGCTGTTAGTCTGACTTCTAGGCTCTGTGGAAACACACACAGGCTGCTGTTTCTACAAGGCTCCAGCTCAACACCCACAAAAACACAAAGACCTGAACTCAGAAGCTCCATCCTGCAAATTCATGCCGTTAAAGCAAAGCTAATTCTCACCAGCTGGGAGACATAATGTAAAAACACCTCATGGATGCTTCCAAATGTAGCTCCAGCTTACCTCAATGCATTTGAGAATTTGTTCCTGTGGCCATTTTGACATTAATTTTCTCAATCTCTAGATTTTTATGGCTTAACAATGTATAACACACAAACGAAAATGCCTCAGGCAAGCCAAAATCTAACAGAGCTAAATCTAAATTAATTCTACTCAAGTCACACACATGTAACCTGAGAAGTTAATGAGAGGAATCTTTTTCCTCTGGACTGCACTTCCCTGTAATCATCTGTCAGTCAAACAGTATGAGGAAAGAGGTCACTTATCAGTGTGTGGAGCTGCTTCCACACAAGCTGCAGTGAATATTGTCTTTGTAAACTGCAACAGCATGGCTGAATAGTGCATTTTTATTTTTGTACAACAATAAGACTTAATGACACAAAAGAATAGACTAAATCAGGCCCCGAATACATATATAATGCACAGTGGTGGTGCAGCGGTTGCAGTAAATGCAAGGTTAAATAATGAATGATCAGGCCCCATCATATCTTATAGTATCATATTATCTCTGGAGCACTTAACTCTCTAAGTGCAGCCTTGTGGCTCTTATAGTTTGCAAAGTAGAACTAGTTGCAGAGCTTCAGCTATCAGACACCTCTCCTGTGGAACCAGGTCCAAGTCTGGCTTCAGGAGACAGACACCCGATCTACTTCTGAAAATAGGCTTCAAACTTTCCTTTTAATTTACAGATAAAGTTGGATCAGGAGACCTTGAACCATCCCTTAGTTATGCTGCTATAGGCTCAGACTACTACTCTTTTCACCGCCCGTGTGTTTATATGCTGTTAATGCATGTCATTAACTTTTGTCTCCTCTTTCCTTTAATTTGTATTTTGGCCTCATCGCTCCATGATCCCATTTCTTTATCTTTCCTCTTACCCCCAAAACCAGCCGTTGCACAACACTCCCCCTTTACTGTGCCTGGTTCTGAAGTGTCTACTTATGTCTACTTACTAAGTAAGATCGTGTGACCATTGGGGTTTTCTCACTAATATTGTAGGGTATTTATCTTCCCATATGTTAAGTGCATTGATGTAACTGTTGCTCTAAACTGCTGCTATAAAGATCAAAAATATAAATACAAATACAAAAGTGTGAAAAGGTAAATGCAGATGTGGAAGATATTCGTATTACTGTATACAACTTTACTAATTGTAAAAAATACAGAATCCCAAAAGGAAAAAGCAGCTGTGGGCAGCTATAAAATGAATTATTCTTTGTATTAAATGCAATTATTGTGTCTAAAATATGGTTAACCAGATTCCACATCAAACTTAAAAAACGAACATTTCTTTGCTCTGTGTCACTTGCAGTTTTGTTAGACTTTAGAATCTAAAAATCTAACAAAACTGAAAATTGAAAATAAAAAAGGACATGACTGTCATTTAACTTAATGTTTAAGATTTCTCCTAATCAAACTTTGCTATTATCATTTGTTAGTGGAGTTCATCTGAAAAATTCCTCATAGTGCCAACAGTAACTCAGCTCAAGTATGAATTCAAAAACCTCCCAGCCACCACTACATCTTCCATGGACCAAAAATGTAACACAATCTGAAATGAACTCCTAAAAACATACCCAACTACACACCCAAGGAATTAGACTTGAGCCAAAATATGATCTGTTCACTCAGAGAAAGCAAATCCAACCTGGTTCTTGGGTACTGGAGGCTTAGCAGATCAATTAAGACCTCTTTAATTATATCCATATATTGATACCATCTCTCATTATTTAGTGCAAGGTTATTATAGCTAACTAGAACTAAAACTAGTGTAAAAACATCCATGCTTTTTAAAAAAAAAAAAAAAAAAAAAGGGCCCGGGGAATAACCAAAATGACTTTCTCTGCACACAAAGGTAAAATAAAAAAAATATAGAGGACAAGTATTTAGTTTTATGAAGACTGTTCAATTTCAACAGCTTGTAATGCCAAATGATGCCTGCAAAATAATTTTGAAGCACAATGACTAATTTTGATGCTGATGTCCAGCTGCTTTTAAAAGCTTACTCATTAAACAGTCTAGACCATCTGCGTCACATGCTGATGATGTCTTTGGTGTGAGACAGGTGGTTAGGCAGTTTTAGGTGATGTCAAAGGTTTCTGCAGCACTCTCCAAGGCAGGTTGAAACCAGCACAAGCTGTATGCAAAAACTGTCTGGATATTCAAATGAGGACATTTAACGTCCTTTAACCTCCCTGCTCTTAATCTCTTAAATCAACTCGCCTCCTTTTTACCTCATTGTTCTTGCTGTCCTTTTACCTTACTCTGCTTTCCAGCTCTATCAACCTCTCATCTTTATTATATTCTTCCTTTGTCCTCACTATTTTCCACCATCAAATACTTCTCTTCACTTCTTCGACATCTTCAGCCATGAAGCTTCGCTCGATTCTCTTACACTCTGGATTTTTTTTTAACTCTTGCCTTTTAGAGCAAAGCAACAATACTGCTTCCTCCTCCTGCTGCTCCTCACTATGAACGTCGTCATCCCCAGCGTCTGATGGCATCAGTTATTCTTTCCACCTCCATCCATCCATCCATCCATCCATTCGCTTCCGCTTATCCTTTTCAGGGTCGCGGGGGGTGCTGGAGCCTATCCCAGCTGTCATAGGGCGAGAGGCGGGGTACGCTCTGGACAGGTCGCCAGTCTGTCACAGAGCCAACACACAGGGACAAACAACCATTCGCACTCACATTCATTCACACATTCACACCTAGTGGCAATTTGGATTATCCAATTAACCTATCCCCACAAGCTGCATGTCTTTGGACGGTGGGAGGAAGCCGGAGTACCCGGAGGGAACCCACGCAAACACGGGGAGAACATGCAAACTCCACACAGAAAGACCCCGGCCTGATGGTGGAATTGAACTCAGGACCTTCTTGCTGTGCGGCAACGGTGCTAACCACCGTGCCACCGTGCTGCCCTTTTTCCACCTTTTATCTTTTATTCCATTTCCAGAGTTTACATGTCACATTTTCTGTCTCAACTGTCTTCTCTTTACAAATCTCTCTACTTCTCCTCTTAATGCATTTTTCCATTATCCATCTTTTTTTAAATACAGTAAACACAGCTGAGTCATAGAGATGATGACTTTAACCCATCACTCTCATGCTCTTCCTCCTCCTCTATTACCAGAGCAACACAAGGATGTTTAAGTTTATCAACCACGCAAGATTTGTTTAATCTCCCTTCATTTCCTACCCTCTTCTGTATCTACATTTTGTTATAAATTAAGTTTATATTTCTCGTGTTAAAGAAAGCACAAACACAAAGCAAGTATAAAATGTATAAATATAAGGCTGGTGAGGTGGCAGAGGCAAACGTTAGAGGGCAGAACGTTGAACCAATAATAAAATAACATAATAATTTCCTAAAATTAACTATTAAAGTCTAGTTAACAATCACTGATTACAATGCATTATGGAAAATAAATGGTACAGAAATAAAAGATGAGACTACCTTTTAGAAACTGAAGTAACTTCTACTATCCTGATTTGCATCTGTATAGCTCACAGAATGGCTATTTACATGTAAAAACCTCCTCTAGGCCTAAGGGGCTGAGGCAGTGACCTTCTTGTGCTTGGAAAATTACCAGAAATTCAAATTTCATGGCAATATCTGACATTTCCTCGACATCTTCTGCGCTGCCAACAAACGCCCGTGAAAAACAGCAATTTGAAAGTGCTGTTTACTGATGAAAACACTTGTAATGCAGTGAATCATTGCAACTTCTACAACTTAACCTCTACTCAACCGAACATGTTTTTAGGTAGTAGATGACATGTAGTGCAACTTTTAAAATGTGAAAACAAGTAAAACTCGAGCTATGAACTAGTGTTGACAATAAAAGACATGACATCAATTTTCTAAAACACTTAAAATCACCTTTATGTCTTATTTATGTTTCCCCAATACTCTTCCCATCATCTGCCTCTCTCCCACACGCACGCACGCACACCAGTTGTAGATTCCCTATCCGAAAGTGGTTAAGCACCACATAATGATAGACTGTACACATTCACACACAGAGAATCATATGGGATGAGATGATTAGTGAAGGAACAGATGTTTACCGTTATGAGGTCTTCCTTTAATTCAAACATACATCAGCAAAAACAGACTACAAAAATGAGCCTGTGAGGAGGAGGAGGAGGCAAAAGATGATTGCACAGCGAGGAAAACTGCTAAAAATACAGGAGTTCAACATAGTTTCATGTAGGTGTAACTATGATACAACAATATCAATGTCTGGACTATGATCGTGCAGAAAAAATCCAATACTGCAAAGCTTCACTGGGAACAAGATTGAACAAAAACAACATCTTCAATACAGCTAATCCATAAAATGACAAAACGCAGTGGGCTTTATTTCTGTTTAAGACTCCTTGTACCAACAAATGGCTCAGCAGTTAGTCTCTCAGTCTGTCCCTACTTATTATATGGTGTCTACACACACAGAGAGCACTGTACAGCAGGATAATTATAATGTGAAGCCCTGATTGGTGACTGTTTTGGTGCATTGTGCAGGGGAGGGAAAAAAAAATGCTCTCATGTGCGTGTGTGTGTGCTCTGTGATTACGTGGTGACAACATGTGAAGCTGTGGTTCAGTCTCTGTCTTTGAGTTGCTTTTGCTTACTTGTTTACTTATGGTCTCTCGCAGCTTTGCAATTCTCATAGAGAGCGTACAGTTCATTCAAACCTCAATTTCAATTTTTGCAGCCTTGTCCATCATTTCTATAAACAATTACTGCATTGGACAAGCTTATTTCAAAGAGAACTTTATAATACTTTCAGTGTTACAGTAAAACATGGGATGATTAGAAACACTGCCAGCCTTGTCTATATGCTTGTCACTTTCAAACTGACCTACATTCAGAGAAGCTACATTTTTAGCATCAACTTGATTAAAGCTTTTTAGCTTTAGATAAAAATTTCCCGCATAACAGCACCAGCTCAGGGCGGATACGTGAGATCTGTAACTTTACATATTCAGCACAGCGTTATCATTACAAGTAGAAAGCACAGCTGAAACCATAGACCCAAGCTGTAATTAACCCAAACTTTTCTTCAAATGCTCTGACTTTCTACTGATCTTTTAGACTGCCTGAAACTAATGTGGTCAGTCATTTTGAGCTCAGAAGTCAGAATAAAGGGAATGTTGCAGAAAAAAGACAGAAAACAGAATTAAGGACCAAAAAGGAATAGGAGTAGCAGAAATGTGTTCAGGGATGTTAAATTCACAGGCATCACTGTTTACCCTGGGCGGGTCTGCACTTGTGATGTGTGCTCAAACTATTTTTCTATCTTTGCATTTGCCCATTGGATTTTGTAGAGCCACAGGACAGAGAAGATATTTGTATAGAGGCCTTGAGGTTGCATTTCAATCTTCGTGTATGCATGTATGTTTATGAATGCAAGCGTGTGCATTTGTGGCATTTCTGTTTTGTTTTGTTTTTTAAATTTCTTTCTTTCTAGCATACAAGGCCTTCTGCAGTCCTTCCTAGCAAGCTTTCAGTTTGTTTGGTAATGGGATGTCAAGGCTAGCTGCAACCATTGCAACTGCAGGGTGTGTTACTTTGATAACCGGGGAGGGAGTGGCACAGGTATCTGCCTGCCAGTATGCCTGGTTTCTGGCACAAGTCCAACTGACAAGCCTGGAGTCAGACCTCAGGCCTCACTGTACAGAGGCTGCTCTCACAGTATTTATTCAGTGAAAAAATATTGGCAGATTTAAAATAATGATCAATTACAAAATTACTATAAGCACAATAGCTGACTATACCCCTCCATTTTGGGTAGGGAAGACATTTAATCTCATATTGACTGTGCTAAAAGTGGCAATTACCTTACTGTCGTAAGGTAATTGCAGCAAGCCCCAAATCAAACACAAGCAGTCCAAGAAGCACAAAGTAAGTGGAAACAAATCCACGTAATTCTAAAGTCAAGACCAACAAGACCAAACAAGATTAACAAGCCCGAAGGAGATACACCCTGAGATAAGATCAAACAGTCGCAAGGTAGCAACAACAAGCCCCATGTCAACAAGTCATTATTTACCCCAAAGTCCGAACACAATTTAAGGAACAACAAGTTCCATCACCATACAGGCCAGGTCAATGAGAATTTCTAGTGCAAACCTAACAGTGCAGTTTTAGTACTACAGATTATTTCTAAACCCAATAAAGTTAGGTGTATCACATTTGATAGATGAGTTTTTGAGACCACTATTTCTCCAGATGCTCCAAATTAGTACAAAGAAATAAGCAAGGGTGACTGTTTACTATTGATATTTGCGGGGTGAGACAGTATTTGAGTTAAAATGTCAAAACTTTGAAAGAGCTAATTTTTTTATATACTTAAAACCAAAGTGGTGCATAGTTGTTCTTTTAATACATAAATATGTTTTAAGATTGGGTTTTTCTTGGGGCACAGATGACAGAAGGATGGCCATGAAATAATCCGTCAAAGAGCTGAAAACACTCATGTTAACACAATGAAGGCAGGATCGAAAACATTCATGTTGTTACTACAGAGATTAGCTCACTGTGGAAGATGGCTTACATATATAGAAGGTGGAGCCTTCTATGAATAAGCTGTAATATCTCCATGTTTTACAACTTGTATATACACATGGGGAAAAAACTGTTTTGTCCTTTTCTTGTTTTCTGTTGTCTGAGTGCAGCTGAAAACCTGCTGGAGGTGAAATGAAGGTGGTGATTCTTACCTTTCTTCACCTTCTTCTGCAGTTTGATGGTGTCTGAAGATTTCTTCTTGATGTCTGCTCTGGCCTTCTTGTACTCTGAACCACAGGAAAAAGCAGAAAGTGAGGAAGCTTTTGTCTTTGCCTAAGTGTCTGTGAGTGCGTGCTAGCCTGTTGACATACCTTTGGCGTGGTCTTTATCCAGCTGACTGGCCACTTTTTTCCACTCCTCCATTTTCAACTCAAGAGGTGTGATGAGACCTTCTGAGAGGGACCTGAGGGCAAAAAGAGATATAGACTCACTTTATAAAACACTGTGCCGAAACATTTTTTTTAAAATAATTAACACTGTAAATCAAAAGAGCACTTTAGTGAAGTTCCAATAAGGGCCTAAGGGTACATCTTTCGCCATCTTACAATGCTGTGATTACAGCCATTCCCCAACTACCTGTGAATGGTACTCATGGTCATTGATCAGTGGGTTTTGGTCAGTGGTTGTTGATCAATGGTCATGAGAATTTGCATAATTATGATTAAGGAACTGACCTCCCAGCCCATTGTTCCTTCAGTGGGCTGTTTTCAGTCATTATGCAAATGTACTGTTTATAAGATTTGGGGGAACCTGCAGTCAGCTGAGACTGAAGAAGTCACTTGGATGAGTGACGAAACGTTTCTTCCACAAAACGCTACGTCCAGATGAACAGAATCAACTTTTGGAGATTTACTTTCCTGGATGATTGAGAATGAATCAAGATACTTATAAATTGACTTTTGTCCATCCGTTTACAGTAACTAAAGGAATAGTAAACAAAACTTTAATTACATGTTGACCAGTGCTCTATCAATTTTAAAAATACCAGCAATTGTAGGTTCTACTACTCAGCCTCCTAGTAGATACATCTATGGTATCAATTTTAAAATCCTACATCATCTTGTTCTTGAGTTAGCGCATTCATAAGGTTTTCAGAAAACGTAACCTCTAACCAGAGGTCAGAAGTCACTGAGATCCAAAATGTTTAGTAGATGCACCCATGGTATCAATTTGAAGCGCCCATATCATCTTGTTCTTGAGTTATCGCATTCACAAACTCAGTGTGAGAATTCAATGCTTTTATACGCTCATGTTACTGTGGATATCTGGAGGAGAGAAACTGCACCAAACGTCTTTGTGATGAAATTGTATCGATCTTTATTGATTTACTCTTTATTTACTCATGGTTCACACATTTTATTGAGTAAGACTGGCAACAAGTCATCAATTAAAACCTTAAAATCAATTCTAAAATTACATGGTAATAAGAATGATAGGAATAAGCTGTACTTTATGTAGACTTACATGTATAACAGCTTTCAAAATAAAAGAGGAAATAAAAGCATCCATGACCATCTCTAGATTTCCTTTTTGTATAAAACTGAGCTGACCTTACTGAGTCTCCGGAGCTGCCTAAAACATGACTGAACATCTGAGCTGACAAGCTTTTTGTGACTGAAGTGATCAAAAATGACACCAAGGTTTTTACAATACGGCCCCATATTTAGTGAATGAGAGCCCAAATGTGTTTTGGTATATGTGTTAGGTGCTTCCATTGTACTGTTTTTCATAATTTAAACAAACTGGCCACACCCTACAAAAGCAGTTTACAACAAACAATCTGAATAGTAACTTTAATCTAGACTTCTTTTTCTTCAAATGAGTGGTTCAAATAACTGAACTGGGAATCTGTGCCTGCGTGCACTTGATGCTAAATTATGTGCTGCTGCTGTGTCTTTACTATGAAGCTGCTGAGTTAAATATTAAATAAGGCTGTAAAAGCACAACTTTATTACTCAGTAAGGGACAGAATAATTTAACCTGAGCATTACCTCAGCAGGCTGGAAAGAGACAACTTTACAATTTAATAATGCAGCTGTTATAGCAGATATCTGCTACCTTTAAATAAGATGTTTTCTTTAACATTCTCATTTATATAGATGAAAGAAGATGGAAGAACAAAACTTGTAGGGGACTCCAGACAGGCAGCACAGGTACACCTAATAATGTGGCTTCTGAGTGCATGTGCCGTGATCCGCATGAGACACAATATATGCGTCACTGACTGACACCTCTGCTAATGACAGCAGACAGTAATGACAGGACAGCTGTAATGTTGCAGTGACAGTGATAATGGGTGAAATCAGGATAGCATACAAGTCCAGCTTTCTCACACTCCCTCACACACACACACACACACACACACACACACACACACTTTGTGTTAACATATGTCTGTTGGAAATAATTACCCAATTCCCACACTGCCTGATAAATGGTGTCACCGCACCATCATTCAAACCTTCACCTGCCTTACCTCCTTCCTACATAAAGATTATATTCAAAGCTGTGTGTGAGTGGAGGGTGAGAATTAGTGTCTTACGTGGTAAACAGCTTAAGTTTGGACTCGATGCTCCGGTGTCTCATACACATCCTGGTTAGCGCTGAGCCTATCTCCTTGGTGGCACCTGGAACAATCAGAAAATAACTTATTTTTAAAAAGAAAAAAAAAAAAAAATCAGAATAGAGTTAATTTTAAAGTGCTCACAAAATTTAATAATAAAATGTAAATAAATTACATTCCGGTATTTGGCATTACGGTATATAGCTTATATAGTTGTTTTCTATGAGATTAACTGTACAAATGGATACAGAGAACCACAGGAGTTATCAGTCACGGCTCTATTGATCTATAATTCCTAACAAGTGTTAGTGTTGTTTTTTTAAGGGTCCAACACTGCTGATCAAAAAACACAAGAGGAGAAGAGCAATCTTCCTTTCAGGACATGATTCCTGCACCAAGGAATTCTTTTCCTTTTTTTTAATCCACATAAAAACAAAAAGCTTCAACCAGACCTGACGGAAAATGAATTAAAATAACACAGAACAACATGTTTTTACAGTTTTTAATAAAAACAGTAAAGATATCTTCACCCAAGCATTTATTAATTTATTTTTTTAATCTGAGAAATAGTACTTTGTGTGAGAAGCACAGTCAGTGGCTTTACTGCCTGGGACTGATCATTGTTACGGATGGAGTCCACCCCCACGCTTAAGTTTCCTGTCTGAGTCAGGAAAAACCCATCTTAGCTAACTAGCTAGTCCAGCTCTGTGGTCTTCAAACATTTTTGTTCAGAGGCTGATCATTAAGGAAAACCAGGATTTGCCAGTAATGCAAAAAATCTGTGTGTTCATCAATACGCACACCTGTTGCTATGCATGCTCTTAGCATGAATTAAATAAATTGACATGTAATCCACATTATTAGAGAGATTTGGTTGGATTTTGTTGGTATTTGCTGACTGTATATTTGTGAAAGACATCAAAGGAGCTGCTGAAAGGCCAGACATAAGACAGAGTCAACACCTCTGTCAGTTTAAAAGGAGCTCTTATCACTGCGATTTTACCCAGATGACTATCATCAATGTGGCGACTCTTATTTATTTATTTTTTTAAAGCTTTTTGCTGCTGCTGCTGAAAAACCAGTGAAGGAAATCTAGATCATAACCTAGATCATTATGAGCAGATGACAGGATATCTGTCAGGTTTTTGTATAACACACCACCTTAAACTTTCTATACTTCAAAACAACGTAAGGGCTCCAAAAATCTAAAGGTTTCTGAGCTCGGCTGATCTAAATGATATCTCTACATGGAACTAAACAGAATTTCCACATCATGATTTTGAGTGTCTGGCAACCCTTGCAGCAGCAATTTATGTCTAATTGTCCAGATTTATATTAACATACGTAGTGAAGACATAGAAGGACTTTGACAAGCGGTATTAAGTGTATTTATGTTTCGCCAGTAGAGCTGAATTTGCTCATTAAGTTGCAGTCATGACAACAGACAAAAACTAATCAATGAAAATTATCAACAAAATCGAACATGTCATAAAAAAGCTAAATGAAGTTTAAAAAGTCTAGTAAAGAGCTTGAAACATACAAAAGCTAAATAAAATAAAAATGGTGAATAGAGTAAAACTGTAGTAGAAAAAAATTCTGAGATGAGTAAATGAGTTGTTGCCCGTAGCCTGCATGATCTGTAAAACACAAAAACAGGAGCTGAACTGAAGCTCTTGAACATTGTAGCAGTTTGTGTGAGGTTGTTGCTTCATTAGAGGCTATTTGGAAATCAATCGGATTAAAATCTTATGACGAGTGGTGTAATGTGTGTTGAAATAATAGGTGTGTGTCTCATTTTGTTAAAAAATTATGTAAGAAAGACACCACCTCCTTTAATAACCAGTTTGGGTTTATATGATGTTACAATGTTAGCTTCATGCTGAAATGCCCACAAAAGCATGACAAATGCAAACACAGCCAGGACACATTTAAACACACTGACTAATACACATTTGATAATGAGCTTGTGTGCACATCAGGAGGTTAGCTCTCTCAGTCTCTTTCTCCATCTTTATATCATTTATAAAAGGTATTCCCCATTTTGCTCCCACTTTAAAGAACAATGATCTGAGTGGGTGAAAGCCCAGAGCTGTGATTTTTTCATGTTATGAATCAAGACATCATATATGAACACATCCATTACAATCTCCAAACCAGAAATAGAGAGAAGTGTTTGCATCTGTTAGTTTGATTGTATATTTAGGCTTGATGTAACACTATGTTTGCAGTAGGGATAAATACTAGAATAAATACCAATAGATGCCAAAATACTGAAAAGGCAGTGGTACTTGTTTTTCTTTGTTACCATAGTACCAAATGTACTGAGGTGACAGTTCTTCTAGAAATGAAACAGGCAGCGTACAGCTACAAGTGTTGTAGTCCAACTTTACTTGACGAAAAATAAAAAGATACCCCACAAGAACAGTAAAAAGTACACGTAGAAAATGGTGATTGGTGCAGCTGCCACGACAGCTCTGCTGCGACACACTGATAAAATTGATAAGGAAGGTTGAGCTGGCTAGGGAAGTAATTTGCATTTTAGGGGGAATGACCAAAGGGGTGAAACTGATTTGCAAAAGGAAATATGCAAATGATTTTATCGTGTATTTTGGATCAAGGGAGGAAATACTTACAATTTAGCAAAGCACCTAAAAGACCGACATCCAATATATATGTTTTCCTGAAAAACATGTTATCATTTTGTTTGAGACAGCTGGCACTGCCGCTGTGAAATCAACTCTGCTCCATAGGCTAAATGTTTGCAATGCCTAGTATTAGATGCTTATGATAATGTAATGCAACTATAATATTAGCAAACTATCCTAACATTTCCATTAAAGCCTCTCCAACAAAATGTAATTAAAGATCTGCCACTGCGTCTATGTTTTAAAACAAGCTTTTAATAAAGGAGTTTTGTATGTGGGATGATCACTTTGTTTTGGTATCAAGTTTGAGTGTCATGATTGAGGATCATGTAATTCTGGTGGAATTGATACTGACTACAAAATTTCTGGTGTTAAGACATCCCTAGTTTGGAGAGACTTTTTTATTTTATTTTATTTCACCGGGATTGTTTTCGTCAGTAAAATGGTGAGGTCTGTGGGGACGCCACGGTGAGCCAATTTACACACAAAAACCAGACTAAAAGAGTTAGAACTACAGGCCCAAAAAAGAAAAAAAAGTGAGGAGAAAAACCCACACAATTCAGGCAAGTTTTATGATTTAATAACATTTTAGCTGATCAGCTGAAATTAATTCAGTAGCCTAATGGTCACTAATTACAGTAGGCCTATTCATTCAAGGTTAAAAAACAAACAACAAACAAAGCTCTCCTGCTGATATAGCTTCCTTTCCTTTCCTTTGTAAAGTAAGTAGGAAATAAAGTTCTCAGTGTGTGTCCATCTCTCTGTGGTTACACATTTTGCTTTTAGGCCACCCAGGACGCAGTATGAAAGATGGATAGCACTGCCATTAGTGCAGTTTGATGGCATCTCTTGTCCAACTCTGGCAACTATTTGTGTATTTCACCAGGGATGACAGAATGACTAGACAATGAAGAAGCTTACGTAACCTTAGGACCACTTCAGAACATTTTAATAACACCATAGAAAACGCGTGAACGTAACACATCAAGTCAGTGTAACAGGACCAGTTTCTATACCAAGTGTTTCTTAGTACAGAAATTACATGAGTTCACCAGGGGCTTTTAAAAGCCCCTGGTGAACTCATGTTTAAGAAACCAGCTTGAGATGATATGAGTGTTGTGATATCCTGTTCAAAGCCGCCATTAAGAAATGAGTTCACTGTGGTCATATAGGGACAGACATGGTCAGCAACAACACTGTGAAAGGCTATGATGACTAAATCTTGCTCAGCTGCCACCATGAGGCTAAAAACCACAGCAGCATGAGATGTTAATGCAATCATGACAGGTACCATTCTTTACTGTTTACACCAAATTGTGACGCTGTCATCTAAATGATACAGCAAAAATGTATACAGAGATGCTTATATGCATATGCTTGTATTATTAAAAGGAATATCTAAGGTTCATCCAGGTTGCACTGTGTTGAGCCTATTGATATCTATCATACATGCCCAGTTTTTTTACAGTCTGTATTGTTTCTTAAGACTTTCTGTAACTGTATTATGGAGAGATAGGTAGATATCTATAGATAGATATACATGTCAGATATGTGAAGCCTAACGGTGAGTACGCATTCAATTCCTTGTGGATGAGCAGTTTCTGAAAAAGACACTCATGCTGTTTCAACTACCTTTCCCAATGCTACACTTTATCTCCAGCAGTAGTCTTGACCATGTCTACATTCTTTAAAGCAGTGAGATTCTGCCACGTGACTAGCCGATTAGGTATTTGCTATAAAGAGCAGTTGGGCATAAAGTGGCTGGTGGGTGTATGGGACCTTTATTCAGATTTGTTCCACATTTCGGAGGTCACATAAATGTTGAGGCAGAAGAACTAGAGTGGGGACAGAAATGCCTCTTCATTTCAACAGTGAGTCCTCTGTCGTCCTCTGCTCATCATAAAGGTTTCTTTGTGTGACTCAGTGTGTCTGTGGACACAACACTTCCTGTTAAACTGTTAATGTTTTAGCGTCTGAGACAAACAAACAGAACCGTTACTTCCACAGCCCGTTTTCCTTTTGTTGTGTTTTGTTTGCGTTTTTGTACAACAAAAATGACAACTTTTGACAAAGCAATCCTGTTAGTTCATTCAAATTAAAAAAAAACAAAAAAACAAAGGCAGTTACATTCCTAAACTGGTTACAATCCTAAGCACCAGAGGTATGTGGAAGTTGCTTTGGTTTTTTAGATTGATCTGGTCGGTCAATCATCCTTTTCCATCCACCTACTTTCTTAACTGTTTATTCGATTAACTTAAGATCCCTGGGTCTATCTTATTTCTCAAAGAACAAGAGGCTGGGTATACCCTGGATGAGTCGGCAATATACTATATGACCCAGAGTCAGGCATACAACAATTTACATTCTGACCAACAGGATTCATCAATAAACCGGACCTAACATGTATGTCTGGAACCTGGAGTACTCAGTGAAAACTGGATATAAATTCATTTGAAGAACTGAAAAGTGCCTTTCCAAGCTATTTGCAGCAGCTGATTAGAAGTGCTAAACAGTTGATAAGAAGTCTAAAAGATATAAATGGCACAAAGTCATCAAGGCTAAAATTAGGTTAATTATGATGCAAGTGAAAGTACGTAGCTGTTGTCTCAAGGTCCTTTGTTTTCATTTGATAAGACATTTAACTGGCATTTTTGGCACACCCATTCTACTTACACTGACTAATACTACCCGACTGCAATTTTTTAAATATAAAGCAGGCCTCAAGCAGGTCTGTATCGGCTGCATATCCAAAAACAAAACAGACACTACTATGGAACCATTAATTCTACCTATAAAAGAGAGGAGTTTGCAATGGTGTTGAGGAGCAAGATTGTCCTTTCTCTTTTAAAACAAATGTGGACGTGCTTTCAATGTTTTTCAGGCCTCTAGCAAAGGTCTTTTGATGATTTGTGACTGTGTGGGTATGTTCTGTGATTTCAGCTCTCCTACTCTGACACTGAATCGAACAATTAGTGACATCCACTTTACTCAGCTCTAGTGTGATGAAAGTGATACAGCAGATTTTCAGCAAAGAGACCGAGCTGTGTGAGCTCACACTGACTCATTTTGTGTCGTTTGAATATCTAAATCAGAGACCTGCACAGGGAGGAAGCAGGAAGGCTCACATAGGCTGCAAAGCTGACTCATAACTGACACGTTTAAAACAAAAGGACAATTACACTGGCAGATCAGGTGTGTCTGCTCATCCACTCAAAGAGCAATTTAAGAGTAAAACTGAACTGACTATCACATTAACACTCACTCAATCGTCCATCATTTCATCTGCCTCTATAGATCCTCTTTCTTTCTCTCTTATCCATCCTCAGTGCCCCTCCCCCTCCTCCAGACTTCTGTTATCCCCTTTACTTCCTTTCAACCTCCTCTCTGCTGTAACTAAACAAAATAATTATGAGCCCAACATGTGCAGCAACATGGTGGACAGCATGTGTAACATTCATAAACATGTACTCTCAGGTATGAAGTTTAGGTTCATTTCATGGGTGGGGCGAGGTGTGTTTATTTGCCTATTGCACTTCAAGTTCTCAGCTCAGGTATCAATTAAATCTTAAATGTTACAGTCATATCATCATTATCTTAATACAGCTACAGCAGATGTTCCAACAGGCCTAAAAATATATATTTTTTAAGTCTTTAAATACATTTTAAATCTCTATTTAAAATTCTAAGACATAACGATGGCTAATGAGCTTACAGTAGACAGAAAATGAACACCGTCTGGGCTGGTCCCTCAGTTCTAAGATTTTCTGGGCTTTTTTAGATAAATTTAGTTTCGTGTCATGGTTCAAGTTAAGCTCAAATAACCCTTGTTGTATAAACCAGATCATTCAAAAACTTCACACAGGTTTGAATGTCTTGAACATGTTTTAAACATGTCATACATACCGGTACCTGCACAGAATGAAATAGGTCATAGTTAAGTACATTCACATAAAGAAAAATAATTACCTTTCCATCAAAACAGCTGCGGTCAATGACGCTTCTATCATGAGCTAATTGATAAAGATTTTTTCAATCTGTTCAGTCAGTGCAGTTCAAGTTCTACATTTTTGCCATCCTGTGTTCAACATCCAAAGTATTTCCAAAGAAGAGTTTAATCATTCTCTCTTCAACTATACATACTTGTATACAGAGCTTTGATCAATTAACCACCAGCCTAACATGCATGTCTTTGGGCAATGGGAAGAAGCCATAGTACTTGTGGGGAGCCCACATAGCTACAGGGAAAACATGCCAACTCCAAAGAAATGCCTCACCTGGGGTTCAAACCAGGAGACGCGTTGGTGTGAGGTGACCGTGCTAACTACTGTACTACCATGATGCATATACAGTGCACTTATTGGTACTATTAACAGTTAAATATTTGTCAAGTGAATATTCATTTCTTTTGAAATATTAATTTATAAAATTTGATTTATATATTTTTGTTATTGTTGACAGCCCTAAATGTACAACTGTAGCAGAGGTAAAGAAAAAAAAAAAAAAGGACAGCTTGAGCCAGATGTTAAAGTGTAACATTCTGTCATTTAGATATGGATCACTTTAAGGTAACGTTCCTCACAGCATCGTTCAGACGTTCCCATATTTACCATTTTTATTTATTTATTTTGTTTTCTTTTTACATTTCCATTTGGCAGTTTCAGGTCTCCAAAGTTTAAAGCAACAATGTAGATAGCTTTCATTTTGTTTTCCAAATAACCCAGTGCTTCCATCATTTCCTAGAAATTACAGTTATCAGAATCAGAATACTTTATTGATCCCTGGGGGAAATTATTTTTTGTTACAGTGCTCCATTTTAAACCAACATTAAGACATTAAGTTATGACACCCTCCCATTATTTTGCCTCCATATAAGACAACAATCAAAGACCTTTAACCCTAACACATGGTGTGAACATTTATTTAATAAGACATGAATCACACATGGTGTGAAAAGGCTGTGAAAAGGTTGGGATTAGGCAATCAGCTCTCATGGATCATTTTAGTGTAAAGGTCAAATGCAATATATCAACAAGAATACCCACAGGGCTAGTGAAACAAAAGTGTGCAACCAGGTATTGAACAGTGTGGGCGGTTCTTGTGATTGTGTTCAGACATGTCTAACAGAGCTCCGTGTGGCGTGGAGATGACTTCAGAGAAAAATGTAACCTGACAAGATCAGTGTGGGAGTGAGTTTGTTTTTGATTCTCACATTTTGTTGTGTTCTGAATTTGACATAATGCAGATTTAAAGCTCTGAAGCAGTTTAGAAATTGCATTTATGAATTTGAAGTCTTTTTTAAATACACCAAAAGGTCAGACGTATTTGGTTACCAGTAAATCATGCTTGACCATGGGTATCATACAACGCTGTGTCTTTGTGAGGCCTGATATATGCCATTTGCGGTCCATTTCTAATATTTTTGCCAGGAGCATTTCTTTCTTAAATTAAATCCTGCTCAACTTGTGATGTTCTTTGCTGAATTTTCTGGCACAGAAAGCCAACACACAGACAGCATATTGCTGCCATCTGTGTGCCAGCAGATTTGTGTGAAGCCATTAGCTGGAATGTGTATTACATCAGCTGACATAATAACGTTAATACTGCCACTATTGTTTGAAAACACCACCCTAAATGTGGTTCTGTAACTTCCACTTTACAGAAGATCCTTAATGACCTCCAACACCGATTTCCACATCCTTTTGGCGAAACACCAGTAGTTAAACTTCACATGCCCATAGACGAAGCAGGAATCGTATATAGAGGTTGTTTATTTTAGGCTTCAATCACACAAGCTTAGAGCCCATCAGCAACCCCTGAAAACTATAGGTTGCTGAGGAAAAAATGTTTACTGCCTGACTAGTTAGCAAGTAGTTGCTAGACACTCCTTGCTGTTTCTAGGTGAAATCAGTCACAAACAGGGTTCTGCAATAAAAATAAATAAATAAAATTTTAAAAACTCCTTTGTCACTAGCAGATTGCTAAGGTTCCCTGTAGCCTACATGGAACACACTGACGTCTGCAAACACTCACCAACTGCTTGCTGAGTGATAATGAAACCATGAAAAACACAAACTGGAAACAAACTGGCATTGTGGCCGACTGTGGCAATCTATTAGAGATCTAAACAATCACGAGGAGGAGGAGGGGTACAGTACTTTATACCTATTTGCAACTTATGTCACTTTTAGCAATTACTCGCCAACTGGCTGGGGAATACCAATTTTTCCTTAGTAACCTGTGATCACCAAGGGATCACTGACCAGTCTCTGGGACTGACTTTCTTTAAACTATCAGAAGCCATAAATAATAACTGAAAAGAATATTTGATCAACTGCCCAGCCATACTTAAAGGACACACTCCAAAATTTTGACAGGAAACCACATCAGACAAATTAATACTCAAAGCATTGGCATCAAACTGTTTTGATCTTATTTTTGTCTAATTTAGGATTATTATTTAGGATTTTTTACCACAGACATAGACACAGAGTTCTAAAAATATTGAAATATAATTCACCAAAACAAGATATATGTAAGTAAATAAGAATTACATGACTACAATCAGTCTTAAGTGGAAAAAAAAGGAAAAACAAAACTCCAGTCACTGATAATTTCCCTCCATTTTCCAATGACGACGCCAGAGAAACAGTGCAAGGGCTGTTTGTCCTTCTCCTAAACCCAGATTTTCCAGCTTCACTCTCCTCCTCACTGCTCATAATGTGGCCCTTTCAGAAAAGCCTGTAAGTGTGTATGTGTGAATTAATTCCTGTCATTTTTTTTATGCTCCTGAGTTGTTCCACCAAGACTAGCCGCCAGTGTTTTCTTTTCCTCCAAACCTACTGTGATTGTGGCCATCAGGAGAAGAAAAAAACCCTATGTATCATGAGTTTACATAGTTGATCAGTTTAGACTCAAAGGCCTTTCAATTTCTGCATGCACTGTGGCTCATTTAACCTTTCCCCTTCTATTGATCCACTTGTTATTGATTAACTGACCAGCTGACCAGTCAATATAGAGAAAACTGCATGTTTACCTCTGCAATACTTGAGCAAGCAAACATGCAGAGAAAGCTGACCTTAGGAAACCTCTGGTGGAATTAGTCAGGACTCAGTAGGTCGTCTTGTGATCTCTGTGTGTGTAACTGTGTGTGTGCTTTGAAAGCCCCATGATGCTAAAGACGTCAACAGTTCCTTGGTTACTGAGGAAACCAGTCATGTGGAATCAAGAGAGGAGGGGAACCTGCTTTGAAAATCAGCTGATTGTGATGAGATTTATTGAACTCTAGTGCTGTTCTTATTGTCACACTTTAAAATTAACATTAATAAATACTGGCATTCATTTACTCATAGAAATTAGAAGAGGAAGACACTCAAAGACTTTAAATCAATGCAGGAATTAGTTAGTTCTCAGTTAAAGCCATGAGAAAGAGGAGAGCCTTTATCATTGTTTACTGAAATATAACAGAATTAAATCACATGTGATTTAATTGGATAACCCATCCTATCCCCCACTAGTACTGCCACAAACGATTATTTTGATAGTCGACTAGTCAGATCATCATCCATTGGACGTAAAACGTACAGCTTATTGCACTAGCATGCATCTGCTCTTATATAACTATCATTAGCTTACAGCTTTAAGTGTTTAAGGTATGTGCTAACTAAAAATAAAGACAAGATGATAGTTTATTAAATTTAAATGAAATTTGCAGATTGTTTCGGTGGTGTTTAATAAACTCCTTGCTATCTAAAATATAACAGGACACTGGAGTATATTCTCGAGCACCTTTAATCTCTTTTCAACTTTAATCTCAGCCAAACAGATTTACTCAGGAACAAATAAAATACTAAAAAAGCCAAACAATAACATTTTTAAGTTATCTAAGTGACTCATATATCATGTTTAACCTGAGTAGCGAAAGACGGCGGTGGGTTTGAAGACGATTTGCCGGGAGTCCGGTGTTCTCACGGGCTCTAGTGAGCCTTGCCCCGGGCTCGCTATCGAGCTAGTGGGTAACAGACGTCTCCGAAAACGTCGGAGCTCTTTTGAAAATATGTGGTGTCTTGATAAACTGAGCAGATATTTGAGGTTTACACAGCTACATTCTTGCCTAAACGTTTATTTTGTGACCCAGAAAGAATAATGAGAGTAATATTAAAACTAACTAGCTGCCGCCATTGTTGTAAACTGCGCTGGGCTGCGCTATGAATTCTGGGACACAGCTTCTTCTTCTTCGGGGTTTAACGGCAGCTGGCATCCTTGTACATGCAGTGCTGCCATCTTCTGTTTCAGTCCGTTATTACACTCTTAAATCCTACTACTTATTCCTGCGTCTTTTGGGATCTTGCAAAGCTTCAAACGACGCGTCGACTATTAAATCAGTCGTCGACGATTTTGATAGTCGACGTAATCGTGACTAGTCGACTAATCGTGGCAGCCCTATCCCCCACACACACGCATCGGAAAAAGAGGTGACATTAGCCAGTCAGCAGCCTTAGACAGTATCACCTCTTCCATTTAGGGATACTCTAACCGATCAGGTGTTGATTGCTTTAAAGCAATGGCTCAATGCAATGAGTTCATAAGTGGCTTTAAAAGCTCCGACTTATTTTCTAAACCAGCTTCTTGTTGAGAATTATGGGGCCTTACATTAACACATTAACCCTGTGACAGACTGGCAACCTGTCCAGGACGTTCCCAAACGTTCACCCTGTGACACCTGAAATAGGCTCCAGCCCCCACAACTCTGAACTGGAGCGTATGAAAATGAATGCATGAATAGATATTAACACACCACCTTAAGGTCTGAAGTAGCTGCAGCTCAGTAAGAAAAGATGCCTCATAGTTCTGTGGATTTAGCAATAATCTGCCAGTTTCAATTGTAATCATGCCAAAGTGCTCAGTTTGGTAAGCAACAACAAAAGCAGATAAAGGAGGATGAAATGTCTCACAGGACAAAGATTTTCTGGCTTTGCTGATTTGTGAGGTCACCTATTAGAATATTTTTTTAAAACTGGATGTTTACTAAAGTGTGCCAATGCCTGTAACAGGAACCTATGACAAAAAAATCAACACATGAGAATCAGCTGCCATCAATCAAACGGCATCCTATGGCATAAATGTGACTTTATGACGTTTGGAGGGAGAGACAGTTTCATATTTTTTTGATAGTTGCATATGTGGGAAGCAGACTTTAAATAAAGCTATACTGTCCAGTCAAAAAATAAAATCTTCAATTACAACAGTTTACCTGTGTGGTTTTATTTCGCATGCCTTTTCTGGCTGTATTCAACAACTGATGTTACAGGTATTGACACAACACAAGGATGCTGTCAGCGTCTATGAAGCATGAAAGTGGATAACGAACAATTAAAGTCAGCTGTCACTGAAAGTTGTCCTGACACGTTTCCACATTGAGAAACAGCAACATGGGGTGTTCAGCAATGCTGAACAATGCCACCTTTGACCAAGACACCAACTGATACCTGTCACTCATGTCTGTCTGTCTGTCCTGGTAGAAAAAAAAATTCAAATGCACAACTTCTCCGTTTCCCATACCACAAAACTATGACATCATGAGTATTACCATGAAAAGCAAACAAAGTGCCTACACATAGACCCGCCAAACCAGTTCTGACATACATGTAGTCCCCTGCAGGCAATTCAAGGGGCTGAAAAGGAGAAAACAATTACGGAATTTACAAGATGCCAGGACTTGCCAGTGTTAAAAGTGAACATGTGTAGGAGTGTGTGTTAAATGCATTGGCCCTGCTTAAAGTCAGCTGTTCCTTTTTCTTTTGTCTGCCTTTTCTCTCACACACTGGACAGCTGAGTTGAGACTGCAGAGAATGAGGGGGATGAGGCAGCTGTCAAAACACTATGCAGATGCGCGCGCATGCACAACAGAGGAATGCGTCTCATCAACGCGCAGTGTGTGAAGGCTATATCAGCTTCACATTGAACTAAGTGCCAACAGATGGTAACCTTCCTACATCCACCGCTGTGCCAAACAAGAACCAAGGTTTGATTACGGCACAAAATATAATTAATTTTTATAATTTGGATAGTAATTATAATTTCATTTATTTAGCATGACTACTCATTAAATTAACACTTTCCTTTGGGAGGTGTGACCATGCACAAAAGCATGAAAGGGTGCGTGGTCAATATAGTTAAAACAGGGGGTCTGACTTGGATGTTTAGTATGTCCATTTTCTTGATGAACAAAGTGCAAGTGAATTAAATACCATTTGTTTTAATTACACTTATGGTGACATTCCTAAAGCCCTTGAGGTGAGCTCCGAATTATTTTATATTTAGGAATTATAAGACATTTTAGAAGAAATTTAAATATAAATATAGCCCATTTTAATTGAAAAACAAACATAAAATAGCAAAAAAAAAACAGGTGGATGATTTGATGAGGGATACACAGGAGTCTGGCACAAAGTATTGGATGTAAAGTCCATCTTAAAAGGGCAACAGCTGGTCCCTGCCTTCCCTCCTGACAACATATAGATTGGGAAACAACAGGAAAAGACATTCTTTGGAGATCTCCACAGCAGCCAAACAGAGGCTGATTGACTGCAAACAAGGCAACCTAGGGCTGTGCGATATGACCAAAATCTCATATCCCAATATAAGACATTTTTCATCCCGATAACGATATATTTCATACAATAGTGCATTTTCTGTAAATTCTGTGAAACTCGGGCAACTCGACTTGCGTGAAGTGTTTTCATCTGGGCGTCGTTTATCTGGAGTCGAGTGTTTTGACCGATGCATGAAAGTATATATTTAGAAGTTGCAATAGCTGTCATTTTCTTTGTGAGTATTTATTACATGGCGTGCTGCGGGGGAAAAGCCTGTTCTAACATTTGAGTCTAAGGTTTATTTTGAGCACCTGACCACTCTTATTTGCTTCTCATCCATAAACTCTCTTTATACACTTTCACGCGATTCTCACGTGGGTGGTAGAAGAGGTTTGTCATGTTTGAGTCTGTGGTGTTGACCGGTTTGCGGCATAATTTGCAGAGTAGTTTTCTGGTCCATGTCAGACTTTTCATAACCAAACCATGTCAATGCTACAGAGGTAGCCCCTTGCTTAGGAATAAGGTCCTCGATTTCTTTTGACTGGTCCTTCTGTTTGGAGCTACCTGGTTCTGCCTCATCTTCACTGGCCATGCTGTTATTCTCTGTATGGTGACCAAACAATGAAAGAAAATATTGCCGTAAACAGTGTATTTTGCGACGCCACTAAACAAACGATAGCATGTAACATGAAACGATAGATGTTTTAATTTTGGCATCTAGTATATTTCGTTATATCACACAGCCCTAAGGCAACCCAACCCTCAGTCATGTGGCACCAAATGCAGACTGGGTGATAGACCCTTACAGATCCAGAGACAACTATTATAGCTATAAACAGTAAAAACATTTCTACAGATTCACATTTTAAAACTTTTTACAAAATCTATTTCTTCTAGATAGATTTTGCTGAGTAATGTCCTTCTTCTAGGGCTGCATTAAACAGCACGTGATTTTGGGTGCCGGCTAAGTTGGTGAGCAGGTGACCATCTGCTTCTTACATCATACATCATTAGCAGTTTCCGAGTCCAGACACCTCTTCAGTTTCCAGACTCAAACAAACACTGCGGCATCACTAACAGTTAGAAACTCTAAATTCTTTAGTCTGAAATAATAAACAAAACACAAGCTTTGTAGTGAAAATGAATATAAAATATATAAATATATAAAATAACTATGAATACCCTCCGATTATGTCATTCATATAATTGTTGCAAGTTCAGAAATACCAAGATACAGATTATACAAGGCAGAACAGACTTCTGATGTTGTACCAAACAGGTTCTGATTAACAATTCTCTCAACCTGAACTGAAACATTTTGTGCCTTCTTAAACTTGAATGAGTTGGCAGGCTGTATGAAGTCTTCTTGTAAACTAAAATTATGCTTCAACATTGCTCACTGGGGGATCAATGAATTGCACTATTTTCTAGGCCATAAGCCACCTGCAAAGGTCTTACAAAAAGAAAAAAAATGAAAACCTACAGCATCCATGTTTACTAGCTTGCAATCAAGCCCCGACTTCTTGGCACACTGCAGTTTCTCTTGGCATGTTAGGGTCTACCACTGAATGACTGTAGTGTGACACTACTGGAAAAACTGAATATGCAAGTCAAGAGGAATGTATCTAAAACCTTCCACATTTTCACCACTCTACTAATCTGTATGCAAGTTTATCTTCTGTAATTCATGATGCTGTAATTTCTGTTTAAGTGACCGTTCTCCAACATCTACAAGTCAGACATGATACTAACGCTGGTATTGGTACTGGATCCATACCATCATGACAGGATCGATACTTTACTTTTTTCCTCTAAGTACAGCATGTAGCCCACTGAATTGTGTTAAATAAATTATTTTTTAGGAAATGAAAAAATATACCTTAAACATGCACCAAAAAAAGATCTGAACGTTTTGAGTTGACTGTATATTTTATTTAAATCCATTAGCACATTTAAGGAACAGAAGATGACCCAAAGTGCTTTATAAACAGGCACATTTACATTCCAGGTCTCAAAGAACCCCAACTTCAAAATACAGAAGCTGAAAGTTGTGTTTTGTTGTGTTAACTTATTAATGTGGAAATTGTAAATCGTAGTGATTTAGTGGACGATTATGATTCACCCTATAAATCATTACACACTGCCCTCCCCTACATATGCTGCCTTTATAAGTTAAAAGTATTGGTATTGGCAATACTGGCTCTGAGTTGCTGAGGTCTGGAGCCTATGCCAGCTGGGTGAGTATATGAAAAACCGTAAACCTTATATGTTGGAGATTTTGATCGATTCAGAACGCAAAAATGTTCGTTCATTTTTTATTTATTTTTTTTGCTACTTGGATTCAAGTAGCAGGAACTACAGTTTATCTGTGACCTATGAAGGAAACATGTGATGAGGCGGTTTACAAATTTTGTCTACAGATTGTATCCTAAAGGCTGTTAATCAATTCACTGTCAACCCTCTCACTTATACACACACACACACACACATTTTCTTTAGCACTCCCTGATTCAATATTTCCAATAATAACCAGAACTACAAGAAATCATTTCAAAATCTTGGCTGAGACTAAACAGAGAATCCCACATTAAAATGTGTCATGGTCTTAACCATGACACAGAGCCTTTTACAGCCTTAGTTACAGACAAATTTGCATTTCTTCTATACATTTTCAACAAAATTATTAGACTTCTCAGATGACCTGAGATGTTACCTGAGGACATGCAAACCGAAAAGCACCCACAGGCTACAGTAGGATTTGAATTAGTGACTGCTTTTTGTTCAAGTTTTTGTTGAGTATGTCCAGCAGACTAATCACAGCCCTTAAAAATGTTTAATTAACTGTTCATTATTTATTAACATCAACAGCATAATCTTCATTAGTTGAAGTAAACAAAAATAGCATTAGATTAAACCTGATATGTAAAAAGCTTTTTCTGGTGAACTAGAGCACTTTATGGCATTTGCCTGATAGAACGCAATCGAAGGTTCTTTAACACACAAAATTAGCCATGTTGTCACTTAGCCCGACTTATGGTGAGGAGGTATACCCTGGACAGTTTGCCACTCAATCACTGGGCCATCAAAGAAAGGCAGATAGAACGAGCAATGTACTGACAATTAGCTAGGGGCTTGTCCTGCCACATACCATCCTTTAGTAGCACAATGGTTAATGGTTTTTACTTGATATTCTATCCCACCCACATACTGTCCACGGAGAGTTAACAGCGCTAATTAGCTCCCTCATGATGTTACTATTTATAATAAAAAGAGAAACAGTGAAAGATCACATTGTGAGGAGAAAGAAAGAGAGAAAACATTTATCTTGATTTGCTGTGAGTCACATAAAAACACAGAGCAAGATGATAACAACTGGGCCACAGACAGTAACGTGTCAACTGTGTGTGTGTGTGTGTGTGTGTGTGTGTGTGTGTGTGTGTGTATCTGCGTGTGGTTACCTCTGGTTCCGGTCGCCATGTCTGCCACCTTCTGAAAAGCATCCAGGAAGGCTCCGGTCACCACGATGGTCGTTCTGAAACAAACAACACGTGTTACCTGTCGTGCTTAATGTACACATAATATCATTCCATCATGCTATCATTTGTTCAGGTTTAGAAAGCAAAAGACGCCACTGCATTAACTCCTCCAAGAAAAGCCCAACACACAGTGTCATGGCAACATGCGTAGGTAGACGATCAACTGGTTGAAAGCACAAGCATGACATTGTAAAGAACCAACAACTCTTTAGATGGATTAAGTTAAATACCACACAAAAACCTCCTTTTTAGATTTTTACTAGCTTTAGTAAATACGCTCTATCGCACTGATGAGGTGTCTTGCAGAGCTTATTTGTGCTTCGGGTCTCAATCAAGTTTCAAAGAGACACAGGCTCACAATTTAATGGGCATTGCGTCCACACTTCCGTTGGATGGTAACGTTTAAAACGAAAAAAGTCTCTCACTCTCTGATGAACATTTGCATGAGGCTGGAACTGTGGTCACGCTCAGACTCACTGAGGACCACGAAGCCGCCAACGCAAACAAATTAGATGTGACGAGAAGGACAAAATCTTAAATGAGTTCACACTTGAGCAGTGTTTATCAGAAGTTCCCATTTCAGAGGGTGCACACTGGTATCAGGCATGGCTTATTTGATACAGAATCATAAACAAAGTGACTACAGCATACAGTATGTACCTTTGGGGTTTGGACAAACTGTTAAAATCTGCAACAGTGGGAATAAATAGGTCAGGTAATCAGACACATAAGTGCCACCATAAGAACTTTTTCTAAATCTGAAAGACACACACACACACACACACACACACACAGACACAAAATCAGAAGATGCATCCCGAACAAGCCTCTGCACTACTCGAGGAAAAAAAAACCAAACCCCCCCCCCCCCACACTTTTATTATGAAAGTCAGTCTGGTGAAGATAAATGAGTCCAATCACCTGCAAAGGCCAGTGTTAGGAGTGCAACTGGAGACCTTGAGAGGCGCACATCAGCTACATCAATGGATCTTTTGTCTGTGTATGTGTGTCAATTACCAGTCAGGTCTATGCTTCTATAGCTGCGCAAGTGCACGTATGCACACACACGCACACACAGTCATTATCTCTGAAAGCCAAACTAAGAAGATCATATGACACTCCTGTCTCTAGTTTGTGCATCTGACCTCAGTGGAAATTCTCTTTCATATTAAGACCAAAGAGTTCTTTCTCTCTCTCACACACACACACACACACACACACACACTTAACAATGCAGTTCACAAACAGGATAGGCTGAAGACAACAATCCAATTTACAACTTTTTAGAAAATATGGAAGAATAAAAGTGTAAACATTAAAAAATAAATAGTCAAATGACTCAACAAATTAATGAACCAATTACAATAATAATAATAATAATGATAATAATAACAGCAACAACAACAACAATAGTAAATGCTATACAAGCACTGCTCAGTGGTTATTTGATAAGCTGGAAATATAAAGCTCACATCTAAGTCCTCATGTTTTTAAATCAGATATTGGGTTTGTATCTGTGACATTATGTTTTTTCCTATACAAACTGAGACAGACTAATTTTGTTATTTAAAGATTGCATTAAACACTCTGCAGGTTAGTGCAGGATACAGGTTAGTTTGCTGTACTGTGATGGATTTAAAGTAAACAACAGTGTATTGGACTGGTGCACAGTGGCTGTGGTTTCATGGTCAGAGTTAGGTTACATCAAGTGTAGCAGAGATTGGTTTAATTTTAGTTGATGATGCTTAGATCCACTTAATGAATTCCATCTTCATACCAACTTTATACCATCTTGAAAAAAGACAGCATGAACTGGAGTCGTGTTTTCTTAACTGTCTGTGCTCAAGTGCCTTTAAATATATTTTATTATACCACACTGTTTAAATCGTATTTACCAATTTGCTGTGCCCATATGATTTTGCATGTTGTCCTATCAATGCACCAGCAGTAGACTTATAAAGGTAGGAATAAATCTGGTGCATTAACCAGAGAACATGTTAATTGGTGCACACTGTCCATAATTATATATAATAACTGAACAGAAGTAACTAACAATAATTTAATTTAATAACTTTCCAAAAACACCTAATAACAGTCCCAGCATTAACAATAATGTGTTGTAGCACATAGACACACAGTCAGACTACAAGAAACATATAATATAATTAAACACACTCTTGAAGCTCTGTATGTGCAAATATGTATTTGATCTTCTCCATCTAAATCCCTCACTGAATGAACACTCTGGTGGTGCTGCAGAAAAACACAGAGTCCCAAATACTTTAGCAAGACTGAAAACCCCACTGGAGCCTAAGAGAGGCTTCAGCTTGTCTTTTCAGCTTGTAACTGCTGCTTTAAAGTTAAACTACAGATCTACAGACCAGAGTCTGACTGTTTTGTTTGTTTGTTTGTTTTAGCTGAAATCTCTAATTAGCCCAACTGCAGAAACATATTTTTTGCTATTAAAAATGGTGCAGCAATGAGCCATCACTGATAAAAGATGTCAAGTGAAACGGACTTGTTATATTTATTATAACTGTAAACTCATTTGAATCTTTCATTTTTAAAGAAGTGTTATGTCATCATGTCTGTTATCAGCAAAATTTGTCTGCTAGTCAAGCTTAACAGTTCATGCATGAAAAGAGACAGGAAAAATGGAGTTAACTGTTTCATCACCCTCGATGATCAGCCTGAAAGTTAAACTTTATTTTGTCAATTCTGTACTACAAGGAAATACGTTTATGCGAATTCCAGTGAATATTTATATTTACACATATATCCTAAATGTGTGCCCAGTATGCAGAAGAGTCCAACTCTTCTGCATGCCTCAAGCTATTTGTTGTCAAAACTTCCTCCTTTTGACTACGATTACAGCATTTTACCAGCTCAACTGCATCAGACAATGTTCCATTTTGAGGCCTTTGGACCTCTTGCAAATCATGACATGCCTGTATTTTGTGTTTTCATAATTCAAGCTATGAAATACTACCTGGTGAAGTTTTAGTGTTAATGAGGCTAGAAGGTATCGAGAAAAAGTGAATTAATAAACAAACAAACAAACAATCTTTATTGGTGGCTGTATGAATAAATATAACTGTGAAGTTAATGTGTGAAATAAAGCTTTGTGTGTGCAAATTATCCACAGCTGATATTTTAAGTAGCATTAAACATTAGAGCAAAGTGGATGCCCTTTATTTATGCCTGTATCTGTAGCTTTGTGTGTGCATAGCTGGCTGACTGGCAGGGCTAATGGACTGTGACTGGCTACAGCAAGCAGAGCGATGCTTATCAAAGTAAACTGGCCTACTGGGAAATTCAGCAATTATACTGTCATTAAACCAAGCCAGCTACTGGACAGAATTAGCCTGGGTCAGAACATGTGCAGCTTTCATGTAAAACGACAGAATACAACAATGACCAGTAGGGCTGTTTGATATAACGATATATATCGGATGACGATATAAAAACCTCTATAGTTTCATTTTACGCTATCGTTTGTTTCGTGGTGTCGCAAAATAAACTGTTTACGGCAATATTTTTTCACCCTTTTGATCATGGTTTTGATGGTCACTGTAGTGGCTATATTAATTTCTTAAAGTTCTCTCTTTCTCTTATATTTAATATAACCACACTACAGACGGACAAGCGCCTGTTTTTATGCGTTGTGGTTAGCAACAACAACGGTAACAGCATCGCGTGTCCGCTTGTTTATGTTCCACATAAACCTTTCACAATAAAGCTCAAGATCCTTTTGAGACTTTTCAAAATAAACTGAATCACATGAAAGAGCAGATTATTTACGGATGAGAAGTAAAAAAAAAAAAAAAAAAAAAGAGCCGCCGGGTGCTAAAAATAAACCTTAGACTCAAACGTTAGAACAGGCTTTTCTCCGCAGCACGCCGTGTAATAAATACTCAAAGAAAACGGCGGCCGTTACAACTTATGTCTAAAAATGTATAGTTTCATGCATCGGTTAAAACATCGGTCTCCAACCTTTTTTGCGCCACGGACCGGTTTATGGCCGACAATATTTTCACGGACTGGCCTTTAATGTGTGGAAATTACGGAGGCTATCACTTATCACCTGACCAAAGATATGGCTCCCATCAACACTGTGCAAAACGAGGGATTTAGGAAAATGATCAACACCCTAGACAAACGCTACACAGTGCTGTCCCGCAACTATTTTTCTATTGTTGCACTACCTGCTCTAAACACGCAGTGTCGAGCAACGGTGGAGACGGAATTTCAAGCAGTACAACATTTTGCGGCAACAACAAAACGTGAGACATTTGTTGTTTTTATGTTTATTTTATGTTCAGTCTCAACTGTTACGAAGTTGATGAGCAGTTAATAAGTGCAATAAATATTTATACTGGAAAAGAAAATCGTGAGAGAATCGTGATCTCAATTCTAAGCCAAAAAAATCGTGATTCTCATTTTATGCAAAATCGTGCAGCCCTACCTTACACTCTAAAAATCTCTTAGTCTCTTAATCTCTAAAAGCCCAAATCTCTTAGTGTTTCATCTGCGACCTAAAACTGATGTCACAACGACACAAGACAGGATGCGGTTGATTTGTCATCGTGGGCAAATATTTTCTATGGAAAAACGAACTGAAAAAACATGACTAAGTATTTGGCAACATGCCATCCAATTATAGTTCAGGGAAACTGACAATGTTCTGCTGAGTTGCAGGATGATCAACAAGATTTTCTGACTGATAAAAGATATCAAACAGTCACATTCCTATTTTAAATAGGGATGGTCATGACCTTCATATATTTAAACTATGAAGTTATTAAAAAAAAATTCTGGTTCATTTAGCAATTTTTTCCCTTTTAAGATAAATAATTTCCCTTACTAATAGGGGTGGGCAGTAGAAACTGTATACGGTAGAAACGATATGAATTTGGCCAACGGTAGAGATTTTGACTATACCGCTCTACCGTGAAAGTGCATGTTGATAGTGTCATCAAGCTGCGCCTGCTTTGGTCGAAAGCATCGCAGCAGCTGCAAGCAGTATCATCTGCAAATTATGCTGGGCGACAGTAATAGTGAAGAGAGGAAGCACGTTTTGGAATTTGAAGAAAGCCAAAAACTGCGCTTGAATGTTGAATTCTCTCACAGCTGCTCTATTCCCATGTTGTTGCAGTATATTAATAACTAACCTCGTATTGTGGATGGATTATCTCAGTTGTTGTCCTGACTGAAGTTTGGTTCGTTTACAGCATCCTGCCATGCGATTGCATTTGACCCTCACATTAACTTTTATCGAGTGGAAAGAAGTTAGCGTTCATCCTCTAGCTTCACTGTTTATGTTATGCTAACATAGCTGTGTCACTAGCAATCACGTAGCACATCATTATATATTATATACTGAGGCTTCTGACTACGGAAGCCGTAATGCTCCGGCAATCCATCAAGTGGTGTGGCTTCGTAGTTCACCAAAGTGGTACTTAAAACATTTTTGATAGATTTTTGAGGGCCGTGTCACACATAAAATCGGTTCAAGGTCAGTAAGCACAACCAGAATTCATACATAAGGCACACCGGATTATAAGGCGCACTTTCGATTTTCGAGAAAATTAAAAGATTTTAATTCCACCTTTATGGTGCAGAAAATACGGAAGAAAAAATATATTGCGATATATATCATTACTGCAAATGCTTCAAATTATACCGCGATATGGATTTTAGGCCATATCGCCCAGCCCTACTTACCAACACCAAAAACAGTTTGTAAGTCACTATTAACTCATTCACTGCCAGCCATTGGCAGTGAATGAGTTAAACCCATTGACTCATTCACTGCAACTGACGGCTAGAGACGTCAATGGCAGTGAATGAGTTAAACAACAAAAATATAACACTCGGTAGTGAGAGAATAAATAGAGGAGAAACATGCAAAACTGTTAAAACTAACATGTCACTGTGACACACTTATGACATGTTCAACAGCTTGTCTTTGATGATTTGATGAGTGGTTGAAAACAGTATCGTTGCGTGAAACGGCAATATCTGGTTTTATACAATAGGTTATGACCAAAAATTTGTGATACAGTTAGGAGACCTCATCTATGGGCTCAAAATGTGGTCATAAATATTTTGTACTTGTAAATCGGTTTTGTACTTGTAAAAAAGATTTGTATGTGTAAAAACAAATTTGTGTGTGCATAAAAAAGATTTGTATGTGTAAAAAAAATTTGTGCGTGCGTAAAAAAGATTTGTGTGTGGACTTAGCCCAAAAAAACCCCTGCAAGTTACAAGTACGAATTTTGACCCTATTTTTCTTCCTTTAAGCTGATTGGTCAATGTCATGTCAATCACAAATTAAACAATCCAATCAGAGAACAGATGGGTTTGGCTGTCGGAGGGGCACTTTTTTGAACTGCAGGTCCTTGAAGGGTAATCTCTATATAAATATCCGATAGCAGCTAGGTCCCCTTACTTTCAGCAGCTGTTGAAAGGATAAAGTTGTGGTATGTCAGTGGTTAGAAATACCATTATTACTTTAGGATTAGTTTAACACAACGTCAGGGCTGACCCGGGACCATTGCTGTGAGTCACAGTGCGCAGCATAAAAGTCCTTTCACATCGGACGCAGGATGTGCTGCTAATGCTAACTGCTAACTAAAAGCAAAGGATCCAGAATTTGTTGCTGGCTGCTGGGCTCTGTGGGTTTTTGCAGCAGCTCTACCTGTACTAGATGCACCTGCTCCTTGTCGTTTTTATCTCTGACTTCATGTGAACTACAAGAGTTTGTGGGGTTTTTTTGCTAGTTCTTCAAATGTTCAATAAAAACATCTATGCTAATTCATAACGAAGAAAGCTTTGTAATGAAGACTGTCATTTCCAAAACACTGCCCCCCCCCCCCCCCCCCCCCCCGCGTCCGCAGCGCTGGTGAAAAGGCTGTGGAAGTCCCTGTATTAAACACGTAGTCCTGTGACACAAAAATCACCAAACTCGGACGACCACAGACTGTTTTACTTCGTGGTGATGAAGTAAAATGCTGGGTTGGCATGTAAAAGGGCATTTATTCCCTTCAAAGACCTGCAGTTCAAAAAAAGCGCCCCTCCGACAGCCAAACCCATCTGTTCTCTGATTGGATTGTTACATTTGTGATTGACATGACATTCACCAATCAGATGAAAGGAAGAAAAATAGGGTCAAAATTCGTAGTTGTAACTTGCAGGGGTTTTTTTTGGCTAAGTCCACACACAAATCTATTTTACGCACACAATTTTTTTTTACAAGTACAAAACTGATTTACAAGTACAAAATATTTATGACCACATTTTGAGCCCATACTCATCTACAGGTTAATCTGCTCTACAGGTGAAAATGTTTCATGTTAATAATGAGCTGCTGATTTAAAAACACACACAAAAAAGGGGTTAAAATGTGCCTCTTACCTGAGCTGTGACTGCAGTTTATTTCCTTTGGATACAAAGTCCTCCCATGTAGGATAACTGGCCTGCGGGGGGGAAATGAGAAGACAAATGAGGGCATTAAACCTCTGTAACACAAGTCAGGATGCAACAAGATTCCTTAAATCTAAAAGAGATGTTAACAATATTTCTTTCACAGCCATAATCCTGAAGGAGTTGTAGCCTTAACGAAGGGAGAAAGGGGCATTATTTAGGTATTAGTATTAAACTTGCCAGACATTTGTCTGCACAGGACTGGAATGTGTAGAAAACAAATCACACAAAACTGAACAGAGACGCGTAAAGCTGAAACATTTGACCTATTTGAATCCAACAGGAGCATTCAACATCAACACTCTGTGAAACAAAAACTGAAAAATTACAGTCCTAAGGGGAGTTCATATTCCAACAAACTATGTTAAGAGAAAGAAAGGTGCTACAGAAAATATGTTGTCAGTGCTTTAGCAGAGCATTACAGCTGCAGTATTAAATCCAGTGAGGATTAATGGACTCCACTTAAATGAATTTGGGATTTAATCAAAATGAAAATCAGGATGACAGAAAGAGAACAGAGGTCTGAAATGTACAAATGCGGGGGGGGGGGGGGCAGCATGAAGGTATTAAAGAAAGTAAAACATTTAGGTCAAATGAGATGGAAAATCTAAAAATAAATACTGAATATAAGTGAAAGGTTTGACAAAAACCTTGTTTTCTATTTTGCTGGATAGTTTATTGCCAGTTTTCAGTTAACTAATGACAGATTTAAGCAATAAATGCAGCTCTTAACTGAATCCTAGGGGATCTAACATTCACATATATTTAGAGTTCTCCAGATTTTCTCTAACATAACAAAAAAAAACAAAGCAATTATCAGCTGTTCGGCATGTTACTTTTTGCTTCTAGATGCGTGTTATGACAGGGGATGGGGATTCTGAGCCTGACAACTAATGAGCAGAAACACCCGAGTGGCGCTAAACATGAGCAAACTAATGTTCTTATGCAGATGTCGCTGATTTGCCATGAAACTGCAGTTCACACTCTGAATCCATCATAATGTTCATGATGTCAGTTTTAACCTGCACTCAAAAAAAACAAACACTGAAAACATGAGAAATTCAACTGATTAATCAATTAGTTGCCTAATCCCTAAAGCTTTAAATCTCCTTACCAATTTAACACACCCTAAGGGCTCAACAAAAACAAAAGATGGCATGAACACCAGGGATCTCAATGCAAAACCTACTTCACATGACGTCATCAGTGCACTAACTGCTAGCTGGAAAGCCAACATATTAAAATACCAAAGTTAGAAAAATGTTAGTAGTTTGGAGACTTGTCATGGCTACTTTTTTTGTTTTGTACAAACCCCTGGAAAAAAATCTTGGGAGCACCAAATGTGCTTACTTGCAACAAATAAACACATCCCACATAACAGGCAAAACTAGTTTTTTTGTGAAACATACTTCAAGCAAATCAAATTAGCTTAATTAATTGCATCTTTAAACATATATATCATAATCAGTTCTTTGGTCAACAGCCTGAACTGCTCGAGAAACTGACTTCTTTTTTGAAAGGAGTTGTATAATGCATTCCAGCTCTCTTTTTGAGGCCATGCTTACTTTCGATCAGCCAGGTCCAACTGCTTGTCAAGGTTTGCAAACATGCTCTGGTAACTGATTTACATATTCAGATTTATTCGAGTATTTGTTTTAGAAATGTGTTCATTTTCCCTCTACTCTGTCTGGAAAAAAATGTAAAACTAAAAATTTAACTGAATTTGCTTCAGGGATCTTTTACAAAGCCAGAATATTCAGCTATTAAAACAGTTGTGTGTCATATCTGTGATTTATTTACAATTTAACTTTTTGTATAATTTCTTAAAATTTTTAGTTTAATTTTTTTTGCAGTTTGTATATTTGTTTGTGACTTAAATAACAAACTGTTAAAGTGTGGCAAACAAAAAAAAAAAAATCTCCCTGTCGACTTCATTCTCTCTGTGTCATTGTCAGTACTTTTAGTTTAAGAAGAAGAAGAAGAAAGTGTACTTTATTGGTCCCCGTGGGGAAAATCCCTCTCTGCATTTAACCCATTCACTCAGTGAAGCAGTGGGCAGCCACTGGGCGCCCGGGGAGCAGTGTGTAGGGACGGTACCTTGCTCAGGGGTACCTCAGGGTAGCTGTTCAGGGGAATCGAACCCCCGACCTTCCGATCATGGGGCCACCACTCTACCTACTGAGCTATCCCTGCCCTGTTTAACACTTATTAGGAAACTTTTATTGCATTTGCGCTACCATAACATGTTGCAGTCAACTCCACTCACATCATTTCAGTTCAACCTTTTATATTTAACTTCCAAAGTTGGGAAAGTGATGTTTAAGTCTAACTTGATGTTGATTAAGACACAAGAATAATTGCTCAGGCATTTCTTCAAAGTGAGTAAAACAGCTTTTAAATTTAACACTAGTATCACAGCAGGTCTCTGTAACAAAAAAGAAAAATAAAGAGAACATTGTTTTGGAGCTGGAAAAAAGATTAATTATTAACATATCTTGTTGGCATTTACCGTTGAGGGGTCAAAGCTACTTCTTTATCTACATTTTGTAAAAGCGGCTGAATGATTATGTAATGTAACGCTGGTTCATGTAGGCTCTGACCTTGGGTTATATCTGAAGGAACAGCTGCTGGTGCAGTGTCCTGGTTATTGAATTAAAACACAGGAAAGCCCTGCTCGAACAGAGGTCCGATTCCACTTTCTCTCTCTTTATTTTCATGAACCCAGTCACCCTGTCTGTCCTCTGTCTCTGCTGGTCCACCAAGGAGAGGATAATACCGATTTAACCCCTAACACAACAACATTAGCCTCTTAGCTCTACACTGCTAAAGCCGTTAGCCAGCCCCCGCTTTACAGCTAGCCAAGTATGCACGCAGCATGGGGCTGACAGGTTTACTAGCTGCAGGGATTTAGCTGTGCATGATGAAATACTGCAGGTGGTGGGCAGAATGTCTCTGGTGAACATCTAACAGCGAGCCTGTGATGAATAGAAAATTACGAAAATTAAGAGAAAAGGAAAGACTACACTCCAAATCCATTTCTGACTTGTGGGTGGAGGAGTGATAGGATGAACTTGGAGTAAATTTGTACTGGGGTTTAAGAAAAAGCTTATATAACTTAGGATAATTAAAGTTGACTTAATTTGAAAACTTATATATACTAACATATATATTAGAGCTGGGCGATAGAACGATAACGATATGTATCGCGATATAACTTTTACTCGATAGAGAAATTAAGCTATCGCGATAGACCTCGCCGCTCTTGTCCTCTTAAAATAAAAATAAAAAAATAAAAAAAAAGGTCAGCCAATCCAAACTAAGTAGCGCAGAGCCGAACCAATCACAGCCGCAGCGTCACGTCGCGTGACTTGTTACGTACAGCACAAGTGCCAAGCCGCACGTGTGTTTGTTTGGGAAGCAGCCAGCGGGTAATGGAGGAAATGAGTGTGCCGACTAGAAAAATCAACCGAGCGTGACCGAAGAGAAAACCGATGATGGTTCCAATGCCGGAGAGATTGTCGAACGGAAGAGCCATAAAAGTTCCGTAGTGTGAAGGTATTTCGGCTATTTCAAGTCTGACAAAAAACAGTAGCGTGCACTGTAAATTGTGCCGAAAGCAAGTCTGGAAATACAATAAACTGGTGCATGTGTCACGCTGTGCGCCACGTTATTGTTTCGGTGAAATGAATTTCTACAATACTGTTAATTCTACTCTCTGCAGTGTTTAAATGCTTACATATACACACAGTTACTGTCCGTCCACACATACGACTCGGTTCTGCTTCTATGCCGCAGCTTTGTTTACTTTTTCCCACCGAGGCTTCTAGACTTCTGATTGGCCAACATTTCTGCACGGTTAGGAATCTAGCGCCACCTGCTGCTTTGGCATGTTCATAGCAGCGTTTTCCTTCATTTCTGCCTTTATGTGTGGACGGGATTATTTTTTAAAACGAAAACGGAAAATCTCCGTTTTCAAAAATACCCGTGTACGTGTGGACGTAGCCTCAGTCTCTGACTGGAAGCGCTAATTCGTCATTCGGCTTTTGTCAGACTAAAGTAACTGTTAAAACTGTTTGAAAAGCTCAGCTATACAACAAGGAGAGATTGAGAATTTCCTTTTAGTTCTCAGTTTATTTGATATTGACAAAAGTTAGTCAGTTTTGTCTGTTATTCTGTAAAACAAACTAAGATTTATTTTTAGAATTAATATTTTGTTTCTAAGTGGAATTGACAATTTAGTAGTCTGTTTCGTTTGTTCTATTTTGAAACTTAAACGCTTTAGCGGCTGCCTTTTGTGTAGTTTGCAATATTTGCCTTTATTTATCTGAAAAAGTCTCATGTTCCTTAAGTACATCTACCCTGTTGAACTTATTATGGGAAATAAATATTTAAATAAAAACAAGCTGCTGATTATTTCACATTTTACTTGTGAGCAACGGCACATTTAAATCTTACAAATATAGTTATTTGGCTTATATCGTGATAGATATCGTTATCGCCTGAAATTAAAAAAACATATCGTGATATGAAAAAATCTCATATCGCCCAGCTCTAATAAATAAATATATATATATATATATATATATATATATATATATATATGCGAGTACGTTTTTAAATTAAGTCAACTTTAATTATCCTATCTCTATCAGCATTGGCATTAACACAGTACAGAGTTGATCTGTGGAGAAACAACTTGATATATTTATTTATATTAAAGTATAACAGCAGTAACCAGTTGGTTTAACAATGTTTTAATGCAGCTTTGATTAACCAGGGCTGTAGCACTGATGGGCAACCACACCCTTCCCTCTTTCAGTGATGGGAGGTTGGAAATGAACAAGGTACAAAGCAAGCAGATGGCAGCTGAGCAAAGCAGCACTGTTTCTGGAATACCTTAATGTCAAAAACAAGCAGTCGTATGTCGCCTTTGTCAAAGTAAAACGATATAACCACTTGACTGAAGTGCTGCCTAACCGTTTTCTCCATAGGCGTGGCATTGTGTGACACTCATTTCAGAGACATTTAAAACATTTTAAAACACTACAATTTTGTTATCAAATTGTTTTAAATTTAATGAAAGTTTTTTTAAGCAACAATATATATGGCCAATGTTTAAACATGTCCATTTGATTGTGCTCAGTTCTAAATGTTTTCTGAGGCTTTTCTGCTTTTATATTTTCCAAGTTTAATCAACTAATAAATTGATCATCAAGAACATCCCTAATATTTACCATAAGCTCTCCAGAAAAATGGCTCCAACTACCCTGTTGATTCCAGAGTAGTGCTGTGTCTCTCATTTTGGATATTTGTTTGAGGACATTTTCTCCAAATGGACCTCCTTAAATTTTAACTGAAGACCTATGCTCTACATTATTCAGATTTATTCCCAGTGACGATTCCCTCCACTGACTAGACAGAGTACAACAACACTGACTTGTAATAAGGCAGTAGTCCATTGCATGCTCTGGAGATACTCTGCAAATTTAGGACCAGCCTGGTCAGGCAGTCCAAAGCAATAGATTTTGAGTTTCACATGGCAAAATATTCAAAGGGAAACTTATAAATTATATTATTTGATAGTTAATTTAAGAAACGATACTAAATCTGTGGGAAACACTGAAATTGATGTGAAATTAATTTCTAACATCTAATAGCATGAGGTCTAACCTCTTGTGCCTGGGTATATGCATGTTTTGTACTGTATGGTTGTTGAATTGTGTTGCTGCAAATCTCTGATCATTTTTGGGTTCACATATGCTTACCCAGGTTTATTAGCGTTCATATAAATTTAATCTGGTCAAACTGACATTTCTTTCCCATAGATTATGTTAAAATTTGCTTGAATTTCAAAGTAGAAATTATGACCAATGTGCTGAAGTCAAATCTAGTCTTTCTTTTATACTGCCTACAAATCTTGGTAATCCGTACTAATTAAACTTGGACTCCTTTTTAAAGTTGAGCAGACACTAAGCGTCATCCTGGACAAGAACGTCAAGCTACAAACCAAGAATGCGTACCATAAAAAGCACATCCTGCTGCTTGTATTTCAGTCTGTGCAGCTCTTGGAGGCCTCTTCTTGTTCCCCTGCCACCTCTCGGCTAAACCTAAAATTCTGCCTGGCTTTGTTGTGACTGCCAGGAATGTCACAGTCGGTTGCAGACAAAATATTCCAGCACTGGTTCTGCAGCAGGCAGGGCTGAAGAGACCGCAGGCAGCCAGAGTATCAGGGTCCACTGCAGCTTGATACTAAGAGGTTTCGAGAAGTGGTTGCTAAATTAGGGTCCCAGGACCCACAAGGGTCACTGATGATGTCCAGCGGGTTCCCCGAGACAGCTGCCGATGAAACAACTGTCTACTCTCATCTGGCTGGACAGCTATTTTTACATTTTAACTCTACTACATTTCTGGAGTGTTAGTTGAAAATGCAAATGGAAATGTTAGTGGTATTTACTGTTACTCCAAAATGCCATTTGGGTCTTTTTTCAGTTTAAATCCAAATAAGAAATTGTCCATTTCTAAAACATCAAAAGAGATGCACCTATTGAAGCTCCCAAAACCTTTCCAAGAGTGGCAAATTTAATTAAACAAAATGGTAACTCTTTACACTGCTGTTGTTAAGCACATGGGAATATCACAGCGTAGAAATATGAGCCATCTGTGTGAAAGATCCTTGATTTGGAAGCTTTCTGGTTTCCATTCGTAGTCCACTTTCAGTCCAAATTGAAATGAATTACGTTGAAAACAAGGGGAACTGCATTTGACGAAATATAACATGGAAACAACAGCCCTTTGTATGCTGATTTAGCTTTTAATTAGCTTTTTACATTTATCTATCTGCTTACAAAACCAATGAGCAACATCTGGAACAGGAAATCAAGCACTGGGTAGCTGTTGTTTGCTATGTGTTTACATTTTCTTTCCTGATTTCACCAGATGTCCTGAAATATTGACTGTTTCCCCTCACATACAAATTCAGCAGATTAGCCAAAAGATTTCTTGACTGGACAAACATCTTGAGAAAGTTGAGGGTAAACAGGAATGTTTCCTCTGGATGAGTCCGACTCTACCAGAGGAAAAGGGGAAAGATGCAGAGAAGACAGCTGGTAATGGGTATCTACAGTTAAAAAAAAAAAAAAAAGCTCTGATAGTTAAAACTCAAGGTACTCTTAGTAAATGTTTGTGTTTATATAAGAATCTATTTTTATATATGAATAAATATTTGTCTACAATTTTTTTTAAAGAAAATCCTAAATAAATTATTGACCTGGTTGCAGGGCTTGAATTTCAGTTCTGAATTGCAGGTATTGTAAACAATATCAACATACCTGAAAATCTAGCAGGTACAACAACTGGCAATAAGTGCTGCAAAGGTAGACTAAAAATCTCCCTTAGATGTGAATGAAACTCTTGCCAATGTACACAGATAGAATAGAAAAGAACAGAACAGAAATATCCTTCACTGTTCCTCATTGGGATAATTCAGGTGTTCCAACAGAAAAGTGGCAGACAGATGGAGCAGGTTCAAACGTGCAAACTCCAAGCCATTCAGTTAGCTAAAATGCAAATTAATCAATGAGGAAACACCTCAGCAAAAAACGACTGACTCTGGAACGATTAGTTCAAACGTAAGTCCCACTGAAGCCAACGCTTACGATGTGAATCCTCAAGAACATTATATAGGTAAAGCCAAGGTGAACCATTAGTTCAAACATACATTTCTTGGTTAAGTGGCTTATAATATGTTTATGTAAATACCGTTTAAAAAAATCTGTTCAACTTGTGACCAGTGCTGAGGTGGTGACGTGATGGGACAGAGGGGATCAAGAAAAAAAGAAAAAAAAGAAGAAAAAATAAAGACAGAAAAAAGGATGACAAAGCACAATGTGAGGTAAGAATAGGACATACTGTACTTCCAATCGGTAGTATCCCTCCCCTAAAGTCTATAAATAAGATTAAAGGAAACATTTAAAGGGGAATTCCCCCAATGTTGAAACCTAAATTTAATCCCTGAGTTGTTTTAAAATCAGTGTTAGGTTTGGTGTCTGATAATTACTATACATCTTCACTTCTTTTAATCAAACAGCTTTTATACCTGCTTTAAGCTCTGCCCAAGGAGTGGAAACTGTACGCAACTTCCACTGGCACTGACACAGTAAACTCTATTCACACAGCCTAAGCTCTCCTTGTAGAGAACACATATACATACATACATAGACAGACATACAAACACACACTGTTATCCTATCTGCTTAGTCAACCGGGCAGCATTAATAGGTATAGAATTACCTCGGTGTGTGTAGTCACCTGCCATTAGCATCTAATCCTACCACGGTAATCCTGACTTGCTCTACTGACCAACACAAAGAAATGATGCAGCGAGAGAGAGGAGAGATAGACGTGACATCTCAGGAAAGTGAGTATACTGCCCTGGTGACCTTCCTAGAGTCAAGGATTAACTCAGCCACTCATTCAACTAGTCAGCCAACCACTGAATTCATTGGTTCATTCATTCAATCAGCCAGACAGAGATATAACATGAGGTTCAGATACCAGTGAAAAGCACAATTACTGGTGCAACATACTAACGTCAATGGGATTATCAAAATAACAAAGCCATGTCAGAAATACTGAAAGAGGTTATGCTTCAGTGCCAAAACTATTTTGTAATCAAACCCTCCTGAAACCCTATGCCACAACTTCCCCAGAAATTAGACTACATGTCACCTCAGTGAAACCCACAATAACTGCGATTGCGTTTCCTACCTCCTATGCATTTCCAAAGAAACCGCCAATATTTGAATTGACTGGACGAGGCCAAACTCAGCACCAAGTATTGTTTTGGTGGCAAAATTGCAGAGCAATGTACACACACCACATACATAAGTATAAATAAGTATAAATGATGCTTCAACACAAAAGTGTAAATTAACCATAATGCTACCCTAAGCTATGCGAACAGTTAGTGTTTCAATTACACTTTCTGCACTTGCAAGTTCACTACGGTCTGCTCGAGTCTGACAGACCTGTGAGTCTTTGAGGTTTTGTTCGTTTTTTGCCGCAAGAATTCGGCAACAGAGATTTTACGTTACACTGCATGAACTATGCATTCTGTCCATGTGGTGGACTTCCAAGAAGTACAAGAACAGAGTATAATAACAGGAATGACTATTTGGCCGTCATGTCTCCAGCTCTCCGAGAAAGTACAATCAAGGCATCAAGTAGTCTGAGACGTTCCCAAAACAGTCTGGAAAAATAGCTAATACTTGCTAATACTTCTGCAGTGCACAGCAAAAGTGCTAGAACAACAAGAGATTAAGAAGAACAGAAGCATATATGCATATATATGCATATATATATGCATATATATATTGCTTGGTTTATTTACTATGTACTGTCTACTTAATAATTCAAGGAGTACTTAAAATAATCTTTAAGCTTTTCTTCTGCGCTGTGTAGCATTTTCCATTGAATTTCTTTCTGTCCATGTAACTGCATTTTGCTGCTGTACAAATATAGTTAAGTACTTTAGGTCTTACTTGCACTTGTGCAGCCATGCGTGCAGCTCACTGCATAGTTTGTGTGTGTGCTTTTTATGCTCCATCTTTTAGAAAACACAAATAAACTGATAAGAGTTTGTGTAGATGTGGGTATTACTGACAGACAGGAGCTGTTATTTTCCAGGACAAGCAGGTTTCACATGAGCTTCAGTTAACAAGCTTAACCTAATGAAAGGATGATATTAAGGCTAAACCTCACTTGTATCCATCAGTCAACATGCAAAAAAAATGCCATTAATTTATATAGGCAAAAAAGACTAATAAAAAAAAAAAAAAAAAAGAAATTTTAAAGAGATTTTATTGAAGAGGCTTTGACCATCCTCCAAAGGAAAATCAGACAGCTGTAATAAAAAAAATTTTAAGACGTTAAAAAAAATTAAAGTTTTTCTATTTGAGTTTCATTTTGATGAAATGGTAAGGTGACACAGACTCATTAGTTCAAATGTGGACTAATCATACTTGCATCCATATTCACTCCCTAAAAGGGCAGTTCTGTACAGGGAAAAACCCTATGTTTACCCTAGTGAAATGGATTAACAGGCATTGTTTGGTTTCCATCTTTCACATAGGAAGCTGAATCAACCAATTGTCTTGCTAAACCAGCAGGACCGAACAAAGCATTGCTGCAAACTGCCCAAACAACCCACAGTTACCTATGACCTCAGTGTCTTTGAGTACACCTAGAAGAGGTGCCACTTTCACCAAGTCTCAGATTATCGGATAAGAATGCAGAATGGTCTGTTTAAATGTTAACTTAATCATCGGAAACTAACCACTGTTTGAGTAAAGCATCAATCTACTTAAAAAAAACAAAAAACATCTGGTCACCTAATGCAAGCCTTCCCATCTTTTACTTCTAATTCCACAGTTTTATTAGTGGAAAAATCCACTCTTGACATGTGTGGGTCTATTGATACACACCTTCTCATAAATCACTGAGTGTCACACCGTGGAAAAGTTATTTGCTAAAACAATATGATGGCTGAAATTCCACAGAAACCAGTTTGAAAGCGAAACCTGGCGATTACGCACCACTAAGATGTGTAAGTTTTACCTTCATTTCATCTTCATTTCATTAACAGAAAACATTGTTGTAGGCTTTTTGGTTGCATTTCATTCTCAGTATCTCACTGACCTACTGGATAATGCACACAATGTTCTAATGAGCTCTTACTCTGAGCGTCATTATTTTTGTTTGTTTTATATTGTTCAATAAATCTCCAAAAATCTGTTGGATGCATGTTTAAACTTATCTAGAAAACCCAGATATACATTTTGAGTTAGACTGACCCATTTGTGAAAATTTTATACTAAAACAGCTAAAATAAATTTTTCAAAAAAGAATTTTTGTGTTTTTCAGGTTTGAAAAATGTATCTATGCTCAATTCTTAACCTAAAAATGTAAAACTGTATTGTATTATTTATTAGAATTACAAATGGCTAAATGCTCACTTGTAGCACATTCTTACATGATTGAACTTCTGACAAAAAAAGAAAAAGAAAAAAAAACAACTCCACTATGTTTATAAGAAACTGCTGAGCGACCACAGTCCCCACAGGTTGAAGATGGAAAAGTTACCAGCATCACAAAGGGGGCAAATTTCACTGTCTGGCGGGTTGACTGTGCGTTTTTCCCTGGTAGCTGAGACGGTCGCTGGGTGAGGATTTTAGTCAAAATAGTGCAATTTATGCAGTCTATGCAACACAAACTGTTTAATAAATTACATTTTTCGGGCATGAAAATACTTGCAGACGGTGAAGTTAGGAAATTTTGAAGAGTCCAGTTGTTCTTGATTGCAATATTGCTTGGCTTCTTTTTGGACACAGCCTTTTCCTTCTGGAAAATTCAATCTGAGTTTGCAGCTAAATAAATTACATTTTAATTGCTTGAACAATTTATATCTCTGTGTGTTCTTTATAAAGAACTTGTCCCGTTTATAAATATCAACTGAACCACAGGTTTCCAAAGTAGTATGTCAAAAAGTAATCTGGCAAACCATCTGTCGATACAAAAATCAGTAGCAATAATCCGAAAGCTCACAAACTATAAAGTCCCAGGGGCAGCAGATGTTCACACCTTGGGAGATCTGCATGGTAACAACAGTGGAAGTGACGGATCGTCAAAGCCATCAGTCATGGAGGTTGAGAGACCTTGAGTAATTTGGAGAAAAATGCACCCTTCAATAATCCCACCCACATAAACCTTTAGGGTTTTACTTTCTATCGATTTGTCTTGCTGGCCACAGGCTTTCCTAGTCTTCTTGACTGGAGCCGAACTAAGATGTGAGTGAGCTTTAATTGAAGAGCAAAAACACAAAACTGTAAAGAAAGAAATGGAATGTGCTTGATTTTTTTTCTTTAAATAAAAGACTGATTCATAGCAAGCTATTGGAAATAAAAGACCATCATTCACTGGCACAACCCTATTTTGGTCGCACTTTTAAGGCACAGGAATATCAGTGTTTGTTTTTGAGATTGTTCATTCAATAATGGAAGGGTATGGCGATACTAAAAGAATTTTTTTAAATAAACTAGAACATAACCACAAAGTTTTCTCATCTGGGATAAAGCACAGCTGAAGCTTAGAAGTTAACTTAATAATTACTACGTTAGCTTAAATATATATATTTGGAAATATAAACTAGACATTTTGTCCACTGGCCTGCCAATTATGTCGGAGGTAGTCGGCGCACTCAAAGGAACTGTGCTGAAGGCATCAGAAAGCAAAGGGGAGAGAGGGTGAGACTGTTCAAACAGCACATTGATAGTTTGTTTGACGTTATGTTTGAGTAACACTGGTTGACTCAAAGACAGAAGACTAAAAAGGAGTGGGGGTTGATGGAAGGATGTGTCAACGCGAGTTAATGGTTTGTTCTATAAAGTCTACGTGGTCCACACTCGGCAGTCTGATCTTTTATCTGAATTTCTTTTTCATAAGAAAATGGCAGGGGAAAAGGGACTTTCTCTTCTTTTATTATACATTCCTTGATGTCACGCAAATATTTTTTCTTTCAGTTTGCTCCCGTACACTTTGTTGTTCTCTCCTATGTTTCATGATTTTTTTCTTTGGACTGCATCTTTCCCTACTTTCTTCATATAACATTTGTAATACCATAAAGTTGCTCACGTAGTTTGCTATATTTAAGAGCCAAAAAGGTTACTCCTTAGGGTCCACAAGCACCCGCCAGGCTCAGTCAGTTGATTCCAGACTAAAAATATTATGCTGAACTGTTAGAAGTACAATAGGAACTAAAAGAGATGAGAGATAATATTTCTCTATCCATGTGCTTCCTCTTCATTTATACAACAGTGGCCATTTTGCATCAGACACTTCATCTCAACATTGAATTTTCATATCAGGTAAGCTGTGACTCCAAGATATAGCACTTCTATTTTTCCATCTCTCCAACACAGTCCATGGCCAGTTTCTTTGTGCAGAATGTATCACTCTCATTTTGGAAATGTAGAAATGTAGTGTTCTGCTTCATCCCCAAAGAATATCCTGGTTCACAGTCAGTCATACTCCAACTCTCCTCTCCATAACTGAAAAAGTTGGTACTAGATATGTCCTGGTTAGATCAATCAAACCAGGACCCATAAGGCTGCAGTGCAGAATAAGGACAACCATCTGCTTTCCAAAATTCGAAAGACTAAACCTAACCCCCCTTTGTGTATGGCTTCTCTTTTACCACAGGCGAAGTCTAATGAGAATGAGAATAAAGAGTCTAAAGAGTTCTTTAATTTTGGTGAGATGAGACCCTAAGCAGGCTGCTTTTGCTCAGATGATAACATAGCAGATCAAAATATAATTGTTGCTGTCCCCATTCAGCCCTGTTTAGTAAATGGTAAATGTACTTTTTTTTAAATTGCTAATTATAGATTTACAGAAAAGGATGAAATCCCCAGGCTCAAGAAGTCTGTTATCTACCACTTTATGAGTCAGCTTTGGTTGATATCATAGGCGTTTGTTGCAGCTGCCCTGCAACAAACAGAACATAAAACTGTGGAAAAACATTGTAGTACTTTAAACTCTTTACTATATTATTTTAGGCCCATTAGTTGATGTACTTGTAGTTTCTTTTAACTCTAGTTACAGAAATTCATTAATGCATTGTAGACAGACTGAACAGATGCCTTGAATGTTTTCTGAATATGTGGCTCCTTGTAGTTTCATGTTGAAATGCTCAATATTTCATCACTTCATGTTCTCAAACCAGCAGTTAAGTAATTTTCTTGGCTCTTTCCTTAATCTTCAGTTGTCGTTTTCCAAAGTGCTGACAGGGGTTCCCGTTAGGGTGGAGAAGAGGAAGTAAAGGACAGCAGATCTCCATGTGACCATTTCTTTGCATATGATTTGAGTATCTCTTTCTCTTCAGTCTTGCCACTTAATCTCCTTCTGATTAGGCATCCATTTCTCCACATCTCATAAAAAACATTAAGCATTACAGAGCTACAAAAACAAAAAAGATGAAAATTTCCAGTTCTTGAAAGAAACTTTCAACTCTTTTCCTGCAACTAATTAAAGGTTCTGCATCAAGAACTACCAAATAAGTATGTAATGACTACTGTTCATAGGTAATGTATGTAATGATATCCAGGTGTTTGTAAGTTAAATCCAACACCCTCTTTTAAGCTGAACTCCATGCACAGTCAAGTCTGTTGCTGTATCGTGATTCACCAGCTGGATCCTCGTGAGGTTGCGTTTCTGCACGTTAGAACAGATCAGCCTGATCTGAAAGGTTGCAGTAAAATCTGAGAAATGTAGTCTGTTTAAATGAATAAGACGGGCATGATCAGTTTGTCTTCACAGGACTTTTCCTGCTCAAATTTGCCTTCAGGGGTGATTGTATGCTTAAGCATTATTGGTTTGAATATAGTTAAGGCAATGAGGCTAGGTTAGTTTACTCAGGGTTTAAACCAGTGTATTGCAAGCTCAGCAGCCTACATGACCTAAGGTGACCTTCCACAGAGCCTAATAATCTTTCTTCTTTTTTTTTAATAGAAAAGTTATAAACTTATTATCTTACTGCTGCCTTTAACCATTTTACACATAAAACAAAACAGGAAGTTTGACAAAGAGATAATAAATAAGGTTAATGTCATACCTTAATACTGCAGCTAATATCTGTCCACTTGTAAGTTCAGTAATTAAGAAATACAATACGCTAGGCCAGAATGTTTAACACATCTTAGTGCCTCATAAAGGACAGCTTGAACAGAAGTAGACCACATGAATAAAAGCCCTGGATAATAACATTAAAACCTTTTTATTAAGGTGTATGTTTATTATTTTTAGTCAATATTTTCAATGTTGTTCATTTGTTCAGTTATTTATTAACTTCAATATCATATAATTACTGAAATTTAAAATTTACTTAACTTTTAAATTACATGTATATTTACAGTTTTAATTTTATCAAGAGGTTTTTTTAAAGGAGATAAACGACAGACGGGGGAAAGAGAGGTCTAGACTGCTCACAGGGATTCACAGGGATTTGCATGGTAGCCATGAAGACAGCAACGAAGAGCATACACCCAACCAACACTTCAGTCATGTGCTGACAAAATTAGAACAGGTAATCCTCAAGACAAAGTCAGCTGCAGACAACCTTCCTGACATTTTAGCTGAACTAGAACAGGGCACAACTGTAAAGGGATATTAAAAGAAAACATAAAAAGTATTGTTTTTTTTATCCTGATTATCTAGTTTTCATAATTGATGAAAGACCAAATTGTTCATGAAATTAAAATCTTATCAATTCCCCAGCTCAACACGCAGTTAGACATTTCTTAGTCCTGAAAAATACACTGGTTTTTGGCAAAGAAGGAAACTTGACACTACATTTAGCTTCAATTAGCTAGCTTATTCTCACATTGGCACAAAACATCATTTTACCCTTGTACTCAGGAAGCTAGCACTCTTTAATGTGTGCAGTTTGTTCATTTTCTCCTTACAGCTCCATTAAGTAATATCTGGAAAAGTTCAGAGCTGCAATGAACTCTGCACACTAATCTATCATATGCTCAGAAGAAAAATCATAACAGTGTAAAGCTGGTGAGCACTAAGCTTTTCTCAGCAGGATTTTACTGTTTTTTAATGCGCTAGAGGGCAGCTTACTGATGACAATGATCGATTTAAAAGCACCTGAATGCATGTAGCTTTACTTTGTTTGATCATTTTATCCAGGGAGGAGGCTCAGGTCTTTGTTCATTGTCTCAACTTTAAAACATCACCTGAGGCACATCTCTTCTTTCATTTACTTTTTTCTTTTTCTTCTTTGTCTTCTGTTTTCCTAATTATCCATTTCTCAACCTGTTATTTCTAATGTCCCTCCTTCAGTTCTGTATTTGCTCTCATTTTAATTATTCTTCCTCCTTCCCTCACAACATAACCACACAGATGACACACCTTTACATGTGAGTTTGTTTGGCCAGTTCTGAAGAAACGCATGCTCATTAAGAGTGTGTGTCCTCGCCCACATTCACCTGAGGCTGCCTATAATCCTGTCAACAACACTAAGACTTCCCTGAAATCAGCCGCTCCCACACACACTAAACTATGAGGAACCATAAACGTTATATGAGCAATGTGACAAATGCAGTGTGACGTCACCAATAAAGACGGGGGGGATACAGTCAGAGCATGAAAACAGAAGTACCAAGGATGTCAGGATGGAAGGATAGATGTGAGCAAAAACAGATGAGTGTGGGAGGTCGATGACTCATAACGCCACTCCTGATATAGCCGAGACAGAAATCAATAATCCGTCTGTCTCTCTCCAGGAGAACTCAAAGGTCTAATGAAGCTGCAGCAGCATGGATTTTCTTCTGATAGGTAACATGTCTTTGCATCAAAGAGGAAGTTGGAGGAGAATATAATAATGAGATGATGAGTTGAGATTAAAACACAGCTGACCACTTGTAAGCTCTATAAGATAATGTAATTATCTTATAGAGCTGTGGACTGGAGTCTCAATTTAAGACAGCACAGAAAGTCTGCTTGCTAAGGAGTCTTAAATGAATGAACACTGAGAGCCTCTTTAGCTCTTGGACGCATTTCCACACATGCTGTTAAGACAGTCCGTGTGTTAACTGATGATGTAAACATTCTGCCGAGCTCTGTCAGACACAAGTTCGCAAAACTATTCAACAGTTATACTCTGACTCTCCAGCTTTTTTACTCGTGCTATTAGAACACTTCAGAAAATATTCCCCCTTCGTCAGACTAAAATTTCTAAGTGAGCATTAAACTTAGGATTGGGACTTTACTGATACCAAATAATCCAAACGACAAGGAAACACTTGAACTATTAATCTTATATCATCTCAGATGATTTCTTGGCTAAAGTTTGATCTATTTTTTTCCTTTCTTTTCTATGATGCCAATTATCACTGTCCATCAAGGACCCTCAACATGGACATTTACTCAGAAAAAAAAAAATTACCCTCATCCTCCATTTCCCCTGTGCTAATTTTTTTATGTTAGCCTGGCCATAACTTGCTCAACCTCGAATCTCCCCTCCCCCCCCCCCCAATCTATGGATGTCACCTAGGGCTGCCACGATTGGTCGACTAGTCACGATTACGTCAACTATCAAAATCGTCGACGACTGATTCAATAGTCGACGCGTCGTTTGAAGCTTTGTAAGATCGCAAAAGACGCAGGAATGAGTAGTAGGATTTAAGAGTGTAATAACGGACTGAAACAGAAGATGGCAGCACTGCATGTACAAGGATGCCAGCTGCCGTTAAACCCCGAAGAGGAAGCTGTGTCCCAGAATTCATAGCGCGGCCCTGCTCAGTTTCCAACAATGGCGGCAGCTAGTTAGTTTTAATATTACTCTTATTATTCTTTCTGGGTCACAAAATAAACGTTTAACATATTTTCAGGCGAGAATGTAGCTGTGTAAACCTCAAATATCGGCTCAGTTTATCAGGACACCACATATTTTCAAAAGCGCTCTGACGTTTTCGGAGACGTCTGTTACCCACTAGCTCGATAGCTAGCCGGGGGCTAGGTCACTAGCGCCGTGAGAACACCGGACTCCCGGAAAATTGTTTTCAAACCCACTGCTGTCTTTCGCTACTCAGGTTAAATATATATGAGTCACTTAGATAAATTAAAAATGTTGTTGTTTGGCTTTTTTTTTTTTTTTTTTTTAGTATTTTATTTGTTCCTGAGTAAATCTGTTTGGCTGAGATTAAAGTTATAGTTTTTACACAGCTGAATAAACGTCAAGCAGACAGCTGATTATCAGAAGTGTGAGATGCTTGAGAATATTCTCCGGTGTCCTGTTATATTTTAGATAGCAAGGAGTTTATTAAACTTTACCGAAACAATCTGCAAATTTCATTAAAATTGAATAAACTATCATCTTGTCTTTATTTTTAGTTAGCACCTTAAAAGCTTAAAGCTGTAAGCTAATGATAGTTATATAAGAGCATATGCTGCTGGTGCAATAAGCTGTACGTTTTAAGTTCAATGGATGATGATCTGATTAGTCGACTAATCGCATAAATAATCGGTGACTAGTCGACTATCAAAATAATCGTTTGTGGCAGCCCTAATGTCACCTAAACACCTAAAGAACATACACCGTTTATTTTATTGGAGGTGAGAGAGAAAGACACTTTAACTCTCAGCAGCGTCTCGGTGTTCGTTTACCAATGGGAACTGAAGGAGCATTCGGATCTAAAAGTTCATTAAGCTTGATTCAGCATTGTAATAATGTGGGGAAAACGCACAATCCAACACATTTTTGAGATGATGGTGAAACATCAACCACATATTTCACTGCAATCCATAGTCCATTTAAATTAGGCAACATCCGGTCCTGGGTGTGGGTGTGCATGTTAGTCAAAGCTTCCAATGCTGCAGCCCTTGCTCTCTCTCTCTTAATTTTAAACGATGATGGCCAAATGTAAAGCAGATAACAATGCCACTACCTAGCACAGTTAAGCTGTATTTAAATATAGAAATTAAATTGCTGTATGCAAGTTTGTGCTGTGCAATTTTTTAACTCTAACTTTCATGACACCCTTTCCTTTGCTTTTGCTATTCTGTGGAGGTCAAAGTTAACGCCCTGGCAGACAAATTTAATTAAGCTTATATTCATTTATTTTCTCGTTTTCATAAAAATTATAAATAAACTTCAAGGAAATCCACTTAAATGCAATGAAGAGTTCAATCAATCCACAATTTCTCCAAAGTCAGTGAGTAATTAATATCAATCAAATAATCCATAACCCAATATTTCGCAAAATAATTGTGTTTAAGATTTTTGCTGTAAGAAAGAAGAATAAGTGTAAGAATAACCACTCCACTGGAGCAACGCATAACCACATCAGGACATGTGTGGACAATAGCCTGGAAGAAAAGAGGGCTGTTGGTGCTATTATGATTCACTCTGCTGGGCTATGTCATGACACACCCATCACCTTTTTCTGAGGAGTCCATGGGGGGAAAAAATGAAGTTATATTTACCATTAATATCTACTTAATAATCCAGACTGTAACTAGATTAACTGAACTGGTTTCTCCTTTCCATTATGTAATTTTTTTCCTGGCCACCATGAGTTGAAGCACTGTCACTTTTTTTCCTAGCCGTCCAATGGGGAGAGGAAATGCAGGACTACTACTGCACCAATCAACTCTTAAGTCCCATTTGTACAAGTGCCGAAGAGGGAGAGAAGTTTCGTCTAAACACATAAGTGAGATGTGCTAACATTAAATGACAACAGCATCCAGTATAAAACTCTCACACAGAGCTGAATTGACACTAGTGTAAATAAATTAGGTAAATAATGTAAATACGCGGTTATATTTGTTTTTATTTAATCCATCCTGGTCCTGCTAGTTCCTGATTTATTCTCTTACACAGGAAATAATATTCTCATGTTCTTCCTTAAAGTCTGATGAAAAGCATAATCTACATAGGGATAATCCTGACTATTAACACCGGTACTGGATCAGTACTTAGTAACAGAACTGGAAGAAGTTGGATCAGTGCATCACAAAATGACCTACAATCTGCTAAAAGCATCTGTGCCTCCCTGCCTATTGGTTAATTCAGAAGTGTGAAATCTTCACAGGCACGTTATGATGCCCGGAGGAGAGATTTATCTGAAGAGAGACTCTACTTAATTAGACATGACTGTGTGTGTGTGTGTGTGTGTGTGTGTGTGTGTGTGTGTGTGTGTGTGTGTGTGTGTGTGTGTGTGTCAGATGGTAGCAGTGCCCCTATTGGGTCTGTGCCATGTTGGTGAACCAGGATATGATGCCACACACGCACATACACTCGATCATAACCATTCCTCTTCCTTGTTATCTGACAGCAGAAGTGACTCATGTGTACTGCTTGCTGTTCTCACCACAGGACGTCTGCAAGTTCCATCATGTTACGCGCAAAACGTTTAACTAATTTTCCTCAGACTCTTCATCACACAGAGATCCAGTAACAGACAACAAACACTCACTCACTACAGCAACATGACCCCTCTATTAGAGATGAAGGTCTGCTTCAATCAGAGGTGTATTATTCAGTCCAAGAATGTGCATTACAATGTTGAGAAAAATAAAAACAGCTCAAAGTAGAGCTGCTATAGCTTCCGTGAGTCACCCGAAGATCCATTGTTACACAATATCGCTGTATTTCTGAAGACTGAATCATCTGCTGTAGGTTGTTTTCGTAACAGGACACCAGAAAAGTGTACAATGAAGGAATCCCAACAAGTTGCTTCTGTTCATCTGCACGTAGCGAAGAAGTCACTTGGATGAGTTATCTGGATGATTGAGCACGCATAAAGATACAGTGAAGCAAGTTCAACACAAACAACCTTCTTTTGCATTACCAGGCTTGACAAAAGCTAAAACCCCCAGTTGGAGATGGCAGGTAACACAACGGTGGTTTTCAACTTCCTCTGTTAAGCATCTGCTTCAGGCTCTGTGCGCGCTCACATGTCATATAACAAAATGATCCCTATGAGTGCCACCTACCACAATATTATCTACATAATGATGACCTATAAGAAACATAAAAATGTATAACAATAAAATGCAACGCTGTTACAAATAAGACAAGCTACTGGAGAAAATCAATACTCTAGTAAAACGTTTCAGTTTTCATTATTATTTTATGGCTGAGTATGTGCTTTTAACAAGATGGTGGCGCATTAGCGTTCCGGTACATTAACCAGACACATTTAAACATTAAATGTTACTGTCCCATAGAATAATAAAGTAGACAATTAATTAATTTGACCGACTGACTTGGTATTCTTGCTGTTTGTTCTGTGTTCTAGCACCTGCAGAATGAAGTATTAAAATATGTACACATTTTTGCATCACCAGCTGAATCCTGCACATCACAGTGAGAATACAAAGCAGTCTTTATTCATCAGGCTGCACATTTTAACATTTCCCCAACAAACAATCTATATTGCACACAAAACGTGCTATGAATAAAGGAAACAGTGAAAACCTGGAGCTTGCATGCGATTTCAAACCAGACTGAACATAACCTGCTCTGGTTATATGTTCAGCAGAAGTTATGATGGTGATTTAGCCAGGTAAGGAGAGAGCAACTTCCATGACACAGAAAACTCTGACTTTAAGCTTTAGAATACCTTGCTAACCTATTAATCTTACTTCTTACCACCCCCTCTGACAATACATAATAGCAAATACTGACAAAGAAAAAAAAAAGTTGTTATTGAAGAAATATATCAAGAACAAGGACATTTGGGCTTAAAAATAAATAATTAATAACAGGTACACTCAAGTACACAGCCATGCTCAAAAGTACAGAGATCATCCCTATAAAAACCAAGAACAGGACTGAATATACATCCATTACTCCCTTCATGGTCACCTCCTGGTCCAACAACATGGCTCAATATGCCTCCCAGTATACAGTTCCATCTTTTAATCTGTAATTCTATGGTAAAAATGTAAATGAGAAACATAAACTGCTCTAGAAGACTGCCAAAGTTACCTTACTTAACAGTAAGCTATGGATTTTTCTGTAAATTAAAGGTCACTTAAAAAAAGTTAGAAAAATCTTGGTGATTTGGTAAACAGACTGGTACTTATATAATGGTACTCCTTTCTACAGGAAGAGCTAGGGATCGATCAGCTGACCTTCCCATTGGTAGACGACCCACTGTACTCAACCCAACCTTACCCAAATATAGACATTTTGGCACACCAATCGGACCGGACACATTTTTTTTCTTAAACATAGCACAATGGTATTATCCTATGTTTTTAATGCATTGCATACATTACCTTCATTTTGGCATGACCTAAAAGCCCAAACAAGCACAGCAGGCTGAGTTTACTTCAGATCATATTTATGCATCTATTTTTATAAGCTGAGTTTAAAGGAAATCCACAGTGAAAAGTAAAATTTAAAAACTCCCAAAGTCTGATTAACTGATTCCAAAATGTCAACAAATGGCTAAACCTGATCAGTAAAAATCACCCATGCCCATGCCAGTGCCAGTACGTGAAAGGCCAGTAGAACCAGAGCCATTTGCTGCCTATTCTGGACCAAGGGGGGGAAGAAAAAAAAGAGATGAGATTGGAAAAGAGAAGCTGCTAACTATGAACATCTGAGAGCAGTGGAACTCAGACAGACAGGCAGCAAAAGGGCAGAGTGCTTGACAAACATCAAAGGGTGCACAGCTGGTAAAATCCACCCCCATCCAGCTCTCTTACCCTCTCAGATGGCCCACTTCCAGTTTTAACCTCTGCTCATTCATTACCTAATCAACATCAGCAGCACTGCACATCCAGAAATCCCATGTCAAGCCTTTAATAACCTAAATTTCAAGCTTACTCGTGCTTTCCTGAGACTCTATATTTTAAATTCCACTTTGTTTATGCATTTTTTAGATGTTATGTCCAAATCTGTCCCAATCAATAGTTCATGACAGTCATAATTTATTTATTTATATATATATATATATATATATATATATATATATTTTTTTTTTTTTTTTTTTTTTTTTTTTTTTTAATATATATATTTTTTTTTTTTTAAGTGTAAGTCTCACGGAGAATAAATAGAACTGCCAAATCAGCATTGCAAGGGTCAAATCTTCAATACAATATTATAACAGGCTTACAATATTACAGGCTGCTGCCATGAAGTTACTTAATATGAAGCAGATATGACTTTTGAAGTCTGATATTACAGGTAACCCAATATATTGGGATAAGTATGCAAAAAATAAAGGGAAAAAAACAGCTTGATTAAAAAAAAAAAAAGATGTAGCGACATGTAATGAGATGACTTGTATGTCCGGTTTTTTTTACCTTCATGTCGTTCATGATGAGCTGGAAGAGCCCTCCCAAGGCGCTGCATTCTTTCTCTATTCCCGCATCCATTTTTTCCACAGGCTTGGAAAAATCCTTCTCAACTTCACAACAACTTTTTTTTACCTCCTCCTTGAAGAGAAAGAAATAAAAACTTCCAGCAAAGTGTTGAGAAACTCCAAAAGAAGAATCAATTGAGGCTTTTATTTAATATAGGGAGCGGAGTTACAACACCCCGAGGGCAAAGTCCGCTTTTTAAAAAAAAAACTGTTTAAAAACAGCAGTGGAAAAGGAAGAAGGGGGGAACACACATGAGTCCAATCCGAGGTACTAATGCTGGGCTTCAGTCAGCCAATGCTACCAGCCGGCCAACTTGACAAACCTCCGAAAAACCCACACATCATGCCTGAACCAGCAGCCTTCTGTCTGGAAAATGTCGGGCACTGTTTCTAAACTTTAACCCCGCTCTGCGTTCACTCCCTGCGGACGGAAAGCCCAGCTAACCACAGCGAGCTAGCAAACCCGGCTAACTCCGCTAGCAACCTGTGTGACTGCGCGCGCGTGTTTGTGTGTGTATGTGCATCCAAAGGAAAACACGCGCGCGCACACAGTCCGGGATCAATCCGTTGGCCCAAAAATAAACCGACGCGGCTTTCAGCTGATGTGCTGCTCAGGTTTAACGTTCTGAAAGTCGTTGTTTCCAGGAGTGTATCCGAGTGATTTACGTTTTCCTCCTGCGAGTTTTAACGACAGACGCTGCCCCGTCCTTCTCTCCTTACTCCAGTGGGAGTCCTAACCTGAAGTGAATGAGCGCGTCCGCGAACTGCGCATCAAGGTAGCCGAAGTGACAGCGCCCACATCCCGTCAAGAGTTTCACAATAAAAGCCATCAATCTAAAATTTCAGTCACTGTAGTTTTTTTTATTAGTTTTAATTTTTCTGTCATTTCGAAATTGCGTTTTCACGTTTCGGCGAGTTATAATTTAAAAAGGACCAAACTCACAAAGCACTTGCTGTTTTCTTATTTGCTTCTTTCATGTTTTTACTGGCTGGGGAACATGTGCTCAAAATTTTGAGATGGACATTTCCAGTTCCCATTGAAATCTATACATGTAACGTTAAACAGTATATTTAATAAATTCTAAAAGGCACTTTTTGTTTCTTATTTTACAGGAAATTTATACATTAAAGCAAGGTAAGTTTTTCAGCTCTGCGCAGCTTTACTTGATTAAAATTACCTGCCTGTTCCTGTGTGGAAATGAGACTTTAAAACAAAATGCATTTGAAATACAAAAATATTGTACATGGAGGATAATAGCATACAATCTCTTCTCATATTACTAATTGCCTAACCACACGCCAGCAAGCACCTGAAGCCCACTGAACTAGTTTGTGAACTGGTAATTTGAGATGAAATTACTTTTAATTTAAGATGACTTCTCTTAGATAGTAAAATTTTAAATAGAGTGCTCCATCAGTACTTTAGGAGTTTGTGACTGCATCTACAGATTGACTCATGTGGTCAGTTTTAACCGCTAATTGTTGCATATTATTATGGATACCAATTTTTTTGCCAATCAGCACTCTCATCTCAAGCAGTTCTTGCCTGGAATTTATTACCTCCAAATATGAATATGTTGCCTTAAAATGTTTCCTATTGAACAATCAATTAGGTCACATGATCTGACAACAACAGCAACAACATTTATTTGTTTGGGATAACTTTTATAAATTTATTTTGGGGGTTTTTTTGTTTTTTTTTTTGTTTTTTTTGCTATTTTATTCTAATAAAACTCTTTCCTGGCTGGGGACTCCAAGTGAAAATTAGTCTTCTTGGCTAAATGTGATAAATGGATATTTTGCCTCTGTGTGAAGTTTATTAAACCATTATACTTTTACCAAAGTTCCAGTGGCGGCAATTCATTTTTATTTTGTAAGCAAACAAATAAAATAACTCACTTTATTTTTGTCCTTAACATCTTGCACAATCCCTTATTTTATATACAAGAAATTATCTTGAAAAGTTGCATTTGAAATGCATTGATAAGTAGACCTGAGTCAAAATGTGTTTTTAAAGGTTTACTTTGTTGGGGCTTTTTATTTGTAGTGCTACGTAATTTCCTGTCGAAGCAGCGTTCGGCTCACTTGAAGCTGCTGCCTCCGTGCATAGTGGAGGTTTGTTGTGTGTTGAAGACGCGGCAGTCTGCCGGGGCGGAGCTACAAGCTGTGACTTTAATGTGACTTTACTGAGAGATGACAATAAGAGCTAAACTGGTCATCAGCCAGTTTAACACGAATGGAGTCTTTGCAGAAAACGTACTTGTGTCTGTTTATTCATCACTTCTGCCAAAACTGACTTGTAGCAAGTTGTCTCTAAAAATCTGAGAATCGCACTGTGTAACGAGGTATTTACTCTCAAGGCTTTACCTTAGCCTCCACTGACACTGTGAGGAACCTTGGAGTGAGTTTGGAGCAGTGTAGGTCCTTTAACTTGCATATTAAACAAATATCTAGGAATACCTTCTAGAGCAGGACAATATGGCCAAAAATATTTATCACAATATATATTTGAACATTTGCGATAATGATATAATTGACGCGAGACAAAATACTTTACAGGCTTTACACACTTCACAACTTTATTAGTGCAAAAAAAACCCATCAATATATTTTCAATTAAACAAGCAGTTATTTTTTTATGTGCATTAAAGCTGTATAAAATTTTAACAGCGCAAATGCAAATTCCTTGCTGACGTTTTAACCAAAAATAATTTCCAGTGGAAATTGGCCGACATATCCATATGTTGAAGCACAGTACCTATCACTCCGCAAGGCTCCTGAAATGGTATCCGTAATGCTCCGACTGTCATGGTCCTGGGCCATGTGGGCCCAGTATTCTTAGTTTCTTATATTTTTGTATTTCGTTCCTTATTTAGGCCATGTTTCCTAAGTTGTCCTGTTGTGTTGTTCCTTATTTGACTTCCCCTTGTGACTTTTATCCCCTGTGTGCCCCTCTATGTATCTGTGAGCCCTCATCTCCCCTCCTTGTTTCATTCCATGTTTCCCCAGCCCACTATGCCCGCGCTCTCTCTCTCCTCCTGTTTGCACCTGTGTACTTCCTGTTTTACTTTGACAGTCTCCCGTCAGTGTTGTTTACTCCTGCCATGTCTTGTTATGTTTATCTGTGTCAGCTGTGTTCCCATGTGTGGCCACTTCCCCTGATCATCCCTCTTGTGTATTTAGTCTCTGTGTTTCATGTAGTCTGTGTCGCGTCGTCTGTGTTACCACCCCCTGTGTTCCGTATCTCCAGCCATAGCTTTTCCTTAGTTTATGTCCAGTTTAGGTTTCTGTTTGAACTATTACTCTTATGCTGCCCTCACTCTGTTTTGTTCCTTTCATCAGCCAGAATAAAAGGCTCGCTTTTGTTTAACTCCACTCCTGCATCCTCGCTTGTGTTCGCTCCTGGGTCCACCACACACATTTCCGCACGGTCTGCCTCCGCAGACCGTGACACCGACAATGAATCAAGCCATGCGGCTTTGTAGCTTATCAAAGTCGTATTAAAACTAGTGCTGTCAGCGTTAATCTTGTTAAAATGACATTAAAGCCATAACCGCGTTAACCCGGATGCCCAGTGTGTGGCCAGGTTTTTTGGCTGCTTAGATGTTCTACCAAAAATTGTGCTTTGGTGTGTATCTGACAGACAAAAACCAAACCAGTTCCACACCACTGAAGTTGGCACCATTTTTACAAACCAATTCGGGTTTATCTGTTTCAATCAACGATCCGCTTTCGCCCTTCTAATTCTCTGTCGCCGCCATGCTTTTTCCACCATGTGTGTGGACAAAACAAAGGCACTGCGCACTCGTTTTACCCATATTCTATCGCGATATTTCATTTTCTTATCATTGCCTAACATTATACCGGTGTTACCGTGAACGGTATGATATGGCCCAGCCCTAATACCTTCTATCGTCTGCACATTATTGTTAAAACAGCATTAAATTAAAATGATGCAGAAAAATAAGTGCATTTGTTACTTTTAGGGTGGACTCTTGTAATTCTTTATTGTCAGGCTGCCTTAACAGCTCACTGAAGAGCCTTCAGTTGATCAAAAACATGTAAGTGAGAGTACTAAAGAAAAGATATATCATATTTTTTCTCATATTAGCTCATTTTCATTGGCTCCTTATTAAACCCACAATTGAATTTAAAAATCTCTTTCTCACAATCAGATCCCATCATATCTTAGAGAACTCATAGTAATAGTGTGATAGTATAGTATAGTAATAATATTAACATAATCGCTGCATAATCGCTATCAGACTGCAGGCTTACTTGTGGTTCCTAGAGAATTGAAAAGTAGGATGGGAGGCAGATCCTGTGGAACCAGCACCGAGTCTGGATTTGGAAGATAGACACCATTTTTACTTTTAAGATCAGGCTTAAAACTTCCTTTTTGATAAAACTTGTATTTAAGGCTGAACCAGGTGACCCTGAACCAACTTTTAGCGATGCTGAAATAGACTCAGCAAGCTGGGGGACTTCCCGTGATGTAATCAACACTTTTCTCCACTCCCTTCTTTTCACTTCCCATGTGTTTATATGCCTCTGTTTGAGGTGTCTTCCTGTTTATAAACAAGGTTCTGTCTTCCCACTACCACCAAGTGCTTGCTCATAGTGGATTACGAGATTGTTTTAGTTTTTCTCAAATATTGAAAGATCTTTATTTATTGTATTAAGCACCTGAAGACGACTGTTGTGAAGTGGCGCTGCATATGAAATTAAATGAAGTGAAATTAAAAAAGAGGAAATAGTTACAGTTTCCAACACCTGGTTTGCAGTTCAGTGAGGGCCACCTGATGATTTGCTACCAGGTTTTGCTTATATTATTCTCTAACGCTTCGCCTCTGAGCTGTCTTTTCCACATTTGTCCTGATGATTATTTAAAAATTTGGGAGTTGTGTGAGTTGGATTACATTTATAGCACTCTTGTCCGTGAGGAGCCACAGATGCATTTGGCTTCAGAAATCCTTGTCTCTGAACGGTTTAGTGTGCTCAAACCATAATGCCTGCACAGGAAAAAGGCGTCTCAAGGGTCATGTTATCTTACAGGCCACACTTGCTGTTTTTAATTCTTAAAAAAATTGAAATTAATCATTTGGAGTCATTTGTTTTCTTGTAATTATAGTGGTGTCCAGCTGTTTCCTCTTTATTGTCTGCAGCTGAGTGAGACTTTTTTTTTAGATTGCAGCTTTAAGAAACAAATAACCCAACAGTCACATCCAAGCCATGGACCAATTAGCCAGATGTGAAAGTAGGTGACTGACCTCTGTTTTTTCATTCTTGACGCAGGTCTTTTGACTGAGAACAGTCCAGAGGAAAGCACCATAAATGCTTTAGAGGAGAGACTTTCTGAAAATGTGGCTCTTATTGCCATTTATGGCAGGCAGGATTTTTGTTTATAAGTGCAGAACAACATTTAATAAATGCTAATATTTATAAATGGAACCTATTATGGTTTTCAGTATTTTTATATTGTCATGTTGGACGTTCGTATTATGCACAAAGTTTCACATACTAAGATCATCACGCACACAAGTAAATATGGTAATTACAAATTCACTTCAGACCAGTCCAGCTCTATCTTAGAAAGAGCAAAGAGCTCTTTTCTACTCTTTGTTCTTGATGATGTCACAGAGGCCATCTTCTCAGGACATTTTTGCTGTGAGGCAACAGTGATAACCACTACCCCACCTTGCTGCCCCTGCAGAAGAGTCCAATGATAAAAAAAAATATCGAGATTAAAATGAGCATAAAAAGCATTAAAAGCATAAAAAAGCATTGCAATGTTACTATAACTGGATATAAGTAAATAGTGCATTGATTTTTTTGTAAATCCAAACTCAGTCATTCAGCTCAAAAGTTTATTGCGAACAGCTCTCACAAAACCTTTACTTATGTAGGGTTATGAATAAGTTTGAGTGCATCTTGTTGCCGTGTTTTGTTTTTTTAATGTGGTTGCTGTTGTTAGTATGAGACAACAGAAAAGCCACACAAATATTGTTTTATTACCTACTAAAAATAAGCCTCATGAGCAATGCATGCTTGGCTAGTGAACTTGAACAAAGCTGTATAAACCTTAAAACCTTAGCTGACTTCACATAGGAAATAAAGTCAGGGTTGTGTGGGATGTGAGTAAAGATTAAGCTCTGATGTCATGTTGTTCTTTTTCAGCATTTTGGTCATCCGAACTTTTTTGAGCATTTTCCCTTTTGTGAGTATAAGATTTTGCTCCCCATGCCCAATGGAGGGTTAATATGACTTCTTAAAATGACTTCTTTTAGTGTTGCCTTTGCCCCCAGGGCTAGGGGGTTGGGGTCATTCTGTGTGGAGTTTGTATGACTTTAGTTGTAGGAAATGCTAAAAATACAGTCTCCTCCCAGATTCAAAATTAGCTTTGGATGTGGGGCAGATAAAATCCATAGAACAAAACATGCTATTAATGTGCAAATGTGGCTCATAGACTAAAGAGCTTTGAATATTCAGAATCACTTATCTTTAATAGTAAAACTATAGTTGATACTTGTGTTTATGATGTGGTGGCTGCATATTTTGTACTATGTACACATGTACTGTTTTTGCATGTCTCAAAGATGACCCAAATTTCAAGTAGTCTGCGTAATGAAGGAAAATGCTCCCATTTCCCAATGGAGACAGGTGTTGTAACATAAAAGAGGTCTTCATAGAAGACTTTTTGGCTGTAGCTCAGGTGGCAGAGCAGGTCAGCCACTAATCAGAAGGTCGGTGGTTCGATCCCAGGCTGCCTCCTGGCTGCATGCCAAATATCCTTGGGCAAGATACTAACCCCGTGTTTGCCTACTGGTGGTGGTCAGAGGGCCCGGTGGCGCCAGTGTCCGGCAGCCTCGCCTCTGTCAGTGCACCCCAGGGCAGCTGTGGCTACAACGTGGCTTGCCATCGCCAGTGTGTGAATGTGTGTGTGAATGGGTGAATGACTGAATGTAGTGTGAAGCGCTTTGGGGTCCTTAGGGACTAGAAAAGCGCTATACAAATGCAGGCCATTTACTTTTTTTACATTAATGAGCATTTAAAAATGTCCATATATGTGCTTGGGTATTGTTGATAAATGCTAAAGCCTTCTCAGATGTCCCATTTAGTTCTTTTGTGTTGGTCTGTTCCGGTTTTAAGCACCACTGTAAGCGACAGGAAACCACCATTAAATGACTCACTAGCGATTATGCGCTGTCAGTTCACTTAATCAAACATGCAGGCTGTTCACATTCACTCCATATTTATTATGTGGCAACGAGTACATAATAAACACAAACTGTGTACGAATGTTTGTGTGTGCGTGCATCTGTGTGTGTCTCAGTGTATTTTCCTGATTCACCCGGCAACAAGCTGAGTCACCACTACACCAGCCTTACTACCAATCTTGTTCCCATGGCTACCAGCATGCCACAATGGTATGTGCTCATGTTTGAAAGTAAGTAAGTAAGTGTGTGTGTGTGTGTGTGTGTGTGTGTGTGTGTGTGTGTGTGTGTGTGTGTGTGTGTGTGTGTGTGTGTGTGTGTGTGTGTGTGTGCCTAATCACTGACTACCATATACCAAACACAAATGTGGTTTACATGGAGACCAAAACATCTGCTCAGAATAATGTAACAACAATAAAGCAGCAATTGTTCTATTTTTAAACCAGAGAGAAGGTTCACTTAGAAATTTGATCAAACATCTGCAAACACTGAACATCATTGTGCCTTTTTTAAAAATAAAGTTAGACTTTTCAGAGGTAGCACATGAGTTACACAGAACAAAAAAAATAGTTGTGGAGAAAGAGATCAGATTCTGTACTCAAGTAAAATAATCAGAGAAACAAGGAAAAACATTCAAAAATGAATTTTAGGTTGAAGTATAAATGTGTTGCATTATATTTTAAGGCGTTTTTTAAACCAGTTATTCATATCAAATGATTTTTTTGCTGTTTTAATTGTACGAATGAATACATCAACACATAAGGTGGAATACTACGACATACTAAACCACTATTGTTGAACTGACAGTTTTTCTAATGAGCTAAAAAAATATCCTTTAGGAGGATAACCAGCAGCAGATTTACTCTAATTATAACCACTTGAAGTGATGCTGCAGGAAACATTTGTTTGTTCTCCACTGCAATGCCTGAAACATATTTTTACATAAACTCATTTGATGTGTGTATTTTATATCTATAGTCTAAACTGATTAATCGACAGGGTTCAATGTTTCCTTTGTCAAATGTCATGTAAGAAAATTATTGTTAAATTTAATCTACAGGGTGGCCCATTTATATGGATACACCGTAATAACATGGGAATGGCTGGTGTTATTAAAGTCCTGTTTGTGGCACATTAGCATATGTGAGGGGGCAAACTCCTCAAGATGTGTGGTGACCATGGTGGCCATTTAGAAGTCGGCCATCTTGGATACAACTTTTGTTTTTTCAATAGGAAGAGGGCCATGTGACACATCAAACTTATTGGTAATGTCACAAGAAAAACAATGGTGTGCTTGGTTACAACCACAAACTGCTGGCTGTTCATCTCTGGTTGCATCTTTAAGTTCGTTTGTGTTTGTCTCCACCTTGTGGTCAATTTATTTTACTGCAAACCAGTTCACTCTTCAACAGAAAAATGTTCTGACAATAAAACAATAAAATGGGTGAGTTAGAGTTTCAAGAGTTTGTCTTTTTTTTTTTTAGTATTACCTGATGATGACATCAGTTGCTGTCTCTATAGACTGTATAGAGTAATGCCATGAGACTGAACATGGAGAAGAAATCACTCAGTTGTTGGTGAAGAAATAGCACCAGGAAATTATTTCCCAGGTGGCTCATTCTAACTTGATGGCTGGTTAAATGAGATATGATAAAACTCAGGATAGAATAATGACCTGGGCTGTGTCGTATTGTGCTAATATGTCCCGAATTACAACTAGTTAATAAGCTGTCAATTCCAAAAGATCCTTTTCCTTAAATAGAGGTCTCACCAAAGTGTGCAAAAAAAGATGTTTTGTGATGGTTTGCTGTGCAACGGAATGTGCTAAAGCAATGCCTTTACACGACATCTCTGCAAAGGTAGTGACCCAAGTATGAACTGCTGAATATTAGACAAAGCATATAAAATTTATGACTTGTAGGTTCATACACAATGATGAATGCAGTGGCTCAACTTTATGTTGTTTGCAGTGCAGGAGTTGTTGGTGGGTTCCATGGGAAAAGAAACACTTGTTTAGGAAAACTGGTAGGGAGGGCAGGGGGGGGGGAATTAAATTCAGTATGTTCTGGCTCTGAGAGTTATCAAGGTAGTTTACACTGCATAATTTGCTCCAGGGCAAGAAACAGCAACATTACAATACCAAGCTTAGAAAACTTGCAAGGGGAGATAGTTATTGCTTTCATCTTTAGCTCTAAATTGCTCACCAAGTGGGACACACCTTCTGTGGTGTCACAGCGAATGAAACAAAAATCATAAACAGTGAGGCTGGGGGAGTGAGACTCATCTGTATGTGTCAGTGCAATCAACATGCTACCAGTTCTTGCAGAAAATTAAAAAAAGAACTGAAAGCTAGTCTGAAAATGCAAGATGGGTTGTTATGATATTCTTATCTAGCCTCATTGTTCTTGTGGTTAAGAAGATTTGGTCTGTACAGTTCTGTATGGATTTTGTCAAGTGAATGGCTCAGGATTCAGATTAATCCCCAGGTTTTTCAGAGCCCAAAGGGACATCCAGACAGGAGCTGATTTGCTCATCATCCATCACTTTGTCCCTTTGGCGGTTGGTTGCTAGAGTTGATTGAAGACTGCAGTTGCCTAGGTAACCCTGTAATATATTAACATATCTATCATATGTCAGTCAGTTGTATCCTTTGTTTTCATTGGTAGTCGCTCAGTCACTTGCCTCAAAGTTAAACTTGGGATATGCCTACTTTCTATCACCAACCTTTTCTTCACCCATCATTGGTCGACTTTCTGTGGTCTGTGGTGATGTGATCACCTCATCTCTGCACACTTCCTGTGTGAACTCCCTTTAGGAAAAAAAAACTTACGAGCTCATGACACTTAAATTTAGGTTTCCATTTAGGGCTACAACCACCTTCAATTGCTTCATGAACCAAGTGCCTCCAAACTCCATATGCAGCCACCTATTTGGATGATGTCATCATTCATAGCAACAGCCTGGAGGAGTGGGGATGAAGTCTTTGAAGCAACATGGGCTCAAGGCCAAAGTACAGAAAGGTGCAGTTAGAAAGAAATACAAATGGAAATCTGGATTAAATCAGTAACATACTAATGTTTACGGTAATAAAAGGTGGCAGCAGTAATTTCACAGCATAAGTGTACTGTCTTTTTCTAATTTGCTCCTATTTATAAATCACAGACTACCAAACAGCCAACTTTGAAGAAATGAAAAGACTGACCCAACAAACATGCTCTGATAAACCAAATGTACACCTTAAAATGAAACGCATCTCTGCTGTGATGATCCACACAAAATAGATAAAACTCAGGTCTGAGAGCTCTTCTTCTGAGAAACGTTTCAGGGGACCATGAGAAGATTCATCTAAATAAATACAGAAAATCACAAATTCGGCTGATAGATGAAGTACTGGTATGCTGAATGAAAATTACCACTTCCACCTTCGGCAGGCATTAAGCAACATTTTTTAAATACCCAACTAAAAGTTTCGTGTGTTTTCAGCCTCACTTGGAGAAAAGATCTCTTTCCATTCTGGGGAGGAGGGAGTCTCTAAAGAACTGGTGGGAAGAGGAGAAACAATGGGAGTTGCCAGTTTATAAAAAAAAAAAAAACAACCTTCAACGACCTGATCCACATTCTTGGTCAGACTTGGTCTTGAGGAACCTAGCTGAGGCCATCAGGAGTCAGCACGTATCATCTGCTGAGATTCAAGAGCACCCATCAACCACAAATTCCCAGACCCATCAAGGAGGCTGCACAGGATCACAGAAAGAAGCTTCAGAAAACCCTGAACACATTACAGTAGGATCTGAAATCCTCTCAAATAAGTTAAAGAAAATTGTGCTAAAAGAGCACAACACATTAAGGCCCAGCAGGCAGCGAAGGAGATAAATAAACAGTTTTAAAAGCTTCTTTGGTTTCTAGAAGGCTAGGCTTGAGTGAGGGAAAATGATTTAAAAGTACAAAGATTTGGGATCTGAGCAGAGAGACGCTCAGATTTGCTCTAGTGCTTGTTAACAGCCTAACTGGCCCACAGGAAGAAGTTTTTTGTGAGTCTGGAGATGTGGGACCTGATTGACCTGGCAGGTCCTGGCAGGTCAATCAGGCAGGTCAATCAGCAAGCGGGTCAAACAGGTAGTGGGTGGGGTGTAAGGGGTCACCTGGGATGGCCCTGGCTTTTCTGACACAGGAGGATCTGATGATGGCCTCCAGGGTTGGCAGAGGTGGATCCATGGGTCCAGGTGGGATCAGCAGACATGTGGGTGCCCAGAAACCTGGACTTGTAATGTGTTTATTTTACACATCATCATCATCATTCAGTGTGTGAATGGGTGAATGACTGGTTGTGTAAAGCGCCTTGGGGTCCTTAGGGACTAGTAAAGCGCTATACAAATACAGGCCATTTACTTCTGAGTCGAAAATTTCAAAAAACAAAAAAATCTGTTAACCATCCAGTAAATATACTCACTGACTGTACTTTTAACTTCTCCATCTAGTGAATGATGAGATTTACTGCAAACGTTATCAAGTTGCAGAAACAGGTTCAATATTCAATTTTATTTTCCAGTTAAGAACTGACTCACCAGTTTAGAGTTTCCAGCTGAACAGTGTGTTTCTGGAAAGGGGTGGGGGTGGGGGTGTACCTCTCAGAATGGGAAGAACATGGAAATTCTTCACGGAAAGAAGCTGATGCTGCAAAAAGTACCCCAGCCTGACTCCTGTGAGACCACACTGAGCCACTGTGCTGCCTTCTTTTACAACTCTGTTTCCAAAAACCTGGTAGAGATTTAATTTAGATTACCACCAAGATTCAGCAAAGCAACTGCTTTCTAACACTACTGCTGTTTGACCAATCAAAGTTTAAAAAAACCCTGTGAGTGATTTTTTAATATATTTGATGTGTCAAGTTATCAAATCATTGCAATATTACAGATTTTTTAAACCAGGGTTGTCATCATTGCTGACTGTATAAAGTAAAGATGCTTTTTAGCTTTACTTCAACTCAATTCTAGGATGCAAATTTCAGAGTTCATATTTGATGCATTCAAGAGAATATGGGGCTGAAACATGAGTGGAGGACTGCATGACAGCAGACACTTTATAAGTTTCTACATTATGGTTCTCTTCCTTTCCAAGATTTTTCTAGATTTCCTAACAGCCATGAATAAATGAGTTTGTTGGATTTCATTTTAAATGGCACAAAATGAAACACTCCTCAGTTATCAGAATCAACTCCTCATTCTAGTTTTGGAGAGCCTTTACTAATATTTTGCTGTGGCAAGGACAAAACTCTCTTTTGACAGGAGGAAACCTTTGGAAGAACCAGGCTGACGGAGGTGCATCCATCTATTGCGCCCTGTTGGGGGAAGGTGATTGCTGATAATAAAATGCATTTAATTAGCATCACATGGTATCTGGCACTTCCCCTCCTGATTATTTTTTAATATGACTAATATACTAAAGTCATTGTACAGAAATAATTTTAGTAAAATTATATTGGATTGATTGTGGAATGATTTATTCTTTTTTTTTTCTGTTGTCTTTCTTTATTCTTGCCTATTTCCAACAACAAAAAGCTTTTAACAGAAAAACTCAATTGCCAAAACACATGTGTGAGACTTATTTTGAAAGGCAGGGCCTCCCATTTGCTCAACATTTGCCAAAAATTTAGCTTGTGACTAAAGAAAAATTATCAGTCAGAAACTTGTGAGGAATTTTATTAGTTGATATTAATGCCCACAGTGGTATCTATTTGCAAACACACAGGTATGTAGGAGTTGAAAAACAGGGAGTGTCGTGTTTCCTGGCGTTCCCCAGCGTTATCTGATCCACAGCTCATTTCCACAGTGAGAAACTGATCCTGCACAGCTCGGCATTGAACAAAAGGTAAACTATATTATATCTAACAATTATCTTTTGCCATTTGTTTATACTATAAAAATATAATCTGCCGTTTTATAACTCTGGTAGGATATGTTTTTGTGACTTTTTCATTGACTGTTCTTATGGCCAGTTTGTGATGGCTGTTGTGTTGTTTCTGTGGAGCTGCTGTTTAAATAAAAGGGACTCAGAGCTTCAGAGCTAGCTCCAGCTTAAGAAGGATCAAAAAATGGACACAAGATAATTAAATTAAAATGCACAATTATTTGTAAGTATGAAAAGTTGTCCAGACAGTGACATTTGTGATTTATTTGCATCTTACAGATGTTTGGTATTGTGATTCTGCTCTTTAAAACTCAAAATTAGGGCATAAACATTATCTGAGAGGGCTTCTTCTAGTTCTATGTGTTAACTATTAATCTTTCAGAAAAACAATGTCGAAAGCAACTTGTGCGTCTGTGTTAGCTGTTCTCACACTAAATTTGGCTTTCCGGGCAGGAAATGCGCGACCTGCTGACGACTCAGAGCCAGAACTCTTACAGGGAGCAGATCAAGAAGGAGATGTTGACCCGTTTAACCTGGAGGAGCCGCTATGCCAAACTCTACCCATCCTGCTACAATCCCTGGAACAACAGCAAAGAGCCCACACAGCTGCCACAGCTGCCAAAGATACCTGCTGACCCTCAGTGAGCCCCTTCATTTATTTTAAAGTGGAAGAGTGAAGATTTAAAACCTTAGTTGTCTTGAGTATCCACATGTGCTCAGCTATCATTTGTTTTCATGGTCTGGGTAAAAGCAGATTTATCTGATGTTACTGAGACCCACATAATTAGACTAAACCTACTGGGGGTAGCTAGGCATGAATGTGACACTAATATTAACCAACATTGTAGATGATTGCTGTGCAGCACTTTGGTCAGCGTCTGTTGGCCTTAAATGTGGGACATAAATAAACGTGACTTGATTTAATATTAACCAAGAGTCCAAACCTCAGAAACATGACAGATTCCAGCGACCATGACATTACACACGCATGAAAATAAACATTAACTTTCTGTTTATCTTCCATCAGGGCTGTTGTGCCTCTTGTTGCCAGGACTACTGAGAAGCAGAGCGACCTTCTTCCTCGTCGCCCTTCTCCTCCTCCTGTGTGCTCTGTGGGAGGTGAACAGCAGCTCAGTGTGCCTCCTCTAATGAGGCCGGTTTCGCCCCACACCAGAGAGGCTCTGTATCAGGACTCCTCTCACCATGTAAGAATCACTTTGACAGTCAAACTCTCTTTCATAAAATTAACATTTAAACATTTAAATATAAATATCATCACTTTTGCTTTCAGCGGAAAGCTCCTGAAGCTTTTGAAGTGTCGGAATATGGAAAGCTAACAACATCCCTCTTACCAGTAGGCTAAGTTATTTTTAGCCAATTACAAGTTGAATCTGGTAGTTGGGGTTATTAGCTAAGATACCGTCATTAAGAAGCGGCACAACTAATGTGCCTATGCGAGCTGATTTGCGATGTGCACCGCTGGCGCGGCCATTTATTTTTTGATGCACCTTCTCAGATTAATTCACTGCGTGTCGTGCCCAGGGCTGGACTGGGACAAAAAAACAGCCCGGGCTTGACTAAAGACCGGCCCACCAGGTATTAAAGCCATTAAGCCTTTGAATGAAAACAAACGTTGTTGTGACAGTGATGTACAGTCTTGTTGGTATATGTATGATTTCCATACATTTTATGTCAGATAAAAACTTTGGTTGTAAGCTTCAGATAATTATTTAATAGCAGCCCGACATTTTAAAAGAGAATAAGAAAGTATTTCTTTGTGCCCCCCTTTCCCTGTTAATGCCCCGCCTGGCCCCCCTGGCAAAACTTTGCCAGATCCGCCCCTGCACAGTTACCAGCTGTCAGCTACATAAAAAAGGATCCTGGTGTTATTTGTCTCTCAGAAACAGTTCATAACTTCCCTTCAACTCACTCATGTAACCTAAAAGGTAAACCTGTTTCTCCATCACCTGTTCAGCTCTGATGATTCAGTAAGGACATCTCCTGGTTTCATCTTCATGTTTCCCTCTCACCAGATATACAAACCGACATCATGACCAGCAGCTTTTACAGCTGTGGCTCCAGCAAACATCAACTGATACTAGAAATTAATATTAAATACATTCTAACAACAGCTGATCAAGCTTAAACGTGCTGCTGTTTAGCGCGACAACCGGCAGTTTCCTCTTTCTGGCGCAAAGTGGGCGATAAACAAACAAGAGAGAAAAGCCGATCAGCTGCTCATTGATCAGTTTCATGATTAAAGTAGCAACAGGAGAGAGAGGGGGAGATAATGAGAGAAGAAGAGGCAGCTGTGCAGCATAACGACAGAATAAATCCACCTTTGTGTCTTTGTGTCTTTTTCCATCCTAGACAAACTAGCCCTTCTCAGCTCAACACGAAACGCGCAATAATTTCTCTGAATGCGGGACGATTCCGTTTGTACGGGACGGTTGGCAGCTCCACTAACTAACCTTATGAATAAAATAAAGTTCACTATCAGTAACATCATAGCACCCACCCAGCTGTATAGAAACTGTCATGCTAGCTCACGCAGTATGAGTTATTGTAACTGACTGTAAAAAGTCAGCACAACGAAAATAAACTCCACCTAAACTTGGTTTATATCTGACCCAGATAGACTGCAGGTCATAACTTCTTACCTGAAGTTCAGTTCACACTCGGACCATCGGCTGCCTCGGGTCTCTCCTCTTCGGGTCTCCCCTCTCCCTCATCCACCTGCTGGCCTCCACTTGTTAATTTTACTGAATCTGTGGAAGCTCCGCCAAAGCCACCACCAAACAACTGAGTTATTTTTACACAGCGGCCAGCATCTGGCCAATCCACCACCTTTCATTGTTTATACCGTTACAAAAAAAATCATCGGCCCACCGAGCAAATGCCTGGTATGCCCGATGGCCAGTCCAGCTATGGTCGTGCCATCAGTTAACCCTTTGCGTGCCAACTGTGGCACACGTGCCTAGGGTTGCCGACCTCTGTGCTAGAGGGTGTGGGGAGCCACAGCCCCGTCCTCCAGGGCATGAAGCAGGTATGGAGGAGATCAAAACTCCAGACATCCAGAGGCCCTCAGAACACAAGAGACCAAGGAAGACCAACAGAGGGGCAGCCGCGCCACTGTCCCAGAAAGAGCTGTGGAGAGCCCCAGATGAGGGGTCACTCAGCAGCCACGGAGCAGAAGCCGGGGGGGTTGCAGTGACGGTAGGCCAGCCAGCTGTGCCAGAGTGACCGAGCCCCAGGCCGAGAGGCTGAGGGCACCCCACCCCCGAAGTGGCCCGAGCGAGCCCCAGGCTCCAGGCCATAAGCAGCCACCAAGGAGTGAGCCGGTGTGTACCCGGACGCCCATCCGCGGACACAAAGAACCACCAACGCACCGATGTCTGAGGGCGTCTGCCACTGGCAGGGGAAGTGGTGGGGGGAGATAGGCCTCCATACCTTGGAGGACCTGAGATGTCCCCAGAGAGGTGGCGTCTGATACCCAACCTGACATATAGACACAGACATGCAGGCACACACAGATACAAACATCCATTCCCACCCTCATGCTCTCATATGCAATTACTCAACACTCACCCAACGTGGAGACAGACATAAAGAGACACTGTACACACGATCATACTCCCCAAGCGTACTCTAAGCTCCAGGTCTAGGTACCCTTGCCCCTGGAGGGGGAAACTGCACCCAGACCCAGGTGGTGTTACCCTTTTCCCTGCGGTGGGGAGAGGCAGACCACCCCGACTCCGTAGCAGCAGGGAGGCCCCACACTCCAGACCGCAGTCGGACGGCCAACTCCACCTAGCCCTCCCGCTCCAGCAGGCCGCAGAGAATGGGGGTGGGAGAAGACTCCAAACCTCCCTCCACCCGCTCATTGTAGTGTTGATGCATGTGTGTTCTAAGGTGCAATTAAAACCCAGGAGGGCATGGAGCTACCTGCCAAGGAGCAGCAGGTAAGCGCATAGTCCCTCCTGATAGCCCTCAATGTCTAAGTGTATTTAAAATTGAGAGGTGGGCAACGACGCCAGGGGTGAGGTGTACACCCTGATGGTAATTTGGACTCCGTGATTGTGCCCACCCCCAAGATCCTATATGTATGTGTAATGAGAGTGTGAGTAATGTGAATGTCTAAGTTGTGAGATAAAATTGGGGCACAGGCAGCCAGAAGGGGACAGAGGGGGGGATGCCTCCCCTGCACCCTGGTGACACATCTTTACCCCAAGGCCCTGCATGTGTGGGTGATTGTGGTGGAGCAGGAAGAGGGAGGCAGCTGGAGATGGGGAGGGAAGGAAGGGAGGGGCAAGTGACCCATCCCTGGGGCCAGCTTCCCCACTGACCCCAGTAGGCACCCCCACACGTGGGTTTTGATGAAGCTTTTCACCGTAGTCTCCGCGGCTTCTCCAGCGGCTTCTGGAATACCAGAAAATACAAGATTATCACGCATGCCACGAGCTTGTAGATCAATAACTGTCTCTTTTATGTTTTTTATTTTCTCTATTTAGCTGGGTAACATTGTCTGTGAGACATTTCACCGACTCCCTTAGCGTGGCATTTTCAGCAGCGAGCGTTTCCACCTGCTGCTGGCTGAACTCCAGGGATTCTTGCAAGGGCTTAAATTCCCAGTGAGGAATCTCCACCAAGGACAGCCTTGCATCGAAACTGGACTTGCAGTTTGTCGTTTGTCGATTGACTCCAGTATGTCGGCAATATCTTTGCCGGCTGGCGATGTTATGCCGGGGGAATCTGCCGGGCGACATCTTTTCGACGACACTGTCTCCGATTTGGCCGGGGAAGGTGCACTCTGGGCCTTCTTCGTTACCAGATCCTGGAAGCACCGATTGATGTAATCTTGGAGAGCCTCTAAACTCTCCCCGTTGTTCTCCAGGGTGTTGGAGATGATTTAGACAAATGTTGTTAGTTATAAGACAATTGATAAGTGTATTTGGTAATACTGAAGCTTAAAGGAATTTGTTCAATTCTAAATTCTAAACTACCATTCGCTTTAATTTTCCACAAAAATCTCCGGGGTCTGACATCAGTTACAACATGATTCGCTTACCTTGTCCGTCACTTACCTCTCTCTGTTCCACTTACCTCTCTCTGTTCCACTTACCTCTCTCTGTTGGACTGACTCCATCTTGCTGACAACACATAGAAGATAGCAACTCATAAGTGGTCACAGACCTGTCCCTGTGCTCAAATCAACCATTTCAAAGGCAATCAGACTGCAAGTTCACGATATTTTGGTTGTGCCACAATTTCCAGTTTTCTACAGTGTGACTGTAGCATAACTGAGTGAAGTGAGCTGCAAGTATCTGCTGTGGCAGGAGCCATGATGAATGTCCTCTTTAATCCTTTGAGATACTTGGAAAGATAATTAGTAGGGGTGCAACGATACTCGTATCGATATTGAACCGTTCGATACAGTGCTTTCAGTTTGGTACGCATATGTATCGAACAATACAAACATTTTTATTTATTTTATCAACTTTTCTTCTGACGATGCTGTCTGTGTTGAGCGCTCAGTGGATCTACTCCGCCTAGGCTGCACTGTCGAGTGCAGATCCACTGAGCGCAGTGCAAGCTAACAAGACAGAAGCTAAGCTCGTTGCAACATGGCAACTGCCTCAACGCTACCCGAAATTGAACCTCCCCCACCCTCATTCAGATCTGGTGTTTGGAACTATTTTGGTTTTCATGTGAAGTATGACCCTGATGGTAAGCGCGTCATGGACAAAAGTAAAACAGTATGTCGGATGTGCCACGCAATGCTCAATTACATTGGTGGAAACTAGTGCGTTAGCACAGTTAGCTTGTTAACGTGTTGGCCGTCCAGCCCCACGCACGGGGCAATCTGCGCTAACTTGTTAACGGAGATTTGCCGCGTTATGGCGTTAATGTCATTTTAACGAGATTAACACTGACAGCACTAGTGGGAACACAACGAATATGACTGCACATTTACGCCGACATCATCCTAGTGCAAAGACAAGTGGAAGCAGACAAAAACAACAAGCACGCTGCTGCAAACTTTACCCGAGTCATTTAGACAGCCGTTAGCACAGGATTCTCCTTATGGGGACCTGATATGTTTAATATGCTGCTGAGAATATACCCCAGAAGAAGCAGATAGTATAGCTTTTATTTTGGAAAGAGCCATTTCTCTGTAATAAACTCTCTTTTCCAAAGATGAGTGATTCCTCGATCAGATAGATCTATTTTTTTTTATTATTTTGTTGTTTCAGCAACATTAAATTTAAAAACTATACTTTTAGGTTAAAATGTATATTTATAATTTTAATAAATGACAAATTAAAAAAAGCATGAACATTTTTTGTATCGAAAAAATATCGAACCGTGACACCAAAGTATCGAACCGAACCGAACCGTGAATTTTGTGTATCGTTGCACCCCTAATAATTAGCTATAATAAAATAAACCCTGCCATTTTATCATTTTAGTAATTTTATTCAGTATATCCCTATATTCCTACATTTTTGTAAAAGTGATGTTTTATGTAATCTATGTGTCTTTTGCAGGGCAAAGGGAGAACTCTGTACTTGCACAGACGTGGACACATTAAACCTGAGGAGAAGTTTAACTTTCCCCTGCTCTCCTCCTGGGATTATGGCTGGAGGCTTGGTACGATGGAGTCACAATCTGCCCCCTGTGGTGTGGTGACTGTAAAATGATGCATAAACTTTAGAAAGATAAACTTGTTGAATCAAAAATCACCATTAGGTACTAAATGTACTATAACATCGGTAGTAATCCTGTGTTTTAATACCAGGAGATCTTGTAACAGTGACTGATTAAACTATAGTCACTATTTGGAATTTAAATATCTTAAAGGTTACACAATGCAAGCTGTTTTTTTTTCAGTCTGATCACAGTCAGAGGTATGTGCCTCATATCAGGCATGTCCCACCTTTCTCGCAAACATCATATAGATCCAATAGGAGAGGAAAAAAGTAAATTAGAGTATTCAGAGCAGTCTGAAAGCTGAGGTTTTGATGCCGGGAGATTACATGTGCATGTGCTGAACAGATTATTTGAAACTCTGGCCGTGATTAATATGAACATCCACCACTGAAACAGTATATATGTATGATGAAAATAAAGAAAAACACATGGTCCTGCCTGACAATCCTTTCTGCACATTTTTTGCTAGCTTACCTTATCAGCTTCTACTCATACAAAATCATATTTTTCAGATTTTTGTTATTAGGTCAATTTCTTCCAGTTGTAGTAATAGAAATTGTTGAGTTTTTATTAACTAAATATTATTCAGTGCATCACTGGGTCCAGCCTGTGGAGGTCACTGGGCCAGTGTCAGACTTAGTTTAACTGAACAACATTCACACCATGACTGTGATTAACTCAGACAGGTTTTACTGTGAATGTGCTCAGTTCCTGTCTGCCACCACAGATTTGTAGATCTGTAGATGCTTTCCGCTCAAATTTGTAATTCTTCAGATTATTGTAATCTTCCTTTATCCACAGGTGACTACACGCTAGATTACAGAACTCCATCCAGTGCCAGGTCATCCTTGGTGAAGAACACCTTCTATGCAAAGAACGGGGTATTCAGCCGCCCAGCAGCCACCGATACCCTAGGCTGAGGTTCTGTTACCCCATACCAGAGGCTGCTCTTTAATGAGGGTAAAGAGCACTTCAAAGGCAATCGTGCCAACAGATGTCCAACTATAACCCTAGGCTAATGTGATTTGGGGATTTCCTGGTATTATAAACTCATTTACTTAAAAAAAAATTGTATTTTTTTTCTGTTTGTTTTAGAAGTTTTCGAAGGTACGTGTTGAACTACTTAGATTATGACTTCCTATCAAACAAAAGACAAAACAAAGCTTTGATACATGAGTACACCTGTAAGTGGTCATATTTATCATGAGATAAAATGTCCTGTCAGGAATATGGTGATGGGAATAAAAAGTGCACATGCAGCCCATCAATCCATCCTGAAATCCAGTACTTCCTGTAATGCTGTCTGTTTACAATGCACATGGCTGTAGGGTTAAGTGTCTAATAACCTGATACCAAGTGTTGGATATTTAATGAGTATCTTGCCTGGAAAGAGTCCGGAAGAAGCAACTGACCTTTATACACCTGAAACCTGAGTACTAGGTGTATTCCAATGAGCCACCAGAGGAAATGTTACACAGCACAGGCTAGTATTGATTCCTAATTAAACATAATTATTTAAAGACTATATTTTCTGCTCATTTCGTGCTCCATAGTTGCTCTTGGACTGTAAAAATAGTGCATGACTCACAGTACAACATAACCCTTCTTTAATTTTTATTGGGGTTTGGTGCAGCTCCTCAGTTTATCATCTGTTTGAAACTAGTTGTCCAGCTCCTTCATCTTAAAGGAAACTTTCCTCTGATTTGCTGCTGCCTATAAACAGAATGTGAGTGGAGCTTAAGATGAACTGACCACATTAGTGGATCCTATCTGTTATGGCTCATGCTGAGCCAAAATTATAAAGAAGACTGCCTGACACCAAGCAGGCATTTAGAGCAGTCTGGCCACAATTAATGTAAGAGCATCTCCAAAAGTTGATTCTGTTCATCTGGACGTAGCGTTTTCAGTGGGAGAAACGTTTTGTCACTCATCCAAGTGACTTCTTTAGTTTCAGCTGACTGCAGGTTTCCCCAATCTTATAAACAGTACATTTGCATAATGACAGAAACTAGCACCACTGAAGGAACAATGGGCTGGGAGGTCAGTTCCTTCATTATAATTATGTAAGAGCATATATGACAGAAGAAAAAAGAATAATAGATCAGTATAATTTCAAGCTAAAGGTCCTTCTCTGAGTGTTTTGTAACTGAGGCGTTTGTGTTTCATAAGGTCAGCTGTTTATTTATGTTAATTAATCACGTACATTGTTTGATCTTACAGTGAATGTTGTAATCCTGCAACTCCTGTCACAAGTGCATTAAATCAATTTCACAAAACCACTTTCACCAGTTGTTTTGTGGAGGAAGTAGACTCTATACAGAATCTACAAAATGCAGTTTTGAAATTATGATTTCACTCATGGAGGGGGTAGGGGCGTAATTTACAGGGGGGTTAGGGGGTTATGACCCCCCCCCCCCCCCCCATATTAACACCCAACCAATCTTGCATAAATAGACTGTTGATTTTATTTACTAATTTACTATTACCAGCAAAATAGCTGCATGTTTAATCATCTAGGAGTTTACCCAGATTTACCCCCCCCCCCCCCAATGTTCAACACAAAGTTAAACAAACAAACAAACAAACAAACAAATAATGAAATCGAGGAGGGGGGAAATATTTTTTTCACAGATAAAAGATGGATGGTGTCTAAAAAATCGACCCACTGTGACCTGCTTTCTTACTCATGGCCAGGAGGAGGCGACTTATTGGGCTGCCAAAAGAAGCCTGAGCATTTAGACGTCCATGAGGGAATGATGCTGCGGCTCAGCTGATTTATGATCTCAGTAAACACATTTCTGATGCGTTTATGGTCTCAATTTCTAGTTTTAGGTCTCACTGAATTCACTATCGTTGTTTTGTTTATCATTAGTTGTAATTATGATGCCCACGAGAGCTGGTACTCACGTTTTCATTTTAATTCAATTCAATTCAATTCAATTCAATTCAATTTTATTTATATAGCGCCAAATCACAACAAAAGTCGCCTCAAGGCGCTTCATAGATACAGAGAAAAACCCAACAATCATATGACCCCCTATGAACAAGCACTTTGGCGACAGTGGGAAGGAAAAACTCCCTTTTAACAGGAAGAAACCTCCGGCAGAACCAGGCTCAGGGAGGGGCGGCCATCTGCTGCGACCGGTTGGGGTGAGAGAAGGAAGACAGGATAGAAGACATGCTGTGGAAGAGAGACAGAGGTTAATAACAGATATGATTCAATGCAGAGAGGTCTGTTAATACATAGTGAGTGAGAAAGGTGACTGGAAAGGAAAAACTCAATGCATCATGGGAATCCCCCGGCAGCCTACGTCTATTGCAGCATAACTAAGGAAATATTCAGGGTCACCTGGTCCAGCCCTAACTATATGTTTTAGCATAAAGGAAAGATTTAAGCCTAATCTTAAAAGTAGAGATAGTGTCTGTCTCCTGAATCCAAACTGGAAGCTGGTTCCACAGAAAAGGGGCCTGAAAACTGAAGGCTCTCCCTCCCATTCTACTTTTAAATACTCTGGGAACAACAAGTAGGCCTGCAGAGTGAGAGCGAAGCGCTCTAATAGGGTGATATGGTACTACAAGGTCATTAAGATAAGATGAGGCCTGATTATTTAAGACCTTGTATGTGAGGAGCAGGATTTTGTCTCCTGAATCCAAACTGGAAGCTGGTTCCACAGAAGAGGGGCCTGAAGTTGGCGACGTACTAAAAGTACAGCATCCCTCAGTTTCACAGAGGGATCCACCTTGAAGCTTGACTAATGCCACAAAAGCTCCATCTTATATGTAGTCAATGGCCAGAGCCTGATGTCACGAGTCATATCACTGTAATTAATATCAAGCAGCTAACCTTGAGAGATAACTTGTCAACAAACACTTACCCAGATTCAATCAGCAACAATTTACTGTTCATCGTTTACTGTCACTTATTATTATACAGTGGGGCAAAAAAGTATTTAGTCAGCCACCGATTGTGCAAGTTGTCATGTTGGAAGACCCAGCCTCGTTCCATCTTCAAAGTTCTCACTGATGGAAGGAGGTTTTGGCTCAAAATCTCACGATACATGGCCCCATTCTTTCTTTCCTTAACACGGATCAGTCGTCCTGTCCCCTTGGCAGAAAAACATCCCCATAGCATGATGTTTCCACCCCCATGCTTCACAGTAGGTATGGTGTTCTTGGGATGCAACTCAGTATTCTTCTTCCTCCAAACACGACGAGTTGAGTTTATACCAAAAAGTTCTACTTTGGTTTCATCTGACCACATGACATTCTCCCAATCCTCTGCTGTATCATCCATGTGCTCTCTGGCAAACTTCAGACGGGCCTGGACATGCACTGGCTTCAGCAGCGGAACACGTCTGGCACTGCGGGATTTGATTCCCTGCCGTTGTAGTGTGTTACTGATGGTGACCTTTGTTACTTTGGTCCCAGCTCTCTGCAGGTCATTCACCAGGTCCCCCCGTGTGGTTCTGGGATCTTTGCTCACCGTTCTCATGATCATTTTGACCCCACGGGATGAGATCTTGCGTGGAGCCCCAGATCGTGGGAGATTATCAGTGGTCTTGTATGTCTTCCATTTTCTGATGATTGCTCCCACAGTTGATTTTTTCACACCAAGCTGCTTGCCTATTGTAGATTCACTCTTCCCAGTCTGGTGCAGGTCTACAATACTTTTCCTGGTGTCCTTCGAAAGCTCTTTGGTCTTGGCCATGGCGGAGTTTGGAGTCTGACTGTTTGAGGCTGTGGACAGGTGTCTTTTATGCAGATGATGAGTTCAAACAGGTGCCATTCATACAGGTAAAGAGTGGGGGACAGAAAAGCGTCTTACAGGGGACGTTACAGGTCTGTGAGAGCCAGAGATTTTCCATGTTTGAGGTGATCAAATACTTATTTTCCACCATAATTTACGAATAAATTCTTTACAAATCCTACCATGTGGATTCATGGATTTTTTTTTCACATTCTGTCTCTCACAGTTGAAGTGTACCTCTGGTGCAAATTACTGACCTCTGTCATCATTTTAAGTGGGGGAACTTGCACAATCGGTGGCTGACTAAATACTTTTTTGCCCCACTGTATAATACTTACCACTATTTTAAAATAAGTTTCCATGTCCCCATCACCAGCCCAGAAAGAGAGAAATTTGAGAGTAATAAACAACCTTATAAGAACGAGTCAGTGGAGCTAATTTTAAAATTGTGTTGTTCAAATTGTTGTTCAAGACAATGACTAGTAGTAAGTACACTGTGGATATTAGCTATTTGTAGAGCCAAAAGGTTTAGCCAAAGTTTTATAATGGTATATAAAAATTGAAATAAGAACCTGGATTTAGTTTTATGGTGTGCATTCAGGTTGCCTACCAGCCCGACCTCGAGCTGAGAACGCCATCATCTACCTGCTCAATCGTGTCTATGCCCATCTGGACCAGTCGGCGAGCACAGTAAGAGTCATGTTTTTTGACTTTTCCAGTGCATTCAATACCATCAGGCCGACCTTCCATAGTGATAAGCTGATAGTGATGCAGGTAGATGCCTCTCTGACAGGAAGACCAAGATATGCGTCTTCAGCATTGTGTGTCTGACAAAAAGGGCCTGTATTTGTATAGCGCTTTACTAGTCCCTAAGGACCCCAAAGTGCTTTACACATCCAGTCATCCACCCATTCACACGGTAATCAGCAACCTCTTTCCCCTCTACACCTCAGACTTAAGCCACCGCACAGAGACCAGCCATCTTCATGTTTTCTGATGATTCTGTGGTGGTTGGATGCATCAGTGACGGTGATGAGACAAAGTACCAGGCTGTGGTTCTCTTTTGTCATGTGGTGCAGCTCAATATGACAAAGACCAAAGAACTGATTGTGGACTTTAGGAGGACCAGGAAACCTGTGACCCCTGTTTCAATCCAGGGGGTCGATACGGACATTGTGGAGGACCTTTAAGTTTACATTGATAATAAACTGGACTGAGTTAAAAAAATACCACTGCACCTTAAGGTAGGAGAGGCGGATGTTATCCAAGATAAGGACAATGCTGCACAATACCTCCCACCCACTCCATGACGTGTTGGCCAGTCACAGGAACATGTTCAGTGAGAGACTGAGATTACCCAAACGCACCACTGAACGACACAGTTAATCATTCCTGCTTGTGGCCATCTCCCTGTACAAGTCCTTAATCTAATGCACAGTACACATTGCAATAGTTACATCCTGTGCACATCCTCTACAGTGAGAATAACAAATGACAAGTTTTACAGCTCAGAGTAAAATGTAAATCATACATATTAAATCTCTGTGATGTTCTGGATATGTATAATTTAGTAATTTGTATATATTAGAGCTATTTCTTATATTTTGTATAATTGTAATATATTGTATTATTCAATTTAGTTCAGTGCGTTACTGTTCTTATTGTCTTGAAGCCACTGTAACCATATAATTTCCTTAAGGATTAATAAAGTGTTCTGATTTTGATTCTGATACATTTAACAAAATTCATTCTGTTTTAAGATGTGTCACAGCGGACATGAAAAACATTTGCATTTGAGTGTTTACATTTGACCACAAGAGGGAAGAATTTGCTAGTCATGTAAACCTGTAAAATATCTGATAATAGTAAAATATTATGAAAGTAACATTTAGTAATTTTATGAGTAAAGAAAGTTAAACTTTGAGGGCATGTGAAAGAAGAGCTTAAAATTAAATGTGTTCATAGACTTAAACTTATAATTAAACAAAAGAACTAAAGAAGCTTAAAACACATTATTGTAATATTTCCATATCAGTTAATGTGGAAGCAGTAAACACTGGACCTTTAACAAAACACTACAGACACAGTGAAGTAAAACTGGGGAATTGTTTACTGTGTTTCCGTAATGCATGCATGAGTAAAACATGATTTGTGGTTAGTGTAATGGGATGAATTCTGCAACACAGAGCTAACCTTTACAAATGTGGGTAGTCTTTGCTCTGTTAAAGAAGACACAAACACAAACACACAAGACACAAAAAAAAAAAAAAAGAAGACACAAACATCATTTAGTTCCTTTAACTGTCCCAGAAGGTTTGTAATTTATTAAACTGTGGAGACTGCAGATTTAGGAGGTTGGGAAGATCTGGAAGCCAGTGAATATGGTGCTGGCGCTGGCCTGGCCTGTCAGGATGGTGTTTGTCTTGACTGTCTTCAGTGAGACCACGTCGCCAACTTCCAGCTCCAGAACTGCCGTGCCAGAGACGACCAGAAACCCATTATACTGGTCACACAATTCCATGTCACTTACACCATTTTTCTCCAACTTCAGGCACACCTAGAGGATCACAAGTCACACACAGAATTTTATTTATTATAAGATTGTAAACAAGCATTCCTTATATAAGAATTATTTCAAGAGGTGTGACTGCATTTTACATAAACTTTACAAAAGTTGTTTTTGTAAGAATCTAAATAATACAAAAACAAACAAAATTGTAAATAATAGAAATCATGGAAATCATCGCAACTTTATATTCTAAAAGATTTGTGTATTTTACATTTATTTTCCAACATAATGAGGAAATACAAAAATATAAAAGACAAGGATTGGCTTAAAGACTGGCAGAAATAAAGTAATGGAGAAAAAAAAATCATTTTTTTACAGGCTTTTTCCAAAAGGTTTAACAATCATTGCTAATAATGATTTTTACAATCAAACAATCAAACCTATCAAAATGTATGAAATTTGATCACTGGAGTTGTTGTAGTTTCCCCTCCCTGATAATGCATATTAATTTATAGTTTTCTGAATATTTCCCAATTTGGAATCAAAATCCAGAATGAAGTATTTTTTTGTTAATGTAGAAATATTTAATTTCAAGTAAGAATTCAAGAGATATTTAAATATATATATAAAATCTTTGATATCAATGTTCTCATTGTGGATACTGTTCCCTTTTACTATCAGGTGGAATTATTATGAGGCTTTTAATATTCATACTTTAAGTTGTAAGTACTGAGCTTGAAAGTTGAGTAGGAAACATGACAGCAGTTTAATCTATACAATATTGGAACACTAAAAAGGAGAAGGACAAACACGAACTTGGCAGAAACAGAAAATACAGAGTAGTTTTACAAGAATAAATTATTCATACTCACCTTATACTTTCCTGAGATGTGGTAACTGAAGAAATATATGCCTCTGTTGGTGCAGATGTACGTTGTATCATTTGTCAGTCTTTCTCCTCGAAACAGTTCATTCTCTTCAGCCAAAATTGGTCTGTGGGAGATTTACAGATCAACAACGATAGTTTGTTTTTCTGTTTTTTTAAGTTTTGAGTTGTGCTAGTTCTTACAAAACAAAGAGCTGTGGTTATTTTTTATTCATAGCAATGTGTGTATTAGAGATGTGCAAAGCAGCCGGTATTTGTATCTGTACTTGTATTTGTTGAGGAGGGAAAAGTATTTGTATTTGTATTCGAGTAATATTTTTTAAAAATGGGTAAAAATCCAGTTTTTTTGCGTTGCACTTTTAACAAACATTATAGTGTAAGTATTCTTTAATTATATCCATTATAATAATTATGGATATGCAATATTAGTTGATGTTTTCCCATAAATCCAGCAATGAACATGTAACAAGGAACGTCATTGAACGTCATTGCCAGATGGCTCAGCAGCAGCAACATTCTTCTATTCGGTTCCCCAAATCCATGTGGGGAGTTTCAGCTAAGTTAATGAGTGACAACTACACAAGCATTGTTTTAACCTTGTTTTAACCTTTTTAACCGAACGTTAACGTTACTCTGTCAACAGCCTATTGTCTAAATTACTGAGCTAACAGAGCTATGTAAAGACAAAGGAACACCAGAGCACCCAACTGCAGACGTCAATGATGCAGCGCAATGGCATAATCTCCCGATCTTCGCAAAAGTTATAAACTGGAACCCAGTTCAGGTACAAAAATATCAATTCAGCAAACATTGTGAAGCAGTTCACTCTTTTTTCGAGCCTTTTCTGTTGCTGTGTGGAGCAGTGCGTGTCAGTCACCTCTTTCACATGTCACTCACTCATCTAGTCATGTTCTGCGGTCTCATAAGGAAACTCAGGTTTTTAATAGATAATAATATAATTTAATATAATAAAGTTTTTCTTATTCCCGAACACAAATATTTTTTTTAAATATTTGTTCAAAATAAATATTTGTAAAAAACACGTTATTTGTGCCTTTCCGAATACCATATTCGGGTTCGGCTCCCCCTCCAGTGTGTATTACTCTAATTAAAACCACATTTTAATAGAGTAACATCTTGTTGGGTTGAAAAAGTTTAAAAAAACACTATTTGAAACAATAACCACCTCAGGATGATGTTTAATGAGGTCATAAATCGAAGGAGCTGAGTGTCGTTTTTCTATTAATCAGATTTTTTGGACCAGTCACCCCCTGTTGGCCAGTAGAAAGAATGCAAGTTTAAGCAGTGGCTGCATTTTTCAGACCTGGAAGCTATTGCCATCTTTCATATACAGTCTATGGTTCAACTAAGATTACACAGTGTTGATGAATCTGTTACTTACTGTTCATGTTTTTAAACAAAAATCTAAAACTTGTTATGTGTGGAGACTTTACTATATGCCGCTATTTTAGTCAGTGTTTTTTAAATAGAATAACTAAGTTAATCAGGTGCTCAGTGGTCACTTTATCTGTCATCCAATCAAACAGTTTTTCCCTTTTTGTTTCCTTATCACTAGCTTTGGGTAGTTTCTATATTTACCTAGCAATTCTGAAATAAAATATCACTCTTTTTTCATTCTGAAGATTCAAAACTTTCAGCACACTGACCCATTGAAGATGATGGGAGTATCTACTACTGATGATGTCGTAGATTTCAAGGAGAAATAGGATTGTTGTTGGCCAAAGGGGCTTCCCTTCGGCCCGCGTAGACCTGGTAACCCCCTACTGCCTGGTTGGCCTGGGTCCCCTTTCAGTCCAGGTCGCCCTGGAGGACCAATTGGACCAGGTTCTCCTTTCTGACCCCTGATGGTATGATCTGCCTCACCTGCTCATGCAAATAAACAGTTATTACACAGCATAAAAATATCAGTGGAAATTGAAACTGAAGTACAAGATAATCAGTTATCTTTTGGCCAGCTTGGCAAATGCACCAATGAAGTGTTTTTAAATCTGTTAATGAAGAAGTCCTCTGACTAAATAGATGTTTTAGTAATAGGAACGAAAACCTGCACTCCATATAGTGTACAGTTAATATTGAGTATTTATTCTCTTCATGTGCAGTCTGCGCTCACCGGGGTCTCCCTTCTCTCCTTTAGCACCATCATTGCCGTTGGGCCCATGAGTGCCTGGTATCCCAGGAATCCCAGAGATTCCCCCATTGCAGGACTGCATGTCAGCTGGGGTGATGTGAACCAGAAACAGCAACACTGCAGTACTGCAGCTCAGCCACTGGAGGGCCTGATCACACAGATATGAGTTACCTTTCAAAAAAATAGACCCTCATATAAAAAAACAAATAAACCAAAACATAAAAATAAAATAAAATAAAGCTTTCAGAAGAATTTCCATCTAAGTGGAGTGACAAGCTACAAACTGAAGATATAACTTTTTAAAGATTGTATTGAATCCTTACAAAAATAATAAATTAAAATACAAAAAATACAGGAAAATGTTTAGGATAAGTACATTTGAGTCTTTAAAAAGAAATCTGTAAAAGACAAGAACTCTAAAACATTTAACTACACTTAAAAAGTGAAAGATAATTGACACCATTGAATCCAACATGAACAACCATTCAGCAAGAAATGTGAGGAAACCCAACACTTCTGTACAAGTCTGTACAGTTTTGTCTGGCTAGCTTTTTAGTATCTGTAAAAATCATCTCACCATTTGCAGGTAATAAAGTGTTTCCTGCTGCAGCGGAGCGATAAGCTGATGGGGAGCGGAGATGAAGACTTTTCGTTGTGCTTCACTGTGACTGCCACAGCTCAATCGGGCGAAAAAAGAGGAAGTGAAACTTAAGAGAGCAAGAAGAAAAACTATTGGTGTCACTATTAATCCTTTCTGTGGTACAACACTAATTCTTCACTCTGTAGGGACTTACAGGGACAAATCCAATCTGTGGCCCCCCTATTGGGTTTTGAAGATACTGCAGCAGGTCTTTAATAGGCCGTTTAGGTTACCAGAGAAATATGGTCTGGTCTGATTATTTGGGCTTTCTCTTTATTGCTGTAGGCTCTTAACCTTGCAATGAAAATTGCCTTGAGATGATGATGTTGTTGTGATTTGGTGGTGTGTGAAAAAAAGTGAATAGAATAGCTGGGGTACCTGGAGAGAACCCATGCAGAAATGGGGGAGCATGCAAACTACACTGGAGTCCACAGACCTCAAGATTAAAACCTACGACTGTCTTCCTGTGAAGTAAAATTACTAACCACTGCATCTCTAGATATACTTATTCAAAATGAAACACCCAATAATCACAAAAAATGAATGAAATAAATGTTACATCTAATTTGACATTGGTTATGAACAATACCAAGGAGGAAGCGCTGAAGTGTTAAACTGAGCAGAGATTTATTGTTTTTGCATCATGAACATCCAGAAATGATTTGCCTTTCAACTATATATATGATTGTACATACTCTTAACTGCATGTTTGGAAATGCTACACTGATTTTACAGTTTTAAAAAAAAAGATTGTGAGGCCCTGTCTCTGCTACATCTAAAAATATAACGTAAGTTATTCAGTTTTATTTTTTATTCAACACTGGTTTAAGACTATTTTTTTTTATCTTGGAGGAATATAAACCAACATCATCACATCAGATATCATTTTACAACCCATGCGAAACTGATTGGATCCATGAAGCAAAAATACATTTTTATAGGGAAATAACTGTTTTTTTTGTTTTTTGTTTTTAAAGAGGTGGCAACTTTAAAGCTGAAATACATGATACAAAACATTTTGGCCCCTTCTTCATAACAACTGGGGGTGGGGGAAAATTTCTTAGAACTCATCCACCAGGATAACTCCGTTTGGATGATGTTTATTGACAAATGTCCTGACAAAGACAGCTGTAGTTGATCAGTGTCTTTGTGTTTTTATGTTTTTAAGTCCAAATTTAATCAATAAAGAACTTTTGAATTAAATGGCTCAAATATATATTGTTATTAAAATATTGTGAAGTGAAAATATAGCAAAACAAAATGGAAATTACATCCATCAGTCTCATTTACATTCTACCAGTAATTTCCAGCATGTTATATATTTCAATTTATCTACTTTTTCCTGTTTGTTCTGTTCTCATTTGATTCTTTATGATTATTGCATTTAGTCAGTTTTACCCAAGAAAGTAATTTTTTTCTGAAACCTTCTAAGGAAGTCAAACTGTTTCAGATAAGGTCAGAGAAGTCTCCACCAAATGAAGAATTGATGATGAAGCATCACTGAGGGCATCTGATTAAAAAAATCTTTCCTCTAAATTAACATTTTGTTCTGTTTTTCTATCAACTTCTTTTTTATTGTCAGAAAAACACAGTGTTTCCAGGCAGTGTGCGGCTGAACTCCTAACCTCATTCTGGATGTTGGTATCTGTTCCACAAAATATTTGATTTGCTCCACATTATGTAGCTGGTGTTTATTTTTAATAATGGCATCCTGTTAATTTGCTAGTTTGGCATTTTCTCTTCTCATATCCTCTTTTCATTTCTTGCATTTTAGATCGCAGCAGCAAATCATCCACGAAGTGGTAGGATGTAATCACAGAGCAGTGTCAGCAGATGCTGAGACATGTAGTGTCCAGGTCGCCAACTCCATTGCTAAAGACCTTGAAACTTCAGTTGGCCTTGAGATTAGCTCCATTCCCTGAAGCACAGAGAAGTTCATGAAATTAGTTTCCATGACCAGCAGTTCCAGGCAAGTCTTACCTCACCAAGAGTAATGCAAAACACCAGATGCAGTGGTGTAAAGTACACCTCTACTGGAGTCTAGAGCAGTGACGATGTATTTTTTGGAGTGGCGAATCACGCTTCTCCGTCTGGTAATCCGATGGACGAGTCTGGGTTTGGCAGTTGCCAGGAGACCTTTTCTGCATTGTGCCACGTTTGGTGGAGGGGGGGATTATGGTGTGAGCATGTTTTTCCCAGAGGCGCTACAGTGCTCAGCCCCTTAGCTCCAGTGAAAAGAACTCATGTTGCTTCAACATACATATCAGCATACTACATTTTGGACAATTTCATGCTCCCAGCTTTGCGGGAACAGTTTGAGGATGATCCCGTCCTGTTCCAACGTAACTGCACATAAGTGCATATAGTTAGGCCCATAAAGGCATTGATGAGCAGGTCTGGTGTGGAAGAAATTAACTGGCCTACACTGAATCCTGACCTTAACCTGATTGAACACCTTTAGGATGAATTAGAGCGGAGACTATCAGGCCTTCTCATCCAACATCAGTCTAACCTCACGAATGCACTTCTGGAAGAATGATCAATAATTCCATAAAAACAGCTGTAAACTTGGAAAGCCTTCCCAGAAGATCTGAAGCTGTTATAGGTGCAAAAGCTCAGATGACGTCATATTAGACCCAGCTGATTAAAAATGGGATTTCACTGACATTCATATGTGTGTGAAGGCAGACGAGTGAATGCTTTTGACAATGTAATGTATGTGTGCACTCATGGTCACTAACTATGGTGCGATAAGTCATTCATAGCTGGATGTAAACAAACACCTCCACATTCATTCACTTCATACTGGGGAAACTAAGTCCCTGACTGTCTTCCTTTCATCAGCAACCGAAGCAAATCCCCTATTTCTGCTCTGGTCATGCAGTTGAGAGTGTGGAGGATAGATATTGTTACCTTAATGCACCACAATCATCTAAACCTATTCCACAGGTTTTATTGAACATCACATAGTACCTGTCATCATCCTGGGTCTCCAACTCAGTATTTTAAGTTTTTTTTTGTATTTGGTTTTTTGTGTTTAAGTTTGTTTTTTGGTAATATTAGTATGTTGTTGTTTTCCCAGGTCATGTATCATATCCTCTGTTTGTCGTCTGTTCATATCCTAGTTTGTTCTCTTTTTGTGATCCATTTCTGTATCTCCAGTCATGTCCCTGTGTCTCGCTGGTCTCCCTGTGTTCTGCTTTGTTTGTTCTGTCAACTTCTTATGTCTTAGTCCTGGTCACTACGTCTTCTCGTGTGCGTTCACTTTTACTTCCTCTGTCTCATCGGTTAGATTCTGTCCAGTTGTTTTCCCAGGTGTGTCCACTCTGCCCTAATCCCCTCCTGTGTCTGTCTCCCTCTATTCTTTGTCGTATTCTCCCTCATGATGTATGTAGTCTCTGACAATCAATTTTACTGCTAGTTTGTTCAAATGCGACTTTCTTTTACTGATTTTGTTCTCTTTGCTGTGTGTGTGTGTGTGTGTGTGTGTGTGTGTGTGTGTGTGTGTGTGTGTGTGTGTGTGTGTGTGTGTGTGTGTGATCATTGAAAGTGTGGTCATTTTTGAAGTGAACAGAAAAGGAAAATATATAATAAATGGAGACATTAATTCAAAGAATCACAACAACACAAAGGCTTGGTTGATGCTCAGCTCTTTATTTAGTTTGTTTGTTTAAACTATGTGACAGCGAGGCACGGAGCTGATGGGACATTCTGTGCTTAAATGTGAACTCGAGATAATGATGGAAATTAGAAAAATCAAACTGTGTTTGGAAATGCATTTAAAAATCACACCCATTAATATCAACTGAGTCTGCAGAAAGTCTGAGTATGAAACCAACTTTATTAAACTGAACAAGAGAAACTTCAAATTTTAGACAGAACCATCGACAGTCAGTTACAGACACAAAGATCTTCTCCATTTGAAGTGTCAGCTTTTCAACTGATAGGAACTCAGAGCTGATTCAGCAGAAAGAGAATAAAATGGTGCATGTTGGCCGCTGAATAAAAATGAAAATGAAAAATAAACATTCTGTGCCTTTTACAAAGGTAAATGATCATTGTGAAGAAACAGTAAGAAAATGTTTTCATGTTGTTTCAGTCATTCAGCTGTCAAACTGTTTTCTGTTTCCTGTCCTGGGGGTGGTCAGTGAGAGTGAAGCAAGAAGCCAGAGAAGATGCTGTATCCGTTTCGTGTTCCTCTCATCGCTCTGTAGTCTTTAGTCTCCAACCAAACCTCTTGATCTTTTGACACGTACACCGCCAGGCCACCAGAAGTCACCTAGGATCAGCGGAGTTCAAAAATTAAATGGAGGATATATCTATTTCAGAGGTTAATACACTCTGACCCAATAATAGGAATTGTTATCGTCTGATGCTTGTACCTGTCTCCCTCCCTGCCGATGATCGCAGAACGATGCCAGCAGCATGTTGTCACGCTTCAGCAACACACACAGTTTTTCATCTAACGAGGCATGGTACACAAAGTAGTACGTTCCTGGGACCCGACACCTACATGCGACACAACAACACAATGAAGATGATTCTATACAAGTGGATTTGTTTCTTATGTCTTATGTCATATTGGGCAGAATTACTTTGTTCAAAACAGCGGAGTTATCAAAATGTTATTCACAGTTAACTCTGGAATATTTGGTAACAAGGAAATTTCAGGACTGGACTTCCACCGGTGGTATGCCCTCAGTTCAGTGATGTGGATGGATGAGTGATTTTTTTTTTTGCAATGTAGTGTGTCTCAGCAACTACAAGGTGAGACCATAAAGTTTCAAGCCTTTTGACGCCTGTTTCAATTCAGTTCCTTTGCTTCTGCACATTTGGACAGCTTTCTAGAGCAATCAGTAGAAGACCCAATCTAACCTCAAAGCCTTTGTTGTTAAACTCTTAACCTCCTCTGGTAATTCTTTGTTTTTACATTCATCAGGTCCCAATATGCCCCAAATATCAAAGAGAAATTAAAAATGCATGCCATGGAAGAGCTGGGGTCTTAGGAGGTTAAGATTTTTGGCAAGAGGAAGTCACAGAGTGCTAAATCTGGGGAATCGAGTGGATGGGAAAGACGCAAAGACTGGATGCAAAGACTCTTGGTGTAACTCATGAAGCAAGAAGAACGTGGAGCTTGATGATTGGAATTAACTGTGCATGAGTGTTTTGATGTATGCAGGTTTATACACCGCTCTGCTTTTAATCATTACTTATTATTAATCTCTGGCTGTCTTCCACATTTTGTCTTTTGTCCTGTTTTCCTCCCCTCACCCCAAACTGGTCATAGCAGATGCGTGCCCCTGCCTGAGCCTTGTTTTGCTGAGAGCCTCTTCCTGTTAAAAGGGAGTTTTTCCTTCACTCTGTCGCCAAGTGCAAGTTTTTTCTCTGTATTACTTTATGGTTTTTAACTTACAATATAAAGTACCTTGAGGCAACAGTTTTTGTGATTCGGTGCTATTTAAATAAAATAGCAGACATGCTCATGTGCAGTCCTCCAAAATCCTAATTATGATGGTGTGGTAGTGTTGTCTCTGATTGTTATAGTATGAGTGCTTGAACTCTATGATCATTGTGAAATGTATTATTATGAAAGTTTGAGCAGGAATCATTGTTGCCATCACGTTTCACTGCCGAATGAGTCTTTACAATTTTAAAACTAACATTAATCATTCAATATTAAAGTGGCAAACACACCTACAGTGATCGGTCTGGCCTGAAAGAAAAATGTCTCACCTGAAGCGTCCTGTGTTTATGTTGTAGTCATCGTTGATGTTGGTGATTGCATCTGTGAACTTAATGACGCTGGCTTTATCTGGGTATTGGTTTGTCGCTCTGGCCACACTGAAGGCCGCCTGCTGCTGGACTACAACAGCCCTGCAGCAACAGAGAGTATTTTTTTAATAGAACAGGGTGCCATTTTTTTAAAGCAGCTAATTAATGCAGAACAACTGCAGTGGACTGTTTTTTTGTTTTGTTTTTAACAGTGAACATAATGCTCTCATCTTGAATCCTCCCTTTGCAATACTTGCCTTCCTATGATGCATGATTCTGCTTCTTCATTCACCTCTTTTTACTCTCATCATGTTTATACATCACTCTGCATTTAATCATTACTTATTATAATAATAATAATAATAACAATAATAATAATAATAATAATGTATAATTTATTGATCCCCGTGGAGAAATTATTAATCTCTGGCTGTCTTCCACACTTTCCACTTGTCCTGTCTTCCTTCCCTCCCTCACCTCCCAAATGCCACAACCCTCATTTGGCTGTCCCTCCCTGAGTCTGGAGGTTTCTTCCAGTTAAAGGGGAGTTTTTCCTTCCTACTGTTGTCAAGGGCTTACTCATAAGGGGTTGTTTGATTTTGGGGGGGACTTCGCTCCTACATTATTTTACAGTCTTAACTTAACAATATGAAGTGCCTTGAAGCAATTATTGTTTTGATTTGGAACTCTTTACACAAAATTTAATTAAAATGAATGAATGAATTAAACATAGGTTTAAAAAATAAACTCATTACCAGTTATACATTTCATATAGTTAAATCAAGGAATGGCCTTTTTTGTTTCATATAATTAATGTAGCACACATAAAGCTGGAGAAGCATTTAACCTGCTTTAGGTCTCAAGCAGTTGTCTCATTTGGCCAGGGTATAATCCAGCTTTGACAGTTTACTGAGTAAACTGTTGAACTGTTTACCTACCCTTGTTCTCCTGGTTCTCCCGGAGGTCCGGCAGTTCCTGGGGTACCTGGCTTCCCAGACTCCCCAATCTGACCTCTTTTACCAGGGGGCCCCTCTGGCCCGAGCTCCCCTTTCTCTCCTTTCTGAGGCCCAAGACCACCTTGCAACTTTGTTCCTAAAGAAACAAGTTCGAAGCATTAGTACATTAATGTAATTACTTTCCTCGGTGATCAGTAACGTAAGGGATTACAATCTGACATTTAGTTGAATTAATCCAGGAGCCGTAAGTCTGACCAGCACTTAAACAGAAGTCATTTTGGTTTCAGCAGACAGACTTTTGCAGATGATTATATCACGTGCAAGTCCCAATAATTCCAATGTCCAGATGTATGAATCTGTGCATTCATAGCTCTGCTGCTAACATTAGCCACAGGGATTGCTTCCAGAGCCATCTATGGTCATCTATGGTTGCAGTGGAATCGTTTTGGTGATGAAGGCTTCTAAGTGAGTGATAAGACCCAGCAATATATGTGTGGCAGGCCTAAGAAGCGCTGGCTGAATGACCTAAATACAGCGCTTTGTTTGTTCTCTCCTTTTGTAGAGGATACATTGGTGACAAAATGATTTTTCCCTTATCATAACCTGCTTTTACACAGTTATGTTCTAGATACCTGGATCTCCTTTCTCTCCTTTTTGTCCATCACGACCATCTCTTCCAGGAAGCCCAGGAATACCTGAAGATGGTCAGAAAGTTCTAATGAAACTCAAAAAACCAATAGAGAACAAAAACACATCAGTCTCAACAATCATGTGCACAAAAATGCACTCGCCTGGCATTCCGGGCATCCCTGTAGCTGGACAGGTCTCCATAGCGATTAGCCCGGATATTGCCAATGAGAGCAGGGCTCCAACAGTGAGGAAACAATGGTGGAGCATGATGGATAAATCCTGAGAGGGAGGAGAAGTGATGGAAAAAGATGAGAAGCAAACAAATAATGGAGCAAAAGAAGAGAAAAATGATGTTTTTTTTATTAGTAATGTCTTAACTTATATTGGTAGATAGACTGTAGTGATGAGGAAGGGTTTTTCTATAAAATGAAGAAATGAATATTTTGCAAGTATCTTTATGGCTCCACATTATTGTACTGACATCATAATCAATCAAACCCTCTTTGATTCCTTAAGCTATTTTAAAAGAACTGTGATTTTATGTTTGGTCAGATCTCTCTTGAAAAGACATTTTTAGTGTGAGTTACATTTTTCACCTGGATAAGTACCCAAAATGTAACAGTATCTTTGCTTCTACCTTGTGATAGATGTACTCTTTCTGGCTTAAAATAGCTTAATATTGTTCATGAGAAAAATGTTAGTCATATTTTTCACAGATTATAGGCCAATAAGTCATTTATAACAAGTCATGTATCGCTCTAGGCACATGGATAAGGAGAATGGATTAGGAAAGGAAAGCAAAGACAAAGAGGAATGAAAGGAGAGGAGGAAACAAGGACAACATCAAGGAGAAAAACAAGCGCTGAAATAGCAACAAGTGCAAAATTATTTGTCAGAAACAGAAAGGTTTTTTTAAATCAGTTATTGAATTTAAATTCCTCTGTTAATGCACGGGACACACAAACATAATAAACAAACGGGAAACAGGAGACCCTTTCAATGAACGCTTCAGAGTAACAAACAGATCAATCAGTAGCTGAACAGATAATTCATCATAAATGTAGAAACCTCACCTGAGAGAAAAGACGGGAGAATAAAACCAACCACGATGAGTTAAACGCAAACTGAAGAGACGCTCGGAGTCGTGTTACAGTCGCACAAGGAAACCAAAGTCAAAAGCAAAGATTCAGCAACTTTACGTCACTGATTATTTTCTATGCTGAGCAAATGAAGTTCTGCATTTCTGGGTTTTACTGACAGCTGGAAGCACAAGAAAGAAAGAGAGAACAGAGAAGCAAATCCTAAACTAGAAAGTTAGCAAAGTTACCAGAACCTAAAAAAAGGCTCCAGTTTTCTTCTTTTAATCTTTCCAAAAGATTTCTGAACATTTCAGATGTTTGCAGTTGTCAGGTGAGGTCTTGGTGATGCATAAGGAAATGGGTGGTTTTGTCATTGTCAAGAAATCCAATTAAATAAACAAAATTAACCACACCATTGTCTATTCATCATCAAACTGAACAAACTGAACTAATATTCCCTACACCTTTTTTCCTTAACTCATTTCAACTCAATTTCCTTTCCACGATTCTAAAATATTACACCACATAGACTCAATGAAATAATCACAACCTCTAATCTATTGATTCTTTTTTCTGGACATGAATTTTACTGGGGATTTTTTTTTTACCATTTTGCTAATCAAGATTTTCTGTCCTTACGGTCTTTTATATATTAATCCCTCTCTATATACACAAGCTTAATATTTTCCACTTTAAAGGTCAAAACATTTGGAGACTGGCATGTGCCAAAGACTCAAATTCAATATGTTGTTATTTGAATTATCATTGGCTTCTACATTGCTTTCTGAGGGATTTTGTCATTGTTGCTGCTGTTTAAATGAGTTTGGATTCCTCCATCAGCTCACACAGAATCACTGTGGATGTGGTGAAAGGTTGTGCTGCATGCCATGGCATGCCACCTATAAGGCATGAACCCTTTCTCGTGTGTTTTAGCTCTGTGGACACAAAATATCACATTGCATCATACAAAAATATCTGCATTAAAATGATATTTAATCTACATTTTGTATCATTGTTGATGTCTTGGTTTTTTGGGTTTTTTTTTTAATGTAACTGGTTGTTGTAACACAGTTTCTCAGACTTCTGGGATAAATAAAGACTTTTATATTCATAACATGGATCGGGTGAGGATATAAGAACTATGCTAAATTTAAGCATTACAAAATACCTCAATTTAGGAAAAGATTAAGGTTTAAGTTAGATTTGGAACAGCTCTGATTTTGTATCCCTGTTTATGGTTGCCATGGTGATGCATTTTGCCTGGAATAACTACCTGCTGCATTACTCATAATGTTGTGCTTACTGTTTTGCCCTCAGACCAAGCTCTTCGTTTTTCAGTGTAATTTAAATTACAAGCAATGTGATCAGTTTAGTTACTTTTTTAAATAAACAAACTGACATTGTATTGTCTGTGTTACTTTTTATTTTGCTACTTGCTAATGAAGTGTATTTAAACCTACAGCTGTGTTAGTCCACATTATGGTCAGCTAGCGTGATGGCAGACAGGACGGCCTTCACATTTTGGAAGTATTTGTATTATTTAGTTCCGGGGTGATAGTCTGTCACATTCTGCTTTACATTCTGTAACCTAAATAAAGCTGCTGCTGCTGCTGGTGAGGTCCATGGTGGAAGAGACTCTGAGGAAACTGAACCTGCTGCTGGTTATGGGGTGAAGTAGGTTTTACTATGAAAGGAAGTCATGACAATGAGAGGTAAGCGCACAGTAGGTTCAAATCATATAAAAAGTATTTGATGATAAATAAAGTATTTGTAATCTCATCATCTCATCAAGCTAAATACAAAGAGATGTTTATTTCGGTATAAAGTATTGTTTTAGTTTCACCCAGTTTCGGGATACTTAGGCACCAGACATACATACTTGAGATTTGGTTCAAACTGCTCACAAAGTTAATGCCAAATGAAACATTTTAACCCATGGTCCTAAAAACTGACTCTTGGGGTCCTGACCAAGCGTGACTGATTCTTTACAAAGGTCACCTAATCATGAATGTTATTCGTTTGTGAACCACTACAGTGAAACTGGTATAAAAAGTGGGATTATGAAAGTACAAGATTCTGAAACGTTTCTGACTCAAGACAGAATCTGAAGAACAGATTTGAGCAATTCAACCAAATGTACACACAAACAGAAGTTAGAGGTCTGCTGAGATACAAAAGTTTACCAAAAGAAGAAGTGCGAACAACAGAACATGTTTCACTTCCCTCACCACCTTAGGAGGGGCTCACATGAAATATTCCTGTTTGATAAATTAGACAGCTAAAGGGTGATGGGCAGTAAAAGCTGTTTGTGCATGGGCAGAAATAAAATAAAAAAAAAAGAGGCAAGGCAAGGCAAGTTTATTTATATACCACAATTCAACAACAAGGTGATTCAAAGTGCTTTACAGAGACATTAAAGAACAAAAACAAATAAAAAGCATGATTTAAAATTGATTAAAAAAACAGTAGGTAAAATCAGAACAGTAGATAAAATCAGAACAGTAGATAAAATCAGTAGTTAAAATGTTAGTTTTGAAATTTAAGCTTAACAGTGTGGATTTGGTGTTTTATTCAAATGCAGCTGAGAACAGGTGAGTCTTCAACCTGGATTTAAATAAACTGAGTGTTTCAGCTGATCTGAGGCTTTCTGGGAGTTTGTTCCAGATATAAGGAGCATAAAAGCTGAATGCAGCTTCTCCGTGTCTGGTTCTGAGTCTGGGAACTGAGAAAAAACCGGATCCAGGTGACCTGAGGGATCTGGAAGGTTCATACTGGGTTAGGAGGTCACTGATGTATTTTGGTCCTAAACCATTCAGAGCTTTATAGACCAGCATCAGAACTTTAAAGTCTATCCTCTGACGGACAGGCAGCCAGTGTAAAGACCTCAGAGCTGGACTGATGTGGTCCACTTTTTTGGTCTTAGTGAGGACTCGAGCAGCAGAGTTCTGAATGAGCTGTAGTTGCCTGAGTGAAATATAGGTAGACCTGTAAAGATGCTGTTACAGTAATCAAGCCTACTAAAGATGAATGCATGGACTAGTTTTTCCAGGTCCTGTTGAGACATCAGATCTTTTATCCTTGATATATTCTTGAGGTGACAGGAAGCTGATTTTGTTATTGTCTTAATGTGTTTTTCTAAGTTTAGGTCTGCATCCATCACTACACCTAAATTTCTCGCCTGGATTGTGGTTTTTAGGTGTATAGATTGAAGTTCTCTGGTGACCTGTAATCGTTTTTCTTTGGCACCAAAGACTATTACCTCAGTTTTGTTTTTGTTTAGCTGGAGAAAAAGAGAGAGAGAGAGAGAGATAGGAGGAGTTTCATCTCTACACAGAGAGTTCAGACTCAGGGGGTAAAATTTTAGCATCACTCCATCTCATCACTTGCACCTGGATAGGACAAATCACACCACTCATTTTGGGGAATTTGATGTAGTGTGATTTGTCCTTACATTGACCTCTATTAAAACACTGACGATGTTTAATATGAGCAGCCATATTAACAGTATACACATATATGAATATATATACTGTAATGTTCACATATGTTCTCAAGAACCGGACGCTTTGATCTCAGTTTGTCTGTTTACTCAGTAACACAGGCAAATGGGCCGTTAACTCCGGGGAGAGTGCTCCGGTACAACCCACTCTCTTCAGCCCGGACAGTCACAACAACAACAGTGTGCAGAGATAGCCAACCTGTCACTGTAAAATAACCTTTAACCATCGTTAGAATATTTTTTTAAAAATAGGCTACCCCAAAGATTTAATTTTTTATGTTTTTCGTTGAAAACTTTGCAGCCAGTCACAAAATCTATTCCATACATTTTGGACTTTTAACTGTATTTTCACAAGTTTTACAGTTTTTCCAGGCACTCCACTGAGTCTTCCACTACTGCAACAAAGCATAAAACACTGTTATCTAAAACTACAACTGTTTTACAGCAGTGGATTTTTGAAACTATTCCTGAATGTTCTTGAGATGACCTGCAGACGACATCTTCTTCAGTGAGAAATAATGGGCTTGGTGCTGACTGATATATTACAATCTATATCTGTGAGTTCTGGAATCCAAAGAGCATGTATTTGGAAAAAAAACAAAAACCTTTAAAAGCATCAATCTTTAACTCTAGCCTTGTCTGTTGCATTGCATGATGTACATTGTTTAGTAGTTAACCTAGCATGTGAAAGCTCTCTGGTTCAGTATCAGGAGGAGATACAAATCACTGGGAGGTTTGTATCTCAAACACGCTGTGGCGACCCCTCCCATTTGAAATAGGTTTTTTTGGGGCTCTCTAGCCTTGATCCTGAGGAGGTTTTATATCTTCTGTATTTTTACTTTACTGGATGCTAAAGATGAATACAATTTAATTTATCAAATTGTATGAAAGTACATTTCTCATTGATTTAATATCAGCAGACACAATCACAGTGAATAATAGCCTTCAATTTTATTTAGTCAGTGCTAATAATCAAAATTTACATGAGTCTGACATGAGTAGACACAAAATTACCTGCTTACATGTTCACATGAAATTGTGTTCTTTAGATGATAATGCATGTTAATGCTGTGATGCTGCTTTTAAAACAACAACTGAAATATGAGATTTTTAGATATTAAACTGACAAAGTGATGCAGTCTGGTGTTTGAGCACAGACTCCATTGTGAAGTTAAATTTCTGAGCGTACAGCTGAACTCTATGCTGGACTTGGGAAGAGCAGGAAGCCGTTGAAGATGATCTTTTTTTCCTGGTTCTCCCTGGTATCAGTAGGTCCCTGGTTTTCCCTAAAGGACTCAAGCCAGACCTTCTGTCCAACTGCGAGCTGTAAAACCACACCACCTGACAGCACCTGAAAGGCAACACAGCCGATCAAGTCGAGGCTTCGTGACAAAATGCTGCAGTTAGTGTAAAGAATAACCCAAGGCAATATACAGGGATATTATTAGAGGAGGATTTCTTTTAGACAAACAGATATTTGTGTGGTTGTTTGATCAAATGTTTTCCCTCCATGTTTCTCACTGGACCTGAAACCAACCTGCTCAGATTGCCTGTTTGACCTGTTATTATCACAGAATCCCAGGGTTCTTCTTGGTCCATCATAGACTATTTGCAGGCACATGCTGACCTAAAAACACACAACACACAAATGTTGGGAAGAAATATGGATAAGCTTATAAAGCTTTCACTGCATTTAACACACAATGTGCCTGTCAAGATGATAGCATAAGCCACACTAATGTGCACAATATGTATGATTTATTTTACAGTGGAACAGACAGGAGCAAGTTACCTTGGCCACAGAGTGGAAGTTGAAGTAATAGGTACCCTGTACTCTGCAGGTGAAGACACCTGTGCGTGTGTCAAGATCACCATTTGTGTTGACCACAACTTTTTGGTAGGTTATTTTCTGATACACAAACACACACACAAAGAGGAAAACAATAACCTTGTAACTAAAAACTGTAAGAGAAAAACGAGAGGCTGTTGTTTATGAAGCAGTATTAGGGCCGCATTAAAAAAAGAAAAAAATATTGATTATTTGATTTCAAAGTCAAAATTTTGAGATTGAGGTCAAAAAGTGGCAGTTGTTTGGCTTCAAACGAAAAAAATGTAATCGTCACATTTGGACCTTGTTCTTAAAAGAGTATTTTGTGTCAGGACTCTGTGTCCACACAAACTGTGACTTGATAAAACTGAAAATATCTGCATGGGTAAATATTGCTGAAGGGAGGTGACAAACTCGTGTGTGTGACATTAAGAGGGACTCATGTCCAGATATTAAGACTAAGAATATGAGAAATGAAACATCTGAGGGAGTGAAAGGTGTGATGGGCATCAGACTGAACCTGGTTGAAGGCAGGATAATTTCTGTCGGTTCTGATCACTGAGAAGGCCGAACGGGACTCCTGCTGAGAGGTGTGTCTTGCTAAGAGAACACACACACACACATACACACAAGTATGAATGATGCGTTTAATGTGTAATTTATAAGGTAGAACTCATGGCTATGTTATGAGACTGGACACTCAATGCTGGTGGTCACTCGATATTCTGATGTTACACTATGTGTGCTTATGAGTAACATGTGAATGTCACAAATTATGCACAAGATGCTGGATAACTGTTTGACTACATATGCTAGCTTAAACGTACCAGTAAAGAAAAAAAACTCTCATTTCCACGTTGCCTTGCTTTATTATCCATTGTGTAACTTATTGTGTACTCAATATGAGTTCAGCATTATGTTTGCTGTGTTTTAAAAGATATGCTCTGTATGTTAGCATATGGCGAGGTCAGAAATGATCTCTTCGTTACCTTGGGACAACCTGCCGTCTGGGCCAGGAGGACCTGGGGGGCCATCCTCACCCTCTTTCCCCAAATCTCCGCGGAAACCTTTTGGGCCCTGGGGTCCTTGCGTGCCCCGATTTCCCGACTCTCCTTTCTGCCTCAGTAGGCTGGCTGTATCCACTGGACCTTGAATCATCACAGCTACAAATAGAAAATGAATTATTCCACATCAGTCTTTGAGTTTTATACCAGTTGAGGGGTGACAAAAGCACCTGTGAAGACTTTGTTTCTTATTTATACATCCAGCAATTACAGAGTAACAATGTCACTCATTATCAGTGGAGCACGTCTGACTCTTTAGTGTAGTGGTTCTGTAACACACGGAGCATCAAACTGTAAACTAAAATTTCAAAGCACACCAGTAAATAGAAAAACACTGCAAAAGCACACAAAACAGAACGATGTTGAATAAAAACACAACAGTAGAGAGACAATAAAGTAAAGGAAGAGCTGCAAAAGTGATAGAAACTGAAACATGTGAAGATTTGCACTGAGGTGAGCTGAAAAGAAGCGGAGGACTAACAGTGAGAGAAAGAACGATAAAGTAGAATGTGTTCTAAAAGAATAACATAATAATGCAGATAAATGATTGTTATAATTCTAATTCTGTTGTTTTTATTCAACTTATGTTGTTTATTTTTTTCAACTTCTGTATTGACAGTTAAGATAAAATAAGTACATAAACCAAGTGCGGTAAGCAGGTTAATGTTTGTGCATTTAGCAGGGTGTTACCTGGCTCTCCTTTCTCTCCCTTCATTCCAAGCAACCCATTTCTGCCAGGAGCGCCGTTCACTCCTCGCTCACCATCAGCTCCTTTGCAGCTCACTTGACATTGGACAGCCTCCAGAAGTATGGCCACGCCCACCAAGACCGCTAGCCCATAATTACCACCCATGGTCCAAAACACTGGATTTAACATTTGATTGCAAAGATGAATCTGGTCAAAGTCAAGAGTTACAAATAAGAAACTATGTAAGAAACAAAGTAAAGACATAAACATTCTGTCTTTTTCTACATTTATTCTGCTTCCTCAAGACACTTTATGTTTTGGACTCAGATTAGAAATGTTCACTTTTATTTCTGCAAATCCTGTAGAAACTTTATACAACAGCTATTTCCAAGCATATATTCATAAATTTCAATTGAAACAATTCAATAAACTAGAATAGAATAGAGGATAAAATGACACATCACATTGTTGTATTGTTTAAGACTAAACCGTTAATAATAATAACTGTTCATAATCCTTCGGTACATTTAATTTACTAGAAATAACAAAATTAGTGGCTGATGTAAGCTTTTAGTTTAAGGGAAAGCTGGTTTACAAACAGCTTAAATTGATTTTGTTCTTGTTCACATTAATTGTAGCTAATTTATCTTTGATTAACAATCTCAAGGACTTGAAAGTTGGTCCAGAGATGATCACACTGTGAACTTTATCTTTAAGTTATTTAACATTTCTATTATATACACTGCCCTGCTGTTGACAAACAAATATTTAACAATATTCCATGTTTTCTGTGTGTTGATGTGTTATTTTACTCACCTGTCGGGTTTTCTGATTGTTGGATCTTCAATGGAAGGACGGGATTTCCTTCTGTTGGTGAACAGACTTCTTATTAAACTGAAAAAATGAGTCAGTGGTTCATCCTGACACTTTCTGACATGCATACACACACACACACACACACACACACACACACACACACACACACACACACACACACACACACACACACACACACACACACACTGTGCAAAATAAGGAAGGAAGTAAAACTCATGATCCGACAAGAACAGTGATTAAATAAAGGTTATAGTTTCAGTTCAGCATCACAAAGATCTTTTTGACTTGTCTGCACTGTGAGATGTACAAGTCTGTTTCAGTTAAATATAAACTGTGTCATTATAAACTTAAAGACAATCTGTTACACCTGATGCTAAAAAACAAGAAAATATGGTTCATGATATGTGGTTTATTGATCACAGTTTCAAAGGTAGATAGATAGATAGATAGATAGATAGATAGATAGATAGATAGATAGATAGATAGATAGATAGATAGATAGATAGATAGATAGATAGATAGATAGATAGATAGATAGATAGATAGATAGATAGATAGATAGATAGATAGAATTCAAAATCCTGCTCCTCACATAGAAGGTCTTAAATAATCAGGCCCGATCTTATCTTAATGACCTTGTAAGATTAGGCTTTAAAAGTATGTAGTTAGGGCTGGACCAGGTGGCTTTGAATCCTCCCTTAGTTATGCTGCAATAGCCATAGGCTGCACAGGATGCACTGTTTTTGCTTTTCAGTCACCTGTCTCACTCACTATGTGTTAATAGACCTCTCTGCATTCAAATGTACTTGTTATTAATCTCTGTCTCTCTTCCACAGCATGTCTTCAATCCTGTCTTCCTTCTCTAACCCCAACCGCTCTCAGCAGATGGCCCCGCCCCTCCCTGAGCCTGGTTCTGCCGGAGGTTTCTTCCTGTTAAAAGGGAGTTTTTCCTTTCCTATGTCGCCAAAGTGCTTGCTCATAGGGGGTCATATGACTGTTGGGTTTTCTCTGTATGTATTATTGTAGCATCTACCTTACAATATAAAGCGCCTTGAGGCAACTGATGTTGTGATTTGGCGCTTTATAAACAAAAATGAATTGAATTGAAAATGTGCTCAAATATGCAAATGAAAGGAAGTCATTAGTCTTCAGTATTTGTTTAAAGTATTTCTTATATTTTGAAAGGAAAAATGAAAATGTTTAAAAAGTAACTGAGTAAAGAAGGAAAATATGAAGAACAAAACACAAAAATTCCCAAACAAGATAAACGCTGATTGGATCTATAAAAAAAGTATTTAAAAAAACCCAGATGTGTGGTGCAAAAATAACCACAGAAAACATCAGAGACACTTTTAATGTTTATTCTTAAGCATTTTGAAAAAACTTTTTTCCACACACACACACCTCGATTGTATAACTAATTGTATAACATTCAAAAAGTGCAAATCAAACACCATATATGTAAACTCCCTGTTCTATATATTTTTCTATGTACTTTTTTTTCTATATAATCGGGACTAGTAAAGCGCTATACAAATACAGGCCATTTACCATTTTTCCATTTCTCAGCCAATCACATAACAGCATGACAGCAAGTCAATGCACGTAAGCGTTTTATCATGTTGACACAGGTCAAGCCCACCTTCTGAAGTTCTAGTCAAGCATAAGAATAGGGGGGGGGGGAATGTGATTTAAGGCAGGCTGATGTCAGAAACTGCATATATGCTGGGAGTTTCCCACACAAACATTCCTGATATTTACAGAGAATGGTCCAAAAAAAGAGAAAATGTTCAGTGAGCAGGAGTAAAACTGCCTTGTTGACGTCAGATGTCAAAGGAGAATCGAGAGCAATTTGCATGATGCTGTCACGTTAATATGGACAAAACAAAGTATCAGTAAGATGTACCTATTTAAGTGTCTGTTGACTGTAATAAAATCTCAGTGACAACCAAGGCTTTAAATGAAAATGAAAAAGTCTACAGCCTCCCCATGTGGTCATTTTATGAAATGGCACCAGACAAGCAGGAAACAATGCACTTACTCTATTTAAATAAGTGTATTTAAGCCAACCCATGCTAGTTTTTCAAGCTGACTTGGTTATATTGAGCTATTTTTCAGAACATGTATGATATGTAAAAACAAGCCAGTTATGTTAAAAGTTTAGTCTTTAATTCAGCAGTGTTGTGATTTCTATTTCAGTGTTACATCTCCACAAAGTGGTCTACGGGTGTGAGTGTAGGGACCAGTAACAAATGGGTCCGGGAATGGAATGAAAAGAAAAACAGACAGAGGTGTTCTATAAAAATATAGTTTTATTACGAACAATGTAGTTTTATTACAAATAACCTTAACTTAAAGAGCCGGCAACACCGTTTTACCAATAATGCCAATGAAACAAAGGAAGCAGTTGCAACAGCAAAAGGAAAAACTACCAAACACACTTCTTACTTAACTCCTCACCATGGGGAAACACTTCCAGGGACCACAAGCCCATCTACTTACTACTCAAAGGAGCCTTTCTAAAACCTAGTAAAAAAAACCATGTAGCACCAGAGGGGTATTAAAAATAAAATAAAAAAACCACCTCCCTTGCAGGTCATCCCCAGCTTATATAGCCTCGGAGAGGTGATTGCTGACTGGGTCCTTGGTAAACAAGGCTAATAAAAAGCAGCTGTGTCCCGGGGAGAGAGAAGAGTGAGAGAGAGACAGAGGGGTGGTGCAAGAGAGGAGGAGAAAGAACACCACACCCACACAAGGACAGTTTCAGGAGGCCCTGCTAGGGCTGTAACATTCAGTTTATTAATTTGATCTCCTATAGCAGGGGTGTCGCACTCCAGGCCTCGAGGGCCGTTGTCCTGCAGGGTTTAGATCTCACCCTGGGTCAACACACCTGAATCAAATGATTAGTTCATTACCAGGCTTCTGGAGAAATTCAAGACATGCTGAGGAGGTCATTTAGCCATTTGAATCAGCTGTGTTGGCTCAAGGACACATCTAAAACCTGCAGGACTCCGGCCCTCGAGGCCTGGAGATCGACTCCTGTGTCCTATAGGCTTATTGGTGCAGCCCTCCACAATGTTCTTGTCATGATCTGGGTGAGTCTGAGTAATTTTCCACAGCATTGGCTCTCCTCCCCTGGGTGGAGCCCTCCTCGCTCCTCACCTGTTGGCAATTACTTCAGCAGTATTTATGACCAGTGCTCACATTGAACCTTCGCCAGATTGTCTGCTTACCATAGTCAGTTCCCTGCCTCATATTTTTGTCTTGTGTTCCTCAGCGTGTTTCCACAGTGTGGAAGTCGAAGTAATCGGTACCCTGTACTCTGCAGGTGAAGATGCCTGTGCGTGTGTCAGGATGACCATTTGTGTTGACCACAGCTTTTTGGTAGGTTATTTTCTGATACACAAACACACACATACACAGAGGGAAACTATATACTTGTAATTCTTTTGACCAGTGGTTCTAAAACTTTTCACAATGAGTACCACCTCATAAAATAAAATATATGGCTCTTGAAGTACCACCCTTGTGAGTGACATTAAAGTACAGTAGTATAGGCCTATTTAACACCACATACAGTTTACACAAGTTTACACAGTTTATTTCTTATATGAATGTTATGTATTTTAACTCTCAAAAACAGGATGTGACAACTAATAATAACAATTTATGCGCAAAATGCTGGATAATGATGTGTTGATGCATGCTCAATCAACCAGGTAAGTAAAGTTTGATTCTGTTCATCTGGTGTTTTCAGTGGGAGAAATGTTTTGTCACTCATCCAAGTGACTTCTTCAGTCTCAGCTGACTGCAGGTTTCCCCAATCTTATAAACAGTACATTTGCATAATGACTGAAACTAGCACCACTGAAGGAACAATGGGCTGGGAGGTCAGTTCCTTGATTATTAATATGCAAAGTCTCATGACCATTGATCAACAACCACTGATCAAAGCTCATTGATCAAAGACTACTGATCAATGGCCATGAGTACCATTTACAGAGAGTTGGGGACTGGCTGCAATCACAGCATTGTAAGATGGCGAAAGGAGCAGATCCGACAGAGACGTACAATGCTTCTAGATGACAATACTCTTAAAAAGGTGTTTGAATTCCTTGAGAAGGCTCATCTAGCACAGCATGAGAAGTCTAAGACCAGGTAACAAAGGAAGTTTGACTTCGTCGGAAACCAGCAAGCAAAATAGGGAGAATGTCATCAGTGGCCATGGAGAGAGGATGCCACACCGACAATGTGGACAAGTGGGTGAAGAATTTGTCTGACAGACAGCTCACCCAAGCAGAGAAAAACATCCTTGCTAAAGGGTTGAATTTTGCTGTGATGCCCAGACATATCCTGCTAGTGGAGCTGATCACAGCCACAGAAACAGCAATTCGAAACAACAATATTGCAGACGTGGAAGCAGAGAAACTACGGACGAAGGTTTCAGCCTGTCTCAGCAATGCGAAGCCCCCAGCATCCAACATCAGCATGGAGGAGAGGAGACAATAACATTATCATCCTTCCAGCAGACAAGGGCAGGTACACAGTATTGCTAAACCAGAAAGACTATCATGAGAAAATTTTTGTCACTCCTCAGTAGGGATGGGTACCGGTATGATATGTGGTAGTAACCAGACCGAAAAGCAGCGCACATTTCGGTGCTTTCTTTCGGTGCTTTTTTTCCCTGAGATGTAATAAACTTTGAATTCTAGCCAATCATTTTACCTTTGCAAGCGTAGTAGGCGGGTAGAATTTGAATGAAAACAACGGAATTTGAAGAAAAAAAAAAAAAAGCAGACTTTGAATGAAAACAGCAGACTTTGAATGAAAACAGCAGACTTTGAATGAAAACAGCAGACTTTGAATGAAAACAGCAGACTTTGAATGAAATTGAATTAGAATGAAAACAACAGACTTTGAATGAAAGACAACGGAAGTTGAAAGAAAACAACAGACTTTGAATGACAACAACAAAATTGGAAAACAAGTAGAATAAGGAACAACAGAATTCTCAGTTTGCCCCATACCCAACTCTTGATTGCCAAGTGCCCAGTCAGACTGCATGCCCCTCCTCAGTGCTTCAAACTCTACTTCTGCACACTATAACTAGAATAGAGTTAGTCATTTAGTCCAGCAGTTCCTGCTAGAGTATGCATTTTGGGCAATTTGAATGCGTCAATCCACAGACAACTGGACCCTGCCACACAGAGGAAAGACCGTCTATGCACCATTTTCTAATTTGGGGTTTGTTCACAATTTTCATTTGGGATGACCTATTAGGTGGCCAAAGTCCCTCTAATGTTGTGGGAGTGTTATAAACTTACAAACACTCCTGCTTCAAGCCTGACACCCTGGGGTTTGAAGGGTTAAGACCTAACCCTATGCCAAGCTCCTCTAAAACTCTTCAAAATGTTATTTCTTAGAAGCCACTGACATCAAGACAAGCTAAAAGATTACACACATTCTGACCAGCACCAAAGAAAGTGTTCCAGATACCAAAGATCCCTTTATTAATTCTTTCTCATGAGATCTGACAATGCTTTTTTTTCTTAGGCAACTGTAGTGATTCGCGGCTGCAGGATGGCCAGCCATGTATTCTGCAGCTTTTACTTCTGTTATTTCTTTTCACAGCCAGTCTTTTTCTTTCAATTTAAACTTTTCATTTTCCTTAAAAGGTCTCAAGTGTAATCACTTTTGCCTTCCTTCCTCTTACTTTCCTGTTACGCTTAATGACATTTATTACAACTTTGTTGTTGTTGTTGTTGTTGTTGTTGTTGTTGTTGTTGTTAACATTACACTCTAAACAGTAATTATTTTATTTAAGCTTTCGTTTACTCACTGAATTATATTTTTCTCAACTTTTCTCTATTGTTGTCTTATTTCCCCTGTTCGTATCTTTATAGTTTGTTAAATTATTTTAAATTTACTTGATAACAAGTTTACTTGCCTTATCATTTTCCTCCCAGATGTTTATCTTCTAATATTTTATTCTTAAATTTAGAGCTACTTTCTTCATGTTTCCCTTTCTAAGAGCCACTGTGCTTTTACATTTTTTATTTATAGTTCTCAGTTTTACCCTTTTCAGGTGAGAGATGTTGGACATGAAGCTAACGTCAGGGTAATGGATGGTGTGTTGTTGCTCATGTGAGTTATTTTAGGGCCTGCCAGATCCTCCTCAGTGTTTGCCCACTGATAAATAAGGATGCTGAATAACTCTGTCTTTGTCCTGTCTGTTGTCCTGTCTGACCCTGCAGTGACTCAACACAACAGACACATAGGATACCACACTGGACCTTTACAACCTGGTTCACAATACAACTGACGTGAGCATTATTTGGTTTAACCAGTTTTTTATTGCTGCTTTTGTTACACAGGTCACAGAGACCCAGAGAGCCTGTTTCTCATGCTTCCTGTGTATTTTCTAAGCATCTGGCTTCTGGTTTGCAACCAGTTGGTTGTTGAGTTGGTTCAAATATTTAAGAAAGCATGCTCACACAGATAATCCTGAGCTCTGAGATATTATCTTTAGTAAAGCACAATTGTTCTTGTGAATAAGTGTTAGTTCCAATTCTTTTTGTAAGTTGCTGCAGAGTCATTTTGGTGTCCTCATGCTTTCTGTTTCACTTTTCACTTCACTCTTTTATAGAATTATGATCTTCAACTAAACTATACATCTATAACGATACACAAAATTCACGGTTCGGTTCGATAATTTGGTGTCACAGTTCGATATTTTTTTGATACAAAAAAATGTTCATGCCTTTTTAATTTGTCATTTATTAAAATTATAAATAACTCAAAAGTACAGTTTTTTTTAATTTAATGTTGCTGAAACAACAAATTGAGAAATCACTCATCTTTGGAAAAATTACAGAGAAATGGCTCTTTCCAAAATAAAAGTTATACTCTACGCTTCTTCTGGGCTATATTCTCAGCAGCATATTAAACAGATCAGGTCCCCATAAGGAGAATCATGTGCTAACGGCTGTCTAAATGACTCGGGTAAAGTTTGTAGCATGCGTGCTTGTTGTTTTTATCTGCTTCCACTTGTCTTTGCACTAAGATGATGTCGGCGTAAATGTGCAGCTGTTCTCCACAGAACCAGCCAAGGTGTACTCTCAGTGGCAGGGGAACAATATGGGAACAGCACCACCAAGGCTGGAGACGGAGCAATACTGGAAGAGCATATGGGAGAAGGACGCAACCCATAACGGCAATGCTCAGTGACTAGTGGATCTGAGGGCAGACCACAGCAACCTCCCTGAACAGGGTCCAGTAACCATCACAGTGGCAGACATCCAAGAAAGGGTCACCAGTATGAAGAGTTGGACAGCACCAGGCCCCGACATGGTTCATGCCTACTGCCAAGAGTGAACGAGAAAATGATTCACTGATCCACACCACCAGGATATACAACAATGATATCAGTATGCCAATCGGACTGGAGAAATGTAGTTGGATGATAATAAAGAGAGGGAAAGTAGTCAGAACTGAGGGGATTGAATTATCAGAAGGCAACATTGCGGACATAGAGGACAGCTACAAGTACCTGGGAATCCCACAGGCAAATGGGATCCATGAAGAGGTCACTAGAAAAGCTGCAACCACCAAGTACCTGCAGAAGGTCAGGCAAGTCCTGAGGAGTCAGCTGAATGGTAAGAACAAGATCCGGGCCATCAACACGTACGCCCTGCCCGTGATCAGGTACCCTGCTGGGATAATAAGCTGGCCAAAGGAGGAGATAAAAGCCACTGACATCAAGACAAGGAAGCTCCTTACCATGCATGGAGGGTTTCACCCCAAGTCCAGCACCCTGAGGTTGTATGCTAAGCAGCAGGAAGGAGGCCGGGGACTGGTGAGTGTCAGCACCACGGTCCAGGATGAGACAACAAACATCCACGAATACATCAGTAAGATACATGGAACCCAACCATACATGGAACGTCATAACCAAGTGGCTGGCATAGTATACAGAAACATCTGTGTCGAATACAGCCTGGAAGTCCCGAGGTCAAAATGGGAGACGCCGTCTAGGGTGGTGGAGAATGACCAAGCTAAGGTCCTGTGGGACTTCCAGATACAGATGGACAAAATGGTGATGGATAACCAACTGGACATAGTGGTGGTAGAGAAACAAAAGAACACGGACGTAGTGATAGATGTAGTGGTTCCCAGTGACAGCAACATCTGAAAGAAAGAACACGAGAAGCTCGAGAAATATCAAGGGCTCAAAGAAGAGCTCGAGAAAATGTGGAAGGTGAAGGTAACAGTGGTCCCAGTGGTAGTCTGAGCACTAGGTGCGGGGACTCCCAAACTAGGCGAGTGGTTCCAGCGGATCCCAGGAACAACAACAGAGATCTCTGTCCAGAAGAGCGCAGTCCTGGGAACAGCTAAGATACTGCGCAGGACCCTCAAGCTCCCAGGCCTCTGGTAGAGGACCCGAGCTTGAAGGATAAACCGCCCGCAGGGGCGAGCGGGGAATTTTTATATATACAGTGGGATGCAAAAGTTTAGACAACCTTGTTAATAGTCATTATTTTCCTGTATAAATCGTTGGTTGTTATAATAAAACATTTCAGTTAAATATATCATATAGGAGACACACACAGTGATATTTCTGAAGTGAAATGAAGTTTATTAGATTTACAGAAAGTGTGCAATAATGAGAAGTTGATAGGTCTCGGCCCTGTCAAGCTAAAAGAAACTGTTGAATCTTCAGGATCACCTTTAAGTGTATTTTACCCTGTATGGATAAGAGAAAATCCAAAATAACTAGCGCACCCAATTCTTGTTTTATAGAGTGATTAAATATGTATGCTGTACAGTCATTCCACCCTGGAAAAAGAACAGTTAAAAAAATTAAAAGCCTTTGAATTTCATGAGATTAATGCGCATGATGACTGTGTACTTCTGACCTTAACTGTATACAGCAGTCATCCCAAGGGATTTTATACTGTAAACTAAGGACCCCAGAATATTAGAGAGAGAATCCAAGTGATCGTATAATTCTCTATGCGCACGCATATGGTAACTGTGGGGGGGAAAGGGCTCCTTTAAGAGGAAGGACCAGGACTGGTTCTGCTGGTTAACGGATCTTTGTTAACCAGCAAAATGTAGCATTTGTAGCAGAGCTCACAAGCTGCATACCTTCTCACAACAATATTTACAGTATATTTGTGAATTGCACCATTCTGTAATCCCGTTTTTCCTAAAATGCAGAACAGAGTCCTTTCTAATAGAGAAGCATGGCACTCAGAGAATCCTGAATTGAAATCTGTGGGGGACTTTTGCAACACCTTCACAAGGTAAAAAGGCTTTTAACCCCCAAGCAACCAAGTTGTTCTAGCAATTAAAATATTAGACTCAAGTCATTTATGAGTCAATTATATAATATAGAGTATAATAGCATAATTGTAACATCAATATAGACATAAACTGGTGATTCTGTAGCACTTAAATCAGTAATATTCATTTTTTAAAACTGTACACTGAAAAATGTCAAAATAAGATTCCTAATTATGGAACATTTACAAATAAATTACATTACAATAAAGCCTATATTGTTAAATGGTGGTAAATAACTTTGCATAAGCTTCCATGACTTTGGTGTTACATTTCTCACACAGATGGGCCACTTCCTGCTTACAGTAATGTCACAAATCCACACATATGAATACACTGCTGGGATCTTTTGAAGTCCATTTAAAAACTATTGTGAAGCAAAGTCAGCAGACATTTTAAGCTCTTTTCATCAGATATGGTTTGATTGATTTGTGTGTGGGGGGGATGCCTAGAACTACAGGGGTCCAACATACTGTCCTATATACTTGTACTGTGTTTATAAATATACTGCTGTCAATATAGCATTTATAGAATTATGATCTGAAGTGGCTTAAACCAGAAATCCCAGGCATAGAAGACAGGTAAAACATCGCCTTCTTCATGATACTCCAGGTGGTTAAAGTTTGAGGAAATATGGGCAAAATGAAGAGAATACATCACTTTTTTTTTTTTTTTTCTTGCCTGTCCTGTTTGGCTCTTTTGCCATCAGAATTGTTGTCTAAAGGCAAACAAATATGCCCAACGGATTTACTTTACCAAATTGACCATCCCAGCCTTGCCGTAATGGTCCATTTGATTCACCTTTTATTGTTTATTTTATTTTCACTTACTGAATACAGGACAGACTTGACTGGGGGAAAGAAGGGGAGAAAGAAAGAGGGAAAGAGAAACAGCTGAGAAGAGGGACGGGGGAGAAGGGCAAAAGACAAAAACCAACAGAACGGGCAGAGGAAAAAAAAAATGCATATATCAATCACCTGGATCACCTGCTGAGAAAGAAAAAAGAAAACAAGCAGAAGAGAACAAGAGTAATAGAATAAACAACATCACAATGATATATGGGAATATGACAGTAAATACTAAATATTAAACATTATTGTGCAGCACATAAGATCAACAGAACACAGTGTGCTTTGAGGTAGGAGCCAAAAAGGGTGTAGTTTGTGTGTGTGAGCACCCGTGTGTACACCTGTGAGCATGGACGCGCTTGTTTTTTTTGTTTTTTTTAAAAGGTTCCTTCATGTAATGATCTGCTAGAGGGTGTGGGGGGGGCCACAGCCCCGTCCTCCAGGGCATGAAGCAGGTATGGAGGAGATCAAAACTCCAGACATCCAGAGGCCCTCAGAACACAAGAGACCAAGGAAGACCAACAGAGGGGCAGCTGCGCCACTGTCCCAGAAAGAGCTGAGGAGAGTCCCAGATGAGGGCTCACTCAGCAGCCGTGGAGCAGAAGCCAGGGGGAGTTGCAGTGACGCGCCCGTGAGCTCCGCCGGCAGCCAGCCGTGCCTGAGTGACCGAGCCCCAGGCCGAGAGGCCGGGGGCACCCCACCTCCGAAGTGGCCCGAGCGAGCCCCAGGCTCCAGGCCCCGATAAGCGGCCGCCAAGGAGTGAGCCGGTGTGTACCTGGACGCCCATCCCCGGACACAAAGAACCACCAACGCACCGATGTCTGAGGGAGTCCGCCACTGGCAGGGGAAGTGGTGGTAGGGGGAGATAGGCCTCCAAACCTTGGAGGGCCTGAGATGTCCCCAGAGAGGTGGCGCCTGACACCCAACCTGACATATAGACACAGACATACAGGCACACACAGATACAAACATCCATTCCCACCCTCATGCTCTCATATGCACTTACTCCACACTCAACCAACGTGGAGACAGACATAAAGAGACGCTGTACACACGATCACACTCCCCAAGCGTACTCTACAAACCGGGTCTAGAAATACATCACTTTAAAATGTTACTCCTTACTTAAACCCAGAGTTATTATATTATCATATTAATATCATCCTTTTTTGTTTATTTAGTTATACACGTCTTGTCTGTTAAAATGAATCACCCAAAGTTCTGTTCTGGTACCTTTTGACCTTTTTTCTCCCTAAAATAACAGGAAAAAAATAAATAATGTGCTGCAAAAAATAAATAAATAAATACATTTAAAAACAAAATAAGGGTTTGACTAACTGACTCTAAATAAAGTAAATTTTGAAAGTAAGGGGAGGATGATGATAATGATAATGGCTTAACCCAGTGGGGCATAAAAGTCAAATGAGTGAAGCCACCATGAGTAGAGAAGGTTATTGCTCCACAGGATATAGCTGTGTGTGAGATATGGGATAAAAGGCTTTTCAGAATGAAGAATAAAGAGGTCTGAATGCTGTTCCCTGCAGCTTTGTACTCAGAAAAGATCTAGAAAGATCAGTTCACAAAAAGTAAGATATTACTTGTGGACATAAATGTGTAATTTTACTTTTTTGTGTTGTTTTAAAATGTGTATGATTTGTATATGTATGCTCTTATACATTAATACTTTTAATTAATTAACAATTAATTCTTTAATTCATAATTCTTTCATTCACTAACTAAATCCAAGTGAATTTCTTTGGAATAATTTTTTGGTGACCACATTTTTTGTCAGACTGAAGTATGATGTCGGGTTTTGTTTTTTAACCATGCTACAGCCTCCTCCACCATTCCTCCATCTGCACCTGTGCAGACCCCAAAGAGCATGACAACGCCTACGGAGTCTCACAAATATGGCTCCTACAACTCCTAGGTAAACACTATACAGTAAAGACCCTCTTTACTGTGGTTTATATCAGCTTACCATCTGAACGTTCAGGGGAAGCTGGATCTAGAAAAGCAGGAGTGTTTTCATGGCTATTAAAAGGAAGCGTTGCACTAAATTCTGCTGTGTATATCTGGGTGCTGAATGCTTAAAAAGAAATCCCAGAAATAATCAGCAGGACAGGATTTCATTTGTATGATTTTTTTTAATGCCACCAGCTTTATGGATCCCACCTCAATTTTAAGCAGACCTGCCTGAATGACTCACTTGAACCAGCAATATACCTAAACACAACCATTGGAGCAACTTTGGGACCTATATATGTAATTATGCATAATAACTTTGACATAGAGTTCTAATGCCTAATTCACTCTGTGCTAGCCTGTAGTGAATGCTGCTAAGGCAGAGCTGATGAGGAAGCAGGAGGAGCTGGCAAAGAAACCCCAGGGGCTGGAGAGTATAGAGCGGAAGCTTGTGACACACAACCTCGTAGCAGGAGCAACGGGAGTTAAGTGTAGAAGTCAGAGAATTTGAAACCTTCAGATTTAAAAGACCGTTGTCCAACATTATTTTTTATTTCTTACTGTGTACGTGATTATTGCAATTTTTGAGCACCCACAGCTTCACAAGTAAAAGAAGCCAGCCACATTCTTTTTTTTTTTAGAATCAGCTTTATTGATCAAGTATATGCACAGATACAAAGAATTGGGCTCCAGTTTTTTTTCATTGCTTTGTGTACTCAACAGAGTTTATAAATAGATAATAACAACATGGATATAACACATTTCCAGACTTATATGTGCAACGGAGCAGAGTGCATGATGCTGGATTCATTATGACATGAAGAAGGGTGGATAACTGGTTACTCTATATAAAGTACCTGGCGATAACACCAGCTAACCTAATCTGCTTCATAAAAGCACCTAAGGAGCACCTAAGGCAGCTGATAGTAGCTGAAGTTCCCTCTGCGCATTGAAAAAAGACGCCCTGAGGGGTGACATTGTGCTGGTGTCATGGTTTAAAAAAGGACATTGCAATGCTGGAGCTTACACTACTCTTCAGAAGAAAGAGTACTTCTTGTCACTGATTGCTTTTTTTTTTGTCAAAGAAATGTTCTAATATCCCCAAAAGTTGATTTTGTTCCTCTGGACATAGGGTTTTCAGTGGGAGAAATATAATCATCCATTGAAATTCTTAAATTTACTTATGGCTGTGTTTTCTTACACGACATGTAACATAATAACTGAAACAGTATCAAAAATATTTCTCTATAGATTGGCTCTAACAGATGTGTTCATACATTGTAACACCTGTTAAACGAATAGGAAATGAACTGATGACATCCCAGTGACACCAAAGTGTTTTTTGACTTTATTCTTCTTCAGCCTGGGAGAATAACTGCCCCCCCCCCCTCCCCCCCCTCCCCCCCCTCCCCCCCCTCCAAGACTTAAGACTTCCTAGTTGGAGACAGTAAACTGATTCGTGCATGCGTAACTTCTCCTACATTGTCTGGCACAAGAGCTTGAATGTTTGTACAAAGACTCGCGCTTCACTGTTAGATCAAAGACTTGGGGACACTGACATGGGGCATCTGCAAAACAACCAATCCAGCTGGTTAAGCTTGCAGAAGTTCTCCTTGAGTCCTTCAAAGAGAAATTGTAGAATTTCTCCACACCTTGTCTCTTAGATTAGGCCAGGTAAAAAAATGTAAGAGGAGCCTTTAATATTTCCTTGATACTGACACTTGACACGGATTTTGAAAGTGAGAGAGAAAGTAAATGTTGCTAAATAGAAGGGAAACAAAACAGAAACAAGTTCTAGTTTTGTTCTTTTACAGTTTTAAATGGATAAAGCAGAGATGTCAAACATAAGGCCTGGAGGCCAGAATTGGCCTTGCAAAAATTCCAATTTGGACCACTGAATGGCTTTGGAAAACATGATGGAGGGCATAAATATTGAACTTCTAACTGCATTTTGTGAAGTTTCAGAGAGGGGATTTTAGAGGGGACTGTTTGCTTTAAGACCTGCAGGATATACTGCCTGGTATCAGATGCCAAAGGACAGCACCAAAAGTACCATATTTGGCATATTCCTGCCATCTGTCCATACAGATGGACAGATGGCATCAAATTGCATCTTTTCTTAAGAGCTGATGCAATTCAGCTGACTGAGCTGTCACAGGGTGTATCCAGTAAAAACAGCCTGTAACTGCTTGTGTCATTAATAATTATAATTTAGATTTTTGCAGAATTATCAGATTTTGAGGACACCTGGAAAACCGTGAAAGTGTTATTAAGATTACATTATGCAGTTTCTGTGTGAAAATGCAAAGAACAAGAGATTTAAAAACAGTGTGGAGCTTTTTTAATAACGGCCTGTCACACTCTGAAATCTTGACCAGGCAGCAGACGACAACAGTACCTGTGAAAAATGGCATCATATTGCATCAGCCAGAGTCAAAAGGGAGAAGGATTGTTTGGTTTTGATCCCTAAAGTCAGGCTGCAGTTCTTTTCCTTTTTATTCATAGTCTCTTTGTTGTTTATCTATGTCAAGTCTGCACAGGCAAGCTGTTCTTCAACCTGACCTCTTCCCTGGCCCTGTTCTGCATCACCTCGTCCAGTGATGCTCGCTCTGGTCTGTGCCTTGCCGCCCTGTGGGTCGTACTTTTCACTCCCTGCTCCTTTATCTGCTGGTATCGACCTGTGTACAAAGCCTTCAGGTGTGTACCTCCTTCTTGGTGAAGAAGTTCAGAGTTGTTTTCCTTTTTGGTTTTTGCTCAGTACACTCACAAAAAATTGTCTGAGTTGTTAGTTACTGTGCAGACAGCTCAGTAATTATATTGTTCCCTCTTCTAGGAATGACAGCTCCTTCAACTTCTTTGCCTTCTTCTTCATTTTCTTTGCCCAAGTGGTTGTCTTTGTCATCATGACCATCGGCATCCCTGGTTGGGGGTTCAGGTAAGGTACCTAAACAAACATCTCTTTGTTATCCCAGCTAAAAACTAGCTGGCGAGTGGTTGCTGGCAGTCAGTAGGTCAAACTGATAGAAAAGCAACTATTGCATTAAAACCCAAAAGTATATGGCTCAGTTAAAGTCTAAACAATACTAGAAATCCTGCTCATTTGGAAGTATTAAGACTTGGATCTTATTTTTAACTATAGAGAAAGGTAGTCCAATCATATTGGCTAATGAACTAATACAAAATTCTTTCTGAATCTTTTGAGCAATGTGATTCCTACATTTGTTGTTCTTGCCCATGCACTTTGTTCATTCTAGGTGCATTGCTTGTTCTCTGTATCATGCATGTATAGTTGTTGTAAGCCATAAAAATGAATCGAATGAGTTGAAAAAAGGCTTATTTTCTTCAAAAGTCTTTAATTTGGTGATGATAATAAGTGCATATTTAATACCTGCTTTACATATTGTTTTATCAATACCTATTCAATTTTAGGGACAAATGAGGATACTATTTTAAACCTCTATTTTCACAGTATGTGTTCTTGTATGTTTGATCTTTGTGTGTTTCTCTCTGTCCTTCAGTGGTTGGATTGTGAGCCTTTCAGCTCTGAGCTTCAGTTGCATTGCCGGTGCGATCATGATGATCAATGCCACTCTTTTTACTGCAGAAACCGTCATGTCGTGTTCAACTCAGGTTGATGTCACTTAGATAACTTAGAAATGTTCATGTTTGGTTTATCTTAGTGTTTGGCTGAGATTAAAGTTAAGCTCTTCATAACTGAACCGTTTTATTTCAGTTTAGAGTCTTACTTGGAGAGCTGTCAGTATATTTTAAACTGAATATTTCACCTGTCATATCCCCTCATGTAATATGTGCTGTTCTTATTTAAACAGCTGACTTTGAATTAAATCTAACATTAAAAATATTTAAATTCAGGAGGAAATTCAGGAGGTAATAAAGATCCTGAAGCCTGCTCCAAAAATAAAAGAGTTCTAACATCTCATCTGTTTGTTTTTATTCAGGCATACATGTATACTACTTTTATTAATAGCGAGAATAAGCGTGTGTTTCAGTCATAATAATTGTGTTTAACTGTATGAAGCTTATTAGACATTATGAAAAAGATGATATGTAAAAGCAAATTTTGCCAACGCGCTTGATACTTTTTAAATTACCTTTGTTTTCTTAAAAAAAATAGACAGGTAGATAAATAGATTCAACAAGAATTAATTTCCAGATGAGTCCTATTCATGATGGTATGGATGACACTGGCTCTCTTATAAAGTGTAGTTTTGAGACTGACTGCATCAGTAAGAGTTAACGATATGCAGTTGAATGAAAGGAAGCGATTAGCATTTAAAGTATTTCTTATATTTTGAAAGGAAAAAGGGAAATGTTTGAAAAGTAAAGAAGGAAAATATGAAGAACAAAACACAAAAATTCACAAACCCGATAAATGCTGATCGGATGTATAAAAAAAAGTATTTAAAAAACAGATATGTGGTGCAAAAATAACTACAGAAAACAACAAAGACACCTTTAATGTTTATTCTTAAGCATTTTGAAAAAAAACTTTTTTTCACACACACCCACCAATTGCGTAACATTCAAAAAGTGCAAATCAAACGCCGCACATGTAAACTCACTTTTCTGTACATTTTCCCATTTCTTGTTAAAGTTAAAATTAGCCAATCACATGACAGCAAGTCAAAACATGTAATCGTTTTATCATGTAGACACAGGTCAAGACTACCTTCTGAAGTTCAAGTCAAGCGTCAGAATACCCTCTAGCAGATCGTTACGTGGAGAAACAAGTGTGCTGATCCACACTGGTGTTCACTGTTCACAGACACAAACTACACCTTTCTTGGCTGCTGTTTCAAAAGCACATTGTGCGCAGTCGGTCCTGCGTGCAGCACAACATTGTTCAATATTTAGTATTTACTGTTATTTGCTGTTAGCTATTAATGCGATGGTGTTGTGTTTATTATGCCGCTCTCTTCTTTTTTGCTTGTTTTCTCTTTTTTCCTTTTTTTTCTCTCAACGGTTAATTGAGGAGATTTATATATTTTTAAGTGTCCTTTCTCACTGTCCCTCTTCCCCTCTGGTTTTCTTTTCCTTCATTCTTCTTTCTCCCTTTCCTATCCCCCAGCCATGTCTGTCCCATCTGTGAGAACTGAAAAAAAAAGCATCAAAATAGGAAACAAAGGTGATTTAAGGCAGGCTAATTTCAGAAACTGCATATATGCTGGGAATTTCCCACACAACCATCCCTGATATTTACAGAGAATGGTCCAAAAAAAGAGAAAATGTCCAGTGAGCAGGAGTAAAACTGCCTCGTCGATGTCAGAGGTCAAAGGAGAACCAAGAGCAATTTGCATGATGCTGTCACATTAATATGAACAAAACAAAGTATCAGTAAGATGTACCTATTTAAGTGTCTGTTGACTGCAATAAAGTCTCAGTGACAACCAAGGCTTTAAATGAAAATGAAAAAGTCTACAGCCTCCCCATGTGGTCATTTTATGAAATGGCACCAGACAAGCAGGAAACACTGCACTTACTCTATAAGTGTATTTACCAAACCCATGCTAGTTTTTCAAGCTGACTTGGTTATATTGAGCTATTTTTCAGAACATGTATGTAAAAAGAAGCCAGTTATGTTAAAATGTTATTCTTTCGGATGTGCAGAATGCATAGACTGTACCAACTAGCAATAAAATAAACAAAGGCATCACATGTAATCCACCGGGCATGGGCTCTTTTTCCAGGAAGCAGCTCAAAGACTGTTCAACATTTTCCAAACACCAGGAAAATGTTCCAAGTTTTGCAAACTCATACGCTGATTTGGATCAGATTAAAACAAACTAAAAGACTCCAAGACTTCTGCAGTGATCAGTGACTACCAGTCAAAGTTCATGTTACATTTTATCATTCAAATGTTAATGAAACCAGTGTTACTGTAAATACAGCAAATTAGGCATAGGATAGAAACAGAGGAGATCTGTCACATAATTGATACACACATTTGTGCTGTGTATGGGGCACACAGATGAGACAACAGTGAGTTCTGGGTGTTTTAACATGTTGTATAGTTTCTACAAGTACAAACAACTTGTGTATGGTGCACATCATTAAAAAGTGTATTCTAATTATCTGAACTAAAGTAATAAAAAGTGCATTTAACTTTAAGTAGTTTTACTTCAGTATGCTACATTATTGCCTCTTTTCAGCTTAATTGTTAACACTGTTGTTGAAACCGTGCTGTAGTAAATGATGTCTTTATATCTATGTGTCTCTATCACCCTAACATGGACCTTATATAGAACTTTTATATTCTAGCTAAGCACCCAAAGTACCGTACACAACATGCCCCATTTACCCATTCTTGGGTAGCATCCATACAGTTTAGAATAACCAGGGATTGAACCACTAACCTTGAAACTAGTCGTTAACCGGCGCTACCTCCTGAGCTACAGCCACCCGACATCACAAGAGAAACTGAGCTGATAATGTTAACTTGAAAATGACAAACCTTAAGCAACCGTTACTTTTTCTGAAATGTGGGTTGTAGAGAGATGATCAGAACCGAGTTATAAAAACAAGAAAAAGTGCATATGTCTACATTAGCATAATGTTAGCCTTGCATTTGAATTCGCATTTTTCTTCTTTTCAATACTGTTATTGGATGTACTAGTTTTCCAATATACCATGGTTTACACTTCATTAATTCAAAACAAACCTGACATAATTGTTCATGGCAATACACCCCATTCATTTATTGCTGTAGGATAAATCAGCTATTATCCTTCTTAAGTAGGTAAATAAGTACTTTGAACATGATTGAAACGCAGGCAGAATTTCCCACTTCTTGATTTCTGGGGGGTCAAGTCTACAGATTTTACAGCATGCAAACATTAGTAACATTAAAACCACTTACGGGGGGTGAGAAAACCATTAATCTTCTCATTTCGTTGCAGTTTTCTGCTGAGAAACCTTAGGTTCTGGGTCATGTGTGTGATACTTTGACACATTACCTTGGTGTCTGTCCACGCACAGAAGGACAATGCATCTGCTTATCAAATACACCAAACTTTAACTGAGATAATCTCTTGTTACAGAAATTTTGTCTGGTAATATCTTCAGTGGCATGTCGTTTAAAGTACCTATGCATGGAAACAGCTTGTCAGTGCAAGAGTGTGTGAAACTCTGTAAGTGTGAGCCAGTATCAGGATCAAAGAATGACAGCTTTCCTCTGTTCCAGTCCAGATGAACTCTGATCCTCTGCAGCTTCTTTTTTACTCGGAGAGCAGACGGTGGGGCTCCCAGTATGCGTGTGCTGTATTTACCATTATAGAACTCGATTTGCCAGAATCCTGATTTTACCCGCTCCCTTTTCTGAATGGATTCGGCTGCCACTCCAACAAACCAGGCTGTGTTGTCTCCCACTTCAACATCCCAGCTGTGGGTCCCTGAGTTAAAGCCCTCCCAGCCATGGACAGAACGATGATAATCAGTCCTCTCTGGGTTTTCGGGAAGCTTCTGTCGCTCTCCGTGACTTACACTTGTCAAATCTTCAGAGAGGATAAATTCTGGGTTGGCAGTGTTTGGATCCAGAATCACAGGAAAGTAGGAGACCATTTTCTTCATTTTGTTCCAGATGTTGAAGGTCAGGTTGCCCAGGTGTTTAGCCACATCTATCAGAGCTCCTGTGGCCAGCTCTGGATCATCCAGTAGGGGCTGCTGTTGGACTAACTTCACTGCATCGTTGTAGTTCTGCAGGAATGAGACGTCTTCGGCTTTCAGCTCCTCCTCCGTGGCTCTAATCGTTTCTGAAAGAGCTGCTATCTCTCTGATCAGACTTTCAATCTTCTCCTGTATTGTCTTAAACTTCTGCTCCTCTTCCTCCCTCAGTGCAGTGATCCTGGCCTCCTCTTCCTCTTGTAGAAACTGGTGCATCCTCTTAAAATGCTCTTTAATCTGTCTCTCTGTGTGGCGAGCCTGGACCTTAATGTGTTCTGCTGTTTTATCACACTTTTCTTTAATTTGTTCAAATACTTTCAGTTTCTCATGTAAAGGCTTCAAGGATTTCTGGAGCCCCTTTTTTTGCTCCTGTGCAAATTCTTGGATGGGTCTAAACCTGTGGTTGGTATGCATTTTTGAGTCTCTGCAGATAAGACACACCAGCAGCTGATGGTCCAGACAAAAGAGTTTGAATTTTTCTGAGTGCAGGCAACAGAGAGCCTCTGACTCCACAGAAACCCTCTGATCTCTCTCCATTTGAAATGCCTTACACGCCTTTGCTAATGCCAGGTTTCGAGGTGGGTCACTCCTCGATGATTTCCTTTTACAAAGAGGGCACTCATGTACTGTTTTATCACCCCACCATGTCTGCAGACAGCTTTTACAGAAGCTGTGGCTACAGGAGAGGACAACAGGATCTTTAAAAATATCCAAGCAGACAGTACAGGAGAGGTCCTCCTCAGACTGGAAAGCCATTATCTCACTGAAGCTGAAAACACGGCAGGCAGAAAGCACAATGCGACAGCAGTCATTCGTGGCTAATCTCACTCCTCCAGAAAGTTCCCGGAAGATCCCAGTCTCTTGTTTTTCCTTCTTAGAATCACAGATGGGATAGCAATTTAAAGTTGCAGTACTCACAGTATTTGCTGCTGTTGCTTTCCCCCCTCAGGAAGTCGTGTGTCTGATCTGAATGAGATAATCGTTCTCTCCCTCTCAGGGCGTGTCTCTTTCTCCCTACTGGATGAGCAACAACCGTTTCCAGGTATTTCTTAGGTGACGTTTTTCCAGGTAATGTGTGTCAGACATTAAGCCACTATGTCAGGGCACAGCACCTTAAATATAGTTTCTGTATTAGACAAGACCAACAAAAGAAGCTCCTCCCCTTTTTGGTAACAACTAAAATAGAAGTAGGTTAGGCACTTATTTCTGCTGCATTCAGGTAAGGTATGAAATGTAGCACCAACTTATAGTTTTATGCAATTCCAGGGACATTTGAAGAGAAAGACAAAGTATTTTTAAATGATAATAGGAGAATTCTGCAAACATGCTGTAGAAGTATAACTGCCAAAAAAAGAAGAGAAAATGAGCTGAGGCCTGTGCTTTGAAGCAGGATTCCTTGTTAGTCTTAACCCTGGCTTTTCTGTACTATGATGGTGGTTCACTTCTTACCATTGTCGAACACCACTGTAACTTGTGCTGTTGCTCTGGACCAGATTAGGTTTCACATTAGAGGTCAGCAGATATGAAATCACTGCGTATTTACCAATCAATTCTCCAGAAAATAGTGTCACCCTTCCTGAAGTTCCTTCAGACTTTTGTGGGGAGGGTAAGAGGGTTTAAAGTTTTTGCATTTCCCTGATAGGTATCAGTAATGAAGATAGATTCTTAAATCAAGGAATAAATTTGCATCTATTTTTTTTTGTTGGCAGCAAACAATTTTACAACAGTTTTATTTTTCTGTAAACATTAGTCTAATAGGCTATATGATCCTAAAACAGGACACATATGCTGTATTTCCTGGCCTCATATCAAATTTGCAAACAGATTAAGCCTATGTTTGAATTCAGTTACATATTTACTGTCAAACCTTAAACTGCAATGAGTCTGCAGCTGAGAGAATAAAACATGCTAGTTTAAGACTAGCTCCTCTTCTAGCGCTCTGCTTCACTGGGTTTATGATTCGTGGAGTACTACCAGACTCCATGCTGTGTATTTTACTTGTACCAGTTATGAAGGATAAAGCTGCAAAAGTGAGCCGTCTGGATAATTATAGGCCGATTGCACTAGCCAGTATTTTATCTAATGTGCTAGAAAGAATCTTGTTTGACAGAGATAGTGTGTTCATCTCTTCCCTGGATAATCAGTTTGTCTCCAAAAGCACTGCACTGGGATGTGCATATATGCACTCAAAGAATAGGGCAAAAAATTAATCTGTCCTCATGTGTTTCATTGATGCCTCCAAAGCTTTTGATCGAGCGAACCACAGAAAACTTCTTGATAAATTGAAGCAACGGGGAGTTCCTCGATACATTGTGAGGATTCTGTCTTGCTGGTACACTCATTAGAAGATGCAGGTTAAATGGGGAATTTGGTGTTAGCAATGGTGTCAGACAGGGTGGGATTTTATCTCCAATTTTATTTAATTTATATGTTGATGATTTGTCCATACAGCTGAGAATGATGAATGATGATGATGACATATACAGACAATGTTGTAAGCTCTATGTGCAGGCAAATATTATTGCACGCAAATTCAGCTTTTGTTCACTTCCAGTTAAAGTGGCTTTGTTTAAAGCATATTGCACACTGCTATATACTTCCCCCTTGTGGTCATCCTACAAACAATGTAGCATGCAGAACCCGCATGCAGCAACTTCACACCTGATCAGATTTGCACACTGTTAGACCTCTGCTTTACCACCACATATTTCAAATACAACGAGGGTTTCTACAGACAAAAAACATGGCTGTGCCATGGGCTCCCCTGTGTCACCTGTTGTAGCCAACCTTTACATGGAAGAAGTGGAAAGAAAGGCTCTTAGCTCTTTTAAAGGGGGTGCACCCAGCCACTGGTACAGATATGTAGACAACACCTGGGTCAAAATCAAAACACAAGAAGTGGAATCCTTCACTGCGCACATTAACGCCGTGGATAAAAACATCAAGTTCACCAGGAAAGACACAAAGGACAACTGTTTGCCTTTCCTGGACTGCGCTGTGCACATTGAAGAGAACGGCAAACTCAACATCGAAGTTTACCGGAAGCCCACACACACGGACCAGTACCTCCGCTTTGACTCCCATCACCCTCTGGAACACAAACTTGGAGTAATTAGGACCCTACACCACCGGGCAGAACATGTTCCCTCTAAGCCTGAAGGTAAAAAGAAGGAACACACACGTGTAAAGGAAGCACTCAAAACGTGCGGCTATCCTAATTGGGCGTTTATAAAGTCAGCAAAGATGCACAGAAAAGAAGATCAGACACCAGCGAGGGAGGATAAGAAAGACAGACGCAACAACATTGTCATCCCTCATGTAGCCGGTGTATCAGGCTACATAAAACTCAGGAGAGTTTTCTCCAAGCACGACATCCCAGTGCATTTCAAATCCAGCAACACACTCAGACAGAAACGGGTTCATCCCAAAGACAAAACTCCTAAACACAAACTTAACAATATAGTGTATGCTGTACAGTGCAGCGAGGAATGCCCAGACCTCTACATTGGAGAGACCAAACAGCCACTTCACAAGCGCATGGCACAACATAGAAGAGCCACCTCCACAGGACAAGACTCGGCTGTCCATCTACATCAAAAAGACAAAGGTCACTCTTTTGAGGATGCCAATGTTCACATTTTGGACAGAGAGGACAGATGGTTTGAAAGAGGAGTGAAAGAAGCCATTTATGTCCATTGTGAGCGACCATCTTTGAACAGAGGCGGGGGTTTACGACACCAACTGTCTGCCATCTCTAATCCAGTTTTGGGATCCCTTCCCAAACGCCTTAACACTCACTCACATCCTGGGCCATCTGACCTCAGGAAATCACATGATAGGGTGGGGATAGGTTTCACAATGAGCTCACCCGAAATTGTGACCCACACCTGTTTTCACACCTTGGCTCATGTGATTAGGTAGAGGATCATCAGGGGGTCCTTTTGTCCCTCTTTTGGGGGTAGCCCCACGGGGTTTAAATCTGGGACTCTCCGCCATTTGACCTTAGAACTGAAGAAGCTTCTCGGATGAGAGGTGAAACGTCTTCAAGCAACTTAAAGAAGTCCAGACGCTTTTCTTTCCAAGCTCCTTAGACTACGATGACCTGGATGACTGAGAACCTTCACAGACACGCAGAACCTGCATGTTGCACATAATGATGCAATGAGAATCCTTCGTAGGATACCTAGAGGCGGTAGTGCCAGTCAGATGTTTGTAGCTGTGGGTGTTTGGATTTTTAAAGCACGTTTAAGAAATCTGATGTTCACTTTTAGGGAACAACTGGATGGCTCTAGTAACAGTATAATTTTAGCACTCACAGATCCGGCGGTGAGTGGTTCCAGTTACTCATCTAGTCTGAGGAAGCACTGGCTGAAGTGTTTGTGTATTTATTGATTTCTTCTAAGTAATTGTGTATTTTATGTATATTATGGTTTTATATTTTTACAAATATTTAATATTTTTTTATTAAGGTTTATATGTTGTGTTTTGTCTTGTTTCTTTTTCTTTCTTTTTTTTGGACTATGGACATAAAGTCTGTCAATAAAAATTGAATTGGAAAAACTAGAAATTGAAACTGTCAGCAGCAGTGGTGTGACAGAAGAGGGTGCTAGAGACAGGATTAGATGATCTGCTGTGAGGATCCCTAAAAAGAGCAGTCCAAAGAAGAAGAAGTAATCTCTTCGCCCGAATTTTACTTCACCTTCTTGGATTTTCTGTTTGGATATTTTATCACTGGAATGCACAGATTCTTCAAAAGTTGAATAAAAGATAAGCGTATGAATGGAAAACTATTGGTTGATAAAAAAAATAAAAAAATAAAACACAATGAAGCTCCTTAAAACAGGTACAGATATTTATTTACAGTTAAACTTGCTACCATTGCTTTAGCGAAGAAGCTTGTGTTGCTTATAATGATATAACATGAGATATAAGAAATGTTCCTGCCACAACCACAAGTCTGGTTTGTCTTCAGACTGCTATTCATGACAATATTTATGTAAGTGTGTAACATCAGCCCCACCACATACACACACTTGTCAAGACATACAGTATGCATGAGAGATTATAAGAAACACACACCATAGAATAAATACATAAATGGAAATTACAGAACACAGAACCGTAGAGGGTGCAAACTCATAAGCTAATGCTACATACTTAGTGCATAGCATTGGCTGAGTGGTGTTGTGGTGGAGCCTGACATACACCCCACCACAACACCACGCTGACCTGGATAAGTGGAAGAAAATGGATGGATGGACAATTGTAAAGCTACTTGAACCATAAAGTGTTTAAAACATCAGCAGACTAATACATGATCAGTATATTCAGTATTAGCCAACACTGATTTTTGTGGTGAAATGAGACGCCATCCCTTTATTGTATCAAATGAATATTGAGCCACTGTAAAACTAACACAAACAAATATTGAAAACATTTTATAATGAAAAATCCTTTGATTTTACAACAAAAACAAAACAAAAGCATTTGCTATAGCCCAACTTTTTGTTTTAAAAATTGCCAATGCTACCAGACATGCACGTTGCAATTTAGCTGCTATCTAAAATGCTAGTGGACCAGAAGGCATGCATACCAAAATCCAAATAAGCTAGTCGCTTACATTAGCCTACATTAGATACAACATTACTGAAAGAAATATATTTACATGATGTGAATTTTATTGTGAAATGTCCATTATAGTAATTGACATCATATTCAACTCAGACTTTTTTTCTTTCCCAGCCTAACATACCATACAAAATGATCTGACCTATTCAAACTCAGTACAAAATCTTAAGCATGTGTCGTTTAAGTAACATTAGCATGCTTTCAATATTAGCTTCATCAGAAGTCAAGAACAAAGAAAAGATCTTTGAACAAATAAAATGACCTATAGTATTTGATAATCCCATCATTTTCATTGATTAAGCAGTTTTACTGTTGTAGAAACCTTCAGCGGAAGTATTTTTAGCTGGTGTTCTTTCTTATTGATGAAGTATGGAAACAGCTTCTCCGTGAAAGTGTGTATGAAGGTGTGTATGTGTGTGTCAGTATCGAGATCAGAGAATGACAGCTTTCCTTCGTCCCAGTTCAGATGAACTCTGATCCGCTGGAACTCCTTCAGTGGGTGAATAAAGGTGTGTTGTGATGGGGAGCATGCTGCATATTTATCTTCAATTAGCCCCATTATCCGCCAAAGTCCAGATTTTATTTCACTTTTTCTTTGTACAGACTCTGCTGCTACACCCAAGACCCAGCCTGTAGAGTCTCTAACCTCAACATCCCAGCTGTGGGTGCCTGAGTCAAAGCCCTCAGAGCCCAGGACAATGCAATAGCAGCCAAACCTCTCCGGATTGTCAGGAAGCTGATGCCCCTCTACAGATCTTACGGCAGTCAGATCTTCTGATAGGATGAGCTCTGGATGAGCTGTGTTTGGATCCAGAATCACAGGAAAGTAGGAGACTATCGCCTTCATCTCATTCCAGATGTTGTAGGTTAGGTTGCCCAGGTGTTTGGCCATATCTATCAGAGCTCCTGTGGCCAGCTCTGGATCATCCAACAGAGGGCACTGCTGGATTAATTCCACTGCAGCTTTGTAGTTCTGCAGGAACGAGACATCTTCAGCTCTCAGCTCCTCTTCCGTGGCTCTGATTATTTCTGAAAGAGCGGCTATCTCTCTGCTCAGACCTTCAATCTTCCCCTTCATCATTTGACTCTTCTGCTCCTCTTCCTCTTTTAAAGCAGTGATTCTGGCCTCCTCTTCATCTTGTAGAAACTGATGCAACTTCTTAAACTCCTCCTTAATTTGTTTCTCTGCCTGCTGGGCCTGGACCCTAATGTGTTCTGCTGCTTCATCAAACTTTTCTTTAACTTCTTCAAACACTTTCAGTTTCTCCTGTAAAGGTTTCAAGGATTCCTTGAGATCCTTTCTGTGATCTTCTGCAGCTTCATTAACGGGTCTGAAGCTGTGGCCGAGATGTATTTTTGAATCTCGACAGACGAGGCACGCTGGCTGCTGATGATTCAAACAGAAGACTCTCAGTTTCTCATGGTGCAGACTGCAAACAGTTTCAGAGAATGCAGAAGCATTTTGATCTTTCTTTTGTAAGAAGGCCTCACACAGGTTCTTTAAGGCTGAACTAACCGGTGGCTCACCCAGCAAAGGTCTTTCCTTACAAACCGGACACTCTTTTATGGGTTTGTCTCTCCACCAGGTCTCCACACAGGTTTTACAGAAGCTGTGGCTGCATGCCAGGACGACAGGAATATCAAAGATGTCGTGGCAGACAGGACAGGACAGGTCCTTCTCTGGATTATAAGCCATTCTCTCGTTCTCAGTTGAAAGTAAAAAGCTACAGCGCAGAGCATGAAAGGAGGAAGTTCAACTTCACTTTCTCTTTGCTTGTTTTTCTTCAGTCAAAGGCAGGTTGAAATGCAGGATTACGATGCTGTGTTACGTTTACTTCTGCTGTGAAGAATTATTTCCCCTTTCCTCTCAGTTGGAGCCTCTCTTCCAGTGAACAATAGCTGAGAGAAATACATTTCCTGTGTTTTTTGGTCCTGCGGTTAGAGGTGGAGCTTCGCCCACCCATCAGTGGGTTTCACTTAAAGGAGCCTGTCACACTGCTTGGAGACTGCCACATAATGTAAGCAAATATGTCATGGTAGAGTAATAGGATGAGCTCTGTCTTGCAAATTCAAACCTGATTCCTTTACCTTGTCATTACCATGTTTTGTCTTGTTTTTCCATGGCAATCCTTTTAAAGGCTACCAAAGTACAATGACTCCTTCTGCTATTATGAATACATAACTGTTTTTGTTCTTTTGTTTTTTGTTTTTTAATGAAAGCTTTTAATGAACAATGTTAAATAGAGGTGGAACAAACTGTGGCTCATGAAAGAGGCCAAGATGTAGGAAATTAAGGTAAAAGTGCAAGAAAAACAAATGTCAAAGTCAAGTAAAGAAAAAAACAAAGGAGTCCAGCAGGAATTATAAATATCTCAGTGTGAACTTACACAGAGCAGTAAAAATATAAATATACAAATCCATTTGATTAAATTTACTTATCAAATTCAGGATTGTGGGAAAAGAGGCAGGGTATGCTCTGGCTTGGTTGTAATCACAGGGCCAACACAAAGAGGCAGATAATCACTCACAGTCACATTCACATGGCTAATTTAGAATGAATTTCTTAGGGAGGAAGGAAGTAAGCCAGAGTACCTAATAAAAATCCATGCAGCCAGAGGGAGAACCACACATGATTGGTGCAAACCACCGACAAGTCTCCAAACGAAATGACCCAAGAACACATTTGAACCTGCCCTCTAACTGACGTATTACAGCAAAAAAAGATTTGGTAAGTGCTCCTTTAGGTTAGTAGGAAAAAACCTGGACAAGTTTAAGGAGAGGAGATTATTTGGGTTGCAGTTAATACTTTGTTGGCGTTAGTGCACCTTCGTCATCATTGAGCAGGTGTCTGAAACAGGAAATGAGTGCTGGTCTTTCTGTCATGGTCCATGGTCCATTTTGATATAGTTTCTTTTTGCGTCTTGTTTTGAGTTTACCACCACTGCTGGGTGGAAAAATGCATTTAACCCATTCACACAGTGAGGCAGTGGGCAGCCACCAATGCAGTGCCTGGGGAGCAGTGTGTAGGGACGGTACGTTGCTCATGGGTGCCTCAGGGTAGGCGTTCAGTGGATTCGAACCCCTGACCTTCTCCCAGTTTTTACCAAAACATCATCAGGATTGAGGTTGCTTGCTTTGTTGCAGCTGTTATCAGCTGCAATCTCTTCTGATCGGGTGTCTAAATAGGAGCACAAAAGCAAACCAGTCCGACAACATTTTTTTGTGCTTGGTTAAACCACAACTTGGAAACAATAAGTGGCGCCAGGGCGGGAACACTGACAGTTAATATCCACCTTGATGTGTGTGGACTCATACCCAGGCCTGTGAACAACTGTTCATTCTTTATTTTGTTTATTAGTTTTCCACCATTAGCTGAGTCTGAGCCTCTCCAGATCTCCTTCTCCCCGCCACACACTCCAGCGTTTCGAAGGATTCCCCAAGTCAGCTGATGTATTCTGCAGAGCGTGTCCTCAGTCTGCTCCACTTGGACATGCCCAAAACATCTAGGAGGCGTGCAGGCTAGTCGAGTACCCAAAACCAACTCTGCTCAGAGGCAGTCCTGAAAGGATGAGCACCTCACCCTATCACAACAAGACACCTGCCTCATTTTTTTCTGTTCTTACATACCTAACTTTTTTTTTTTACTTAGAGGTTTTCTAACTTGTCCTTGTGTACTTAAAGTATTACGTTTATACCAAAAGAAAAACTGAATGCAGCCTTTGTCAGAATAGATTTATAAATGGAACAAACCAAAGTGAAAGAAACACTACAGTAACAAAGTTAAAAATCAAAATAGTTATATAAATTGAATGAGGAAACACATATTAGGCATAGTTTAATAAATGTAGTTAAAAAGACACAACAAGCACAGTAAATGTCAGGTGCAAGTATCAGTCACAGTACAGATGATTCTCTAGACTGTTGTTGAGCTGACGCATCAACTACTTCTTGTATGTGTAGCTTTGCATGATTCAGTTAAAAATAATCCATATTTATTTTGTGCTAAGCCTCGGTGCTGCTCTGTTCATCCCCTGTCTGAATCAACTTATTTCAACTTCTCTTCTGATTGGCTGTACCTTGCAAATGGAAGGTTTGAGCATATTAGGAGTATCATCTCTGATTAATGTCATGTTGATGAAAGGGTAGAAAGTGTTTAGGTCGTAAACATTCTTTGTACATGACCTGAAGTCTTTATTTAAAACCATATATGACGGCTTAGATCCTTTAATTCTAATGATTAAAACTCCCTACAGCTGATGGTTAAACTGAAGAAGCTGCTTCTATAAGGAGCATATCTGGCAGGAAAAGGCATCACTGGAGACTCACAACTGCTGCATGGAGTCAGTGTCACACCCACTGTGTTTTGACTTCTAGTAAACCCTTTAATTTCCTTTTACATTTGTTGGCTGGTACGTGGGTTAGGAAAAAGTGTATATGAGTCACTGATAGAGTATTAAAGGTGCAGTATTGATGTAAAGCTGCAGGTATAGACTCAGCTCAACGGAGACGGGGCTTTGGAAAGCAGTGCTGTAAAGACGGAGACTGAACCTGTTAGAACAGGTTTCCTGTCTTCGTTCCTCACACTAATGTGAGGGATCTCAGTGGGGAGGATTTTGAGAAGAGCTTACTGATTTGTTAAAATACGTCAGCAGCAGCAAAAAAAAAAAAAAACTCCAAAATGTTTAATGTTGTTTAAAAAGGTCCTCAAATAAGAAAAACAAATGCAATAGAAAAATTAAAATCAAAAGATACATTTCGACTAAAAATAAAAATAAACACAGAAAAAAATCATCTGATTTAATCAAACACTAATTTAAAAACAGGTTAAAATGTATTCATGTATTTTGGAGTCTGAACAAGATTTTCTTTTACTTATTTCAGGTTAATCTTTCATACTTGATTTCATTAATTATTTTATGTATTTATGTCCATCCTTTTAGTTTCTCCATAAAGGTGAATACACCTGTTGTACAATTCAAACAACTATCAAACATTTAAATTGTCCCGTGGGGAAAAAACATGGGTTATTTGCAGAAAATATGAACTTTGTAGTGTTTCATGAAGGCCTCAGCCGATTGGGAAAGCTGCCCAGAGTGGGTTTATTCAGCCTCACCTCTGGTGCAGGTGCCCACCTCTCAATTTTAAATACATGTAGACATTGAGGGTTCTCAGGAGGGGCCGTGCTGAGGCCAGCTGCTATCTGACAGAGGGTCATTGGTACCATGGCCCTTGTATGGGGTCTTCATAACCCCATTCTCTGTGCGCCTTTTGGGGCAGGGTGCGGGAGAAGGAGCTGGCCGTCTGGTTGGGGTCTGGGCTGTTGGGCCTTCCTGCTGCTGCAGGACTGGGGGCAGTCTGCTTGTGTCCACCCCAGAGTAAATGGAACCATTTCCTGGGTCTGGGGGTGGATTGCTCTTCTGGGGGTCCCTGGACCTTGGGGTACAGAGTATTTTTGGGGAGTATGGTTCAAGGTTCAAGGTTCAAGGTTCTTTATTTGTCACATGCATAGTTATACAAGTATAACACACAGTGAAATGTAGCCTGACACGCTCCTCGACGTGCAAAAAATTTGGGGGGGGGGGGGGGGGGTGTAGAGGAAAAACATTATATATATATATATATATATATATATATATATATATATATATATAAAAAAAACACCCAGCACGCCCCTGCGGGCGGTTTATCCTTCAAGCTCGGGTCCTCTACCAGAGGCCTGGGAGCTTGAGGGTCCTGCGCAGTATCTTAGCTGTTCCCAGGACTGCGCTCTTCTGGACAGAGATCTCCGATGTTTTTCCCGGGATCTGCTGGAGCCACTCGCCTAGCTTGGGAGTCACCGCACCTAGTGCTCCGATTACCACGGGGACCACCGTTACCTTCACCCTCCACATCCTCTCGAGCTCTTCTCTGAGCCCTTGGTATTTCTCCAGCTTCTCGTGTTCCTTCTTCCTGATATTGCTGTCATTCGGAACCGCTACATCGATCACTACGGCCGTCTTCTTCTGTTTGTCTACCACCACTATGTCCGGTTGGTTAGCCACCACCATTTTGTCCGTCTGTATCTGGAAGTCCCACAGGATCTTAGCTCGGTCATTCTCCACCACCCTTGGGGGCATCATTGGTGAATGTGCAGCAGTAGCAGCAAGCAGGTGAATTCTGCACATTAATGTGAATAGACATCTGACTATTTTACAGGATAGACAATATAAACATATTTAAAATTAAAGGAATTGAAATGTACATTGTGCCTTGGTTTAGTGTCTGGAAGAGTCCTGACTCAGTCAATTATAGATGATGTGAGAGGGCGGGTGTGTGTGTTTAGGGCACGGATGGCTTGGGGATAGAAGCTCCTCTTGAGTCTCTCTGTCCTTGCCCGGAAGATGCGGAACCTTCTACCAGATTGCAGAAGTTGGAACAGTTTGTTGCCAGGATGGGACGGGTCCTTCAGTATCTGCGCTGCTCTAGTCCGGCATCTCCTGGTGTAGGTGTCCTGAAGCGGGGGGAGAGCAATCCTGCAGCAGCGTTCTGCTGTATGGATCACTCTCTGGAGAGCTTTTTGGTCCTTCACACAGCTGTTCCCAAACCACGATGTCATGTTCTGTGTGAGGATGCTCTCCACAGCGCCTGTATAGAAAATCCTGAGGATCTTTGGAGAGACCCTGAACTTCTTCAGTTGTCGTAGGTGATACAGGCGCTGCCTAGCCTTTTTGGTCTGGACCTGAATGTGGGCAGCCCATGTCAGGTCTGAGGAGATGTGGACACCAAGATACTTGAAGGACTGCACCCTCTCCACTGGAGCTCCATTGATGATAATGGGCTTGTAGTCTCTGTGCTGACCCCTTCTGAAGTCCACCACCAGCTCCTTGGTCTTGCCGACGTTCAGCTGGAGGTGGTTGTCCTGGCACCACGATGCCAGATTCTTCACTTCATCCATGTAGGCCGTCTCATCGTTGTTGGAGATGGCACCCAACACCACTGTGTCGTCAGCAAACTTCACAATGGTGTTGGAGCCATGGGTGGCCACACAGTCTGAAGTGTAGAGGGAGTAGAGCAGTGGCGAGAGGACACATCCCTGAGGTGCTCCTGTGTTGATGGTGATGCTGTTGGAGAAGCACCTGCCCACCCTCACCACCTGAGTTCTGCCAGTGAGGAAGTCCAACACCCATGCACACAGACGGCTGTTAAGTCCCAGATCCCTCAGCTTTGTGAACAGTCTGCAGGGCACTATTGTGTTAAACGCTGAACTGTAATCAACAAACAGCATTCGCACATAGTTACCCTGTTTCTTGTCCACATGGCTGAGAGTGGTGTGTAGGACGTGGGCGATGGCATCCTCTGTGGATCTGTTGGATCTGTAGGCGAACTGCAGCAGATCTGTGGTGTCTGGGATGGAGGAGGAGATGATGTTCTTCAGCAGCCTCTCAAACACCTTCATTACTACCGAGGTCAGTGCAACTGGCCGGTAATCGTTCAGGGATGAGGGTTTGCTGTTCTTGGGCACAGGGATGATGGTGGTATGAGTGTGTGTGCAGTGTTTAGTTCTGTGTGCCTCCATGTTGGATGAGTATAACTGAGCCTAACATGGTTCCCAGTTAAATACCTTCTTCAGGAACAAAAGGCAGTACACAGCTGTTTCACACTCCCTTGCTTCCTCCCAGAGTCCTCAAAGAGACAAAGGTTTCTTTCTGTGGAGCTGTCTGCTTCCCCCAACGTCCTTACTAGACCCCACCATTTATCTTACTGTATGAGTGTGAGATATGTTAAAATCCAGTGGCATCAAGGCATTATACGATAAAATAATGTGATTAATACATAAGTAAAAGAAATTCCTATACAATGCCTATCTTCCCCAACTACGCTCGCTGCAAGTGGCTGATGCTCCCACCCGTTGGTGGTTCTCAGTGTCCGGGGCTGGGTGCTCGGGTAGATCGAATAAACTATGACAATCAAGTGGACCAGTATGGCAAAAGCAATAATGGTCCACTTGGAAAAATGGGAATATCTGTTGGGAATTTTTCTTGGCCTTCAGACAATAATTCTGATTGCTATGCTTGTCCTCTTTTTGCAGCCATCATGAAAATAGCATCTTTTAACATTAAGAAGTTTGGAAAGAAGAAAGTGTCAGACCCTGATGTCCTCGAAATCCTGACTAAGGTAATAACCAGTATAAAAGCCCACACATACTTTCACCTTACAAAACTGTAAATGACCTGCAGGTCTGGCTCCTGCTTTCATTAAAATGTCTGATCATGTGACAAAATAGTAAGCTTTGCCTTTTTGTCACGGAAAGAAGACAGAGGGCGATAACAATGTAGAAAAGTAGTCCAGCCCTCCTACCAATTATTAAGTATTTAAGTAATTAAGTATTATATAAAAACTTTCTATTAAATAGCTGAGTTGCAAAGTGGTAAAATAAGTATCAGGACTCACTGTTTAAGTAAAAATGTAATCCTATATATGCATCTGAAAATATACTGAAATACATGGAGTAAGTTGTATTTTGACTTGTGGTTTCTTGCTGTATCATTGAATCACTGGTTTTTACTTTACTTTTATTCTGGTGATGAGGTTACATTTCCAATTCTTTGCTTAAACCCATGTTTTATTATTGTTATTGTATTAGATCTGTTTCATATTTAGTCAACAAGCCACTGTACAGGTCAGCCGCCCTGAGTGTCGGCTGTTTAGGAACCACAATAGCAAACACACAATCAGGGTGTGTTAATTTAAACGTGGATCCACTGGCCTGTTGTCCCTTCAAGTAACCACGCTCAGTGGCAGCTTGCCCTTCATTCACAGAACCACCATTACCTCTATAACCACACAATTTAAGTCACTCAGCATTTCTCTGATTGTTCCCATCTCTGTCTTTTTTTGATACCTCTTCAGCTTTATTGTTGCAACTCAGAATATTTACATAAGTATTTTTTTTTTAAAACATAGAAAAATGTCAGTTTATATTTTACATATCTGGAAGAGCTAAATCTTAACTGAACAATTATCTTTAAGGTAGTAACGCATCTGATCAGTTCAGCTTTTTTTTTCTCTCTGTTTCAAAGATTGTGTCTCGATATGACATCATTCTGATCCTGGAGGTGGTGGACACCAGCGGAGAGTCCATAGAAATCTTCATGAAAGAACTCAACAAGTAAGGAAATGCTTTGTTTCCAGCATCATCGCTGTTATTATCATTTAGGGTGCTCGTGTTTAAGCATGATGATGGTGGCCCAAAGAATAACAATTTTCTCATGGTAACCAAAAATGATTACGATTTTTAAGGATTATTACATTAAAGAATATTTACACAGTTACTTCTGAAGTTATTTGTGTATTATAAACACAATGGTACATTTCCTTTTTTAAATAGCACACTTATTGGCAGCATCTGTATAATAGTATTATGCAATAATATTATTATCAGGAATTCTTTCGGCTTCAATAATCATGTATTAAAGTCTGATAGCGTGACAGCTGTAATGACAACACTAAAAACTGCTGATGTTAACAATTTATGTTGTTGGTCATGTTCATCTTATTGTCAGGCAAACTGTAATTTGGAAATAAAGTTTGAATGAATGTAAAAAATTCAACTTTGACCTGCTTTTTGTGTTAAATGAAAAGGTAATGTTTCACTAAAGCGTTACACATTCATCCTGAACCAATTCTTTTCAGAGAATCAGAGGACATAACATGATTTAATGGACCAAAATTAAAGAATTATACAAAATTTCTCTCAACTTATATCTTCTCAGAGTCCACGAGGGATACACCTATAACATCAGTGATCGTCTGGGCAGTACACGCTACAAGGAGCAGTTCATGTTCATCTACAAGTGAGAGTTTACTGACAACACACATCCTGTTCATTTGCAGCTTCAAATTTTTATTCTTGAACTCACTAGAGCAGCTTTGCATGCTTCACAGTTCTGCCGGGCCTTGGTGCAGTGCTCCTTAAAGCCCTCTTGCTTTAAGCAAACTTTCTTCAGATTGGCTTGTCCATGCAAACGGAAGCAGGTGGACAGTGCTTCATTGCTCAGAGCCAGAGTTGAGATGACTATATTATTAACATCCACACTGTGTGTGTGTGTGTGTGTGTGTGTGTGTGTGTGTGTGTGTGTGTGTGTGTGTGTGTGTGTGTGTGTGTGTGTGTGTGTGTAGAAGTGATGTGGTTACGTTGGTGAACCATGAGCAGTTTAATGAAGAGGCAACAACAGGAAAAGATGTTATTAACAGAGACCCCTACATCCTGAAATTAAGATGCAGCAATACAGGTAGGATATGTTTGTCATGGAAACAAATGCAAGGATCAACAGGGAGTTAAGCTTGTGTGTAATCAGTGTAACAGCTCACTTTAAAGCTGATACTATGTCTTCTGTGGCCTTCCTGTTGGCTGCACCTTTATGTAACCTGGATGTACAGATGAGTCTCTGGTCCAGGTTTTTTTTTTTAAAGCTGTGATAATCTAAATCTGTTTACACATTATGGGGAAGTGTGTATTTGTATGGAGAGAAAATCAGCTGGTTTTAACTTTAGGGTAATTAAGTAATATATAATTATTTCATAAATGTTATTAAAAGGCAATCAATAATTTGAACTAATTTACACTAATGTAAATAATCAGTAAGACTTGAATGTAGTCCTGCCCCCTGTGTACAGTCCCAGATACACTCAAGCACAAATTCACAACCAGGTCCTCAGGTGTCTAGCCGAGAAAGTTGAGTGCAAAAGGAAATCCATCAACGCTCAACCTTTCACGAACCAAGAGGAGCATCAGTTTTCATCAACATTTGTCCGGGAGGGAGACAAGCCGAGGACAAGCCCCTCAGCCCAGGACCTGGGCCTGCTGAAGGCTGCCAGGGATTGGCAGATGCAAGTGGACTTGGATCAGAGGCTAATTTTTACCACAGAGATCGTAACAACTACTCTGCGACCAGACCTCGTCCTTTGGTCTAACTCTCAAAAACATGCGTACATCATTGAGCTGACGGTACCATGGGAGGAAGCAATTGAGGAAGCATTTGAGCGGAAGAAGCTGCGCTATGCCAACTTGGCAGTTGAGGCAGAGGACACAGGCTGGAAGATCAAGGTGCACCAGGTGGAAGTGGGGTGCAGGGGCTGTGTTGCCAGTACAACAGCCAAACTGCTTAGAGAGATTGGGATCAGAGGACACTGCTGAGAGGACCAGTCACTGGCTATGCCTAAAAAGGGCTGACATCACTTGGGCAGTTAAGGCAGTCAGCTAACTGCGAGAGAAAATAAATATTCTCCTCTTCTCCCCTCTGCTCTTCTTCCCTTTTCTGGGAGGCAGTGGGGAGGTAGAGCGTACAGCCCAATCCAGCGGGGAGGTGTGGAAAGCCAGCCCCAGCCCCCCTTCCAGCTCTCTTCTCTGCTCTCTCCTATCTTGTCCCTCTTGTCTTACTTCTCTCTATCACCTTTTCTATCCCTTTGAAGAAGTGAGGCTCCATAAATGCTAAAGAGGTAAGTATTATTTCTCAGTTGCAGTGAATAGACAGAAAATAAACTGTAGAAAACTAAACAGAAGAAAGAAGAGAAATAACATAAACCAGTGACACACTCCAGGGCCTGATCAACCCTGGCAGGGCCTCCTTGGATGAGGGTGTTTAGTGATAATGGCCAAAACACCCGATGAATCCAAGGTCCACAATTGACAATGTGTCCCAAATTTTAATATGATAATCTAGATCAGATCTCTAATTCCTAAACCTAACCAAGGAAGAAAAAATGGCAGATTAGCCTGGGTAAAAGACCGAAAGTTGAGGCACACAACGATGTTTGCTGCTGGTAAAGTTTCTGGGCTGCCTTTCCTCATAACAGAGATCCCTCAAGAGTCTCTCCATTTAAAGCAATGCATTATCAGGGACTGTAACATCTAGCCCTTTTACTGAGTCATGGATGTAAACTGTGTGTATTTGTGTTCTCGCTGTAGTTGTGGAGGACCTGGTTATGATCCCAGTTCACACCAAACCAACGGACTCTGTGGAGGAGCTCGATGAACTATACGATGTCATCAAGATTATTAAGACGAAATGGAAAACTGATGTAAGGAGAAGTTAGAGAGTGTCTAAAGCTTTGTAGCTTGGGTTGGTTGCACAACAGAGAAAGCAGGGATTCATACTTTCGTGAAAATTTGTAGATTTTGACAGAGTTGTGTAGTAATGCGGACGCTGCACCGGTCCGTCGTGGTGAAGAGGGAGCTGAGTGTAAAAGCGAAGCTCTCAATTTACCGGTCGATCTACGTCCCTATCCTCACCTATGGCCACGAGCTGTGGGTAGTGACCGAAAGAACGAGATCGCGGATACAAGCGGCAGAAATGAGCTTCCTCCGAAGGGTGGCTGGCCTCTCCCTTAGAGATAGGGTGAGAAGTTCGGCCATCCGGGAGGGGCTCAGAGTAGAGCAGCTGCTGCTCCACATCGAAAGGAGCCAGCTGAGGTGGTTCGGGCATCTGACAAGGATGCCCCCTGGGCGCCTCCTGGGTGAGGTGTTCCAGGCATGTCCCACCGGGAGGAGGCCCCGGGGCAGACCCAGGACACGCTGGAGAGATTATATCTCTCGGCTGGCCTGGGAACGCCTTGGTATTCCCCCGGATAAGCTGGAGGAGGTGGCTGGGGAGAGGGAGGTCTGGGCCTCTTTGCTTAGGCTGCTGCCCCCGCGACCCGGCCCCGGACAAAGCGGATGAAGATGGATGGATGGATGGATGGATGGATGTGTAGTAAAAGGCGTATGAACCAATCCAACCACTAAACTGGGAAAACAAAACAAATATATATTGAGGAGTTAAAGCAAAACACTCAAATGCAAATATTTCATGTCTGTGCTGCAGAACATTATGATCTTGGGTGACTTCAATGCAGACGGCTCGTACGTTTCCAACCGTGACATGAAGACCATTCGCATTCGTGAAGACAAGAACTTCCACTGGCTGATTGGAGATAACGTCGACACTACAACAAGCACCAAGAACACCAACACCTATGACAGGTAATGCATAGCAGGTGCTGGCTGCAGCTTTATTTTGAATCGACAGACGTGAGACTGGTATCGATCTGTTCGTCAGCAAGAAAATAAACACATCACGCTGTTTCTTCAAATTATCTGAAATAAGGAGGAGTAGATTCTTTTGTTTTGCCACATTAAAATGGAGTGGTGCTAAATGTTCTTGCTTTTTTCTAATTATGTATTTAAATTTGGTATTATGGGTTTTTAAAATAAGCCTTTTTCCCTATCTGTGTTAAGGATCGTGGTCTATGGAGATGACATGCTTAATGCTGTGGAACCAGAATCTGCAAAAGCCTTCAACTTCAAGGAGGAGTTTAATCTCGATGATGAGCAGGTCTGTTTTGATTAATGGTTTTCACCAAATGAATTACTCTTATATTCTCTGCCTCATTTGCAATATCACACGTAGAATATGATTAGTCAGAAGGGTTTTAGACACTAAATTATAAGGCAGATAATTGTGTTTTTGTCACATCACTCAGTCTGTTTAAAGATCACTGAAATAGCTGGACATGAAAAACAGAACTCGGTGTGTAAAAGCTGGCATGGTTGCTTAAAGACGGTACCAAAGTACAGCTGCGGTATGGTGTTATGGCTTTAATTAAAATTCCTAAGAGGCCGTCAATCAATGGCCACAAATATGTTGAAAATCAGCAAGCTTTCAACTTGTCTTTATAGGGGGAGAAAAAAAGAGAGAGTTCAGTGACGTCGGACCTTTATTCTTACAAACAAAACTTTAGGGTAAATTATTAACAGTGTTACAGTCACTCTTTTCAAGTGTCCTTGGTAACTCTATGACCTGGGTTTGACAAAGACTCTACCCTTGGCCTGTCAGCTCATTGTCTTTGAAAATGTAAACCACTGCAGTATGGAAAGTATCCATACTGTCATTATGACAGTATGGATACTTTCCATACTGTCTGTCATGTTTGCGGCTGTGTGCAGGCAGGATGAGGACCCAAACGCAAGCTCACGGAGGCAGGAATGAACTCAAAAACACAGCTTTATTGCTGGAGAGAAAAGAGAGACAGCCTGAGGAGAGCACAGACATAACAGGCTGGGGAAAACATGGAATAAAACACAAGGAGGGGAAACGAGGGCTCACAGATACACAGAGGGGCACACGGGGGGTAATCAAATAAGGAACATCTTAACAGAACAACCTAGAAACCACGGCATACATAAAGAACAAAACCCAAAACACATGAAAACTAAGAATGCTGGGCCAACATGGCCCAGGATCATGTCACTGTCATTAGGTTTTGCCTCTTCAGGCTGAACCTGCACACCAGGTGCACAGCATCAAGCTCTCACCCCAGACCTAACCTTGTCCCAGGAGGGTAAACTGGTCCCTTGAGTGTGTCCTCATAGGGTTTTGTGAAACACTCTCTTGGCCCCTCACCCAACACCATTTTGCTTTTGTAAGACCCTAGCAACCCCAGACAACATACCCCATGCACAAACCGCTGATTCATGGGGACATTCAGCTAGACCTCGATATTTGTTCAAAAACTATTAATCAGTACATTTTGTTTCTTTTGCAGGCTCTGAAAGTGAGTGACCATTATCCAGTGGAGGTTGAGTTGAAGTCCATAGTTGAGACAGATGAAAGAAACGGTAAGCAGGATATTTATGCATATCCAAGGCTTATGTACCATAATACTACAAGACCTGTTAAAATTGTGAAGTCAGTTTTTCATTCTTATTAAGAAATGTTTTTTTTAATCTTTCCCAAAAATGTAAAAAATAAAACTTACACACGTTTTAGACATTTGTTAGAAAGATATGCTTACGTTGAATATATGCAGATCATGTTCAGAGAGTGAGTTCAAAATCAACTAGATGCAGAATTTGTTTTTTCCTGACATGTTCAAAGTGTGATATGAACTTTCTGCTCAAAGAAAATATTTATACATGCAAACATGTTTAAAATTAATTAATTAGAACAAATTAATTGCAGCCAAAAAGCTGAAAAGACCAACCCCCGCCTACGCATTCTTTGTTGTGGACTTCTATAAGGAGCACAAGAAGAAGCACCCAGGAGCCGAAGTAATATTAACAGAGGTTTCCAAACTGTGCTCAGAAAAATGGAAGTCCATGTCACCTGAGGAGAAGGCAAAGTTCAAAGAGATGGCCAAGAATGACAAGCGCCGGTATGACCAGGAGATGAAGTCCTATGTACCACCTGCAGGTGCCAAGAAGGGCAAGAAGAAGAAGAAGGACCCCAGCGCGCCCAAAAAGCCACCTTCTGCTTTCTTGATCTTCACCTCTGAACACCGTGAAAAGATCAAGGCGGATAACCCGGGGATCTCCATCACTGACATCGCCAAGAAGTCTGGTGAGATGTGGAAAAAGATGAGTACCACAGAAAAGACCCCCTATGAGGCCAAGTACGCCAAACTGAAGGAAAAATATGAGATGGAAGTGGCTGCCTACAGAGCCAAAGGCGCCAAGAATGTGGAACCAGCTGACGACGATGATGAGGATGAAGAGGATGAGGATGAAGATGATGATGACGAGGATGAAAATGATATTGACGGGAAGATGGCTAAGTTGTTTCTGTGTTTGAGGATGTGAAGTTTGTGATGCGTTTGTTTGTTTATGTTTGTTTTTGTTTTGGGTTGGACGAGTTCAGCAGTATAACCTGCTGTCCCTGTCGGTTGACCTCATTTGAGCTGTACTCTTTTTCTAATTCAGGGTGTTAGATTTATATTGTTTATTGTCATTTATGCTTAGAAATATTTAACCATATATGCTTAGAGGTGTATAATCGATTGTGTAGTGATAGGATGTGTGATCTTTGGCAGTCTGCATAGGCTTGGTGTGCATTCCACAGTGTTCTGGCATTCACACCCACATTCTGGGAGCATGGGAGAGGTCATACCTTCTCTTATTGTTTTATGGTAGGATAAACTGTCTATATCTGTTCTAGTCTAAGTGCCTTTTGTTTAGATGAACTGCTGGACTTCCAAACCAGCAGGGTTAGGGAAGTTGTTTATGGGGTCATACTCTGACCCCACCCCCCCACACACACACACTTACACAACGCACAGGCAAAGTACTCTTTGTGTGTATGTTAATGCACCTATGCATATTCATGTAACCTCAATAAAAGAGCAGTGTTACGGGGGAGAAGATGAGAGCAACTGGGGTCAAGCGAAGGAGCGGCGTTTGTCCAGTTCTCTCCCGTGCACGAGAAACATGAAAAACTTTGCCTACTCGTGTCTTAATTTGCTGTGTAATTAAATTGTCCTTAACGTTCCAGCGAATAGGTTTATGCTACAAACCTATCACAGGGATTTAGTTTTTGTCACTTAGTCCCCTTTAAGAGTTATATTTTAAAATTTTCTACTGTAATGAAATTGTATATATATCCCATTAAAAAAAACTGACTGTGAAGCTATGCTTTTAACACGACACAATTGAAATAAATATTAAAATCACAATTTTACAATTTATACTATGTATTTATTGGGACAACAAAATCCACAAGATAAGAGTTACTTTAAAGGAGATGGAAATATTGGAAAAGTGATTTCATACAATAGCGTTAACACATCTGTTCTCAGGCTCAGCATTACTTATAATTGTTAGCTAGAGTCTAACTCATGGTTTAATAAACAGGGTTGTAGCTTTCAAAGACTGTATAGATGAAAGACGGAAGGTGTGCCACTGTGACATCATCCACTGATTTGCAAAGTGCTATTGCCTACCACTTTCACCAAAGTCACAAGTACGCAGTAGATCTTAACATGAAATCGAGTGATCTAGCGTAGCTTTTTCACATTAATGGAGAACATAATTTACAAAATAAACATATCGTGTTCAGTGAAACTTGAAACTACCAATTGCGGCCATGAACTCATTAAAGTATTTACTAAGGTCAAAAAGGAAAAGCAGTGAGCGCTTTCCTTTATAATCCTATACAATCACTACTCTTTCTGCCACCCCCTGCTGGCTATTAGACATGTCTCCAGGCATGTCTGCACTGGCTTCACTTTTCAGACTGAAGCAACATCTTTTATATACATACTTTGAGAGCAGTTTCTATTGCTGAATGAGAAATATTGAGTTGAAAAAAAATGCTACAAGCATGTATGTGCCTTTTTGTTTAATCTGTATGTAACTACAACACTTCAGTTGTCTCTTCAGTCCTAAAGTGCTGTTGTTTAATTTAATAAAACCAGAAACAGATTAAACATTTTAATAGCATTTCAAATAAAGCTTCATCACTACTGTTATTTTAAACACAGCTTGATAATTAAGCTTTAAGTGATTTCTTACCAAATTCTTTTAAAAAGAACAAATAATAACAAGCATTAATTAAAAACAAAAAACTTTATTGGCATCTCCCTCTTTACAAGATAACAAAACTCATGGACTTGGGCTGGTTTGTGATGGTTAGAAATTTCATATGGACACAAAATGCAGTGGACATTAGTTTTACAGTCCTTCCACATCTTAAGCTGCAGGCCTTCATTTCATTTCATAACTAGATTTAAAGATATTGGTCAATATACGCTGATCAGCCACAACATTAGAACAGGATGTCATCGCCTACCTAAACATTGGTGCATGGCAGCAGCCTCCTCTAGCAGGACAATGAACTATACACAAAGCAAAAACTGCTTAAGAAACATGAAGGTGTTGGCCTGGCCTCCAAAAATACCCAGACCTCAATCTAATCAGGCTCGATGGGCAGAAAGAGCCCAAAGAGATCCACTGCCAACGCCTCCACACAATAATGATTTGTGGCTGATCTGTGTGTATGAGTGAAATATCACAGTTGGAGGGCCATTGTCCTTGAAAACCTAACATCGTTAAATTTATTCCCTGTACTACTCCACTAAAGGTTGAGCACCCGAGCAGGTTTTGAGTTTGATGCGGTTTATTTTTTAACGAGCAAAACAAACTGTAGTCTTTCAGCAAAAAGACGAAGGAAGCGAGAACAGGATCAAACAAAAATCAGCAGCTCAGGTTTTACTTCTTCCCAGATTTCTTGATGCCACCTCCAGCTGAAAGAGAGAGAAAGCAAACAAAAAGATTGGGTGTTAGAAAGCATCTAATTAAAACTGCAGCCACAACTGTGACCAGTGAGATTTCAAGTTTGAAAATATATTGATGACTGAAAGACTTTAAAATTAGAGGTTTTCTCAAACAATAACATAAATTTACTTTATTTTTTTAAAAGAAGAGATCACTGCATAAACAAAATAGCATAAACAAAGTATAAAATATTTGAATTTTAAAGGAGACACAAACATCAGAGAGACATGAGGTCTACTTTGGACTAAATTTGCTGCAAGTTTGGGGTTTGTTTCAGTTTCCTGACCTGCAGAGAAAGTGCAAGCTGTACAGTGAAACACCAGGGCTAACCTGAGGCTTTCACTGTAGCCATGGTAAGAAATGTTAAGCAAGGTTAAGCTACCAAGTTGACAAACATCTGAAAGCAGTCTATGGACGGAAATAAGAAAATTGCAAAAAGTGAACCCTGAAAACTGAAATGGCTACAGAAACTGGCAGATCACCTGAATCCTGCAGCTCAGCACTTTGCTGAAGTCACTGTATTCCTGAACTCTCACTGTGTGCTGGTAACGTATCAGTTATAGAAACACCACAGCTGGTGTGTATGATCATGATGTGTATGTTTGGAAATATGTAAGGTTTGTCATTATGAAACAAAATTAATAAATTCAACCTGATCTGGATTTTTTCTGTTTCTATATACGTGGGATGGTCTGGTGATTGAATGTTGGGTGGATATAGATACAAAGGTTTTATAGTGTGTGGGTTTTCTTGGTTTGTTTTTTGTGTGTGGGACTGGGGCTGGAGGTTTTCAGGTATTATTGGTATTATTCATGTATTATATTACTCCACTTGTAACTTGTGCTTTGAGTATGTATTTTGCATTTTATCACTCCTGTGTGCACCTGATCACGGAGCAGTGTAGCAGTAGTTGCGGGAGTACATAAATCTGGTGCATTTCTTCACTTCTTGTTTTTGTGCATAGTTCTTTACAAATAAAGTAAAAATATAAACACAGCTCTTACTCAAAGGTCCTTTTCCTGATGCTTTGGCTTTCAACGCATCCAGGGCCTTCTGTTCGTCCTTCTGCTTCTGCTTGAAGGCTACATCATCCTACGGAGACGCATACAATCTAAAATCTTTCTACGCTTCTGTCTTATGCTCAGCTCATTCCAAACCACAGCTGACATTTACCTCTGAATATTTCTTCCCTTCAGTCAAATAACAAAAATTAATATTTCATCTGATTTCCATTTATCAGATTCTCAGCTGACACCTGAAGACATCGCACTGGGTTGTGTAACAATGATTTGACTTGATTTTGTTATCAACAAGTTAAGGAATACATTTTTATCACCAGTTCTAATTTTCAATGGGCATTAATACAGGTTACTAAAGCAGAATTAAATGACAAAGTAGATCACAAAAAACAGAAAGGGTTAGCGAAATGATCCATACATCAAAGTTTACATATCAAATTATCTGTGAAAACAGCTTTACTTTAAAAAATAAACAAAAACGAAATGTATAAAATATTGCAATGATGCAATGTAAATGTGTCTTATCCATGTTATCTTGATTACAAAGGGATGCAAATGATTTAGAGGCTTGATATTAAATGTTTTACACAGTCTATGGTGAGGGGGGGAAAGAGCCAGATACATACGTCATCCATGTCCTTGTTCTGTTTCTTGGGAGCCTTCAGTGGTTTCTTTTTACCTCCTGAGAAATAAAATTTACATAGATACATAAATACCGTGAGAGCAAAATGAAACTCAGAACTATAAAAGTAAATTAATAAATAACACAATAAGTAGATACAAAATATGAAAACCTAAGCTAGGCAAACGTATTTAAAGAACAGATCCACAAAGTAAAAGTATACTAATAAAAACAGTGGGGAAAAAATTGCATTCTATAACAATGGACTACAATGTCTGAACGTTTCTCTTTAAAATAAATTGACTAAGTTTAAACAATCTTCATTACCTTGTTATGAAAATAAAATATAAAATATAACTAAATCTACAATATCTAATAAACAATAGCCAGTGAATAAAAATGAAATATACGAAGGAATATGATCCAAGTTACGTCATTCAAATAACACAGCGTTCTTGACTTTTGTTTGCTTGGAAAAAAAAATTAACCTAAACTCCTTAAAATCTGCTTTAACTTAACAGGCAGCCAGATGACCGCGAAACCTTGAGCCTCGAATACAAATGTTAGTTACCACCACGGGTTATTCGAAGAAAGAAGAAGGAATATATTTAAATTTTTAAAGATTTCGTTTATATTGTCTGTTGCCTGAGATAATATTTATAAGCCGAATGGTCCATTCAGTCCCAATAATTTAAAAAAAATGGCCTAAAATATCTTCTATCTTCCGTATGTATATCCCAAAACAGAAAAAAATCGTAATATGGCACATTTTTAACTGCCGATTGGTCAGAGAAAACGTTATCTTTAGCGGCAGCTAGCATTAGCCAACTATAAACGTGCTAAACTGAAAATCGTCAGTATCTTTTAAGATGTGCAGATTTTACAGACGAATCTCAAATGAAGCAATCTCCCACCTTCTCTTCCAGACATGGTTACAGCTTGTTATAAAATTTAAATGAAAGGAAAGTTTGCTGCGAAGACAACTGGTACTTCTCGCTAATCCGCGCTGTTAGGTCCCCGTTGAACCGGAAATAGAATGACCGCTTGTTGCCTGTCTCAAAGAAAATTCTTGACATCAATATGCTACAATCCTGTTACCCTAAAGAAACGTAATTCGTGTCTTATGCGTCCGCTGACATAATTGAAGAAAACGGGTATGTTTGCTCTGTTATATCGCTGTGTACATAACAGTATCACCAGAGTCCCAAAACAGTTTAAAACTTATGAAAAGTCAGCTAGCCGGTAGCTACATGGAGCAACATCTAGCTAGCTAGGAAGTAGGTAACCTTGGTGGAAAAGTACTCTTGATATATTTAAAATTATATCCAGACATTTTTTTGAACCGAATCTGTGACAAAGTGCAGTGCTCGTGAGGTCCTGCACCCACCGGGAACGAGTTTGACTTATTGTTGGCAGACTAAGCTCTCACTATGCCTGAATTGCCTTTGAAAGCGTGCCTATAACCACTACTACTAAGCAGGATTTCTGGGAGGTTTAAAAGTTATCTGAAGAAGCTCCATATTACTAGATGGTCTGTCTTCTACAACAGCACACCCCCTGCGGACTGCCTTATGCGAGATGCCACAAATCTTATAAAGCTGACAGTTAATCAAATTAAATTGTTTTCCCTTTATTCTCCCAGGTGCCTGTTCCAGTGTTGGCTGCTGTGACGGTCAATCTCTGACTATTCTTAACCTGTACTGCTGCTGCTCTGCTCAATGAGGTACTGGTGTGAGCATTGTATCTGTATTTGTGATTGTAAATATAACTGGTTAATGTTATCTTTACTCTGTCAGGTACAGAGGTGCTCAGATCTATCTCTGGGTTCATGGCTCATGCTGTCTGTCCCGCTACTCACTGCCTGGCAAACTCACTCAGGTACGAACCTACAGTGCTCTCCATCAGCCTGGTTCATCACCATCACCACCTCCAAACAAGCCTTCCCCTTCTGAAGGGAAAAAAGGATCAGAGCTTCTGAAGGAGCGTGCCTTGACTGTCTTACAGGTACAAAAAGGATCTTCTTCTTACGGTAACAACAGAACTTCAAAACACAATGAAACAAATTTGAACACTGTCATCCTTTTTCTCTCTTCTCTTATCTTTAAGCATGCAGGTGAGTTTGGGCGGCAGTGGAGTCAGAGGTCGGCTCAAGCAGCCACTGCCACAGTAAACCACTGGTGGGAGAAGTACGAGGAGTTTGTGGGGCTGAATGAGGTCCGCGAGGCTCAGACAAAGGTCACTGAGGTCAGTAAAAACACGGCGTCCAAGTTTAGTCTGTGCCGACATGACTTAGTGGATAATGAATAAGGAATGTCAGGTGCTTGTTATACAGTTCTCTGACAGATCTTTGTATTTTCCAGGCTGAGGCAGCATTCATGGTGGCCAGAGGGATAGTTCGTGAGGCTCATGCTAGCCTGGAGGCTCAGCAGGGCAGGCTGAAGGAGATCAGAGACCGACTGGACAGAGTCTCAAGGGAGGAGCCACACTACCTGGAACTGGCCACAATGGAGCACAAACTCCTACAAGTGAGCTGAAGCTATTAAAATACACAAAACCCATGTCCTTGAGTCATTAAAAATTAAATGTCTTAAATTTCATGTCGCTTTTGTTGTAATTTGTTTTTCAGATGGTTTATTTAAAACAAACCAAAATCTCACAGACAGTCGAAAAACCACAGAGATTCACTTTACTGCCATGAGTGACAAGAAATAAAATTAAATACCGTACTGCAGGTATCACTGGTTTGTTGGAGACTATTAAGCATGGATTTAAAAACAAATTTTTTATTTATTTTTAATTGAGGTCAAGACTTCCATAACAACACGTGGTCCATCAACTGTTGGTTTAGGTTTTATAGTTGGTTTGAGGTCAGTAGTGGAAGTGGAAGTGCTTTTATTTTGAGTTAACCACAGTTCACATTATACAATCATACATCATTAATCTCCTAAGACCTGAACTTTTCCATGGCATGCATTTTTAATTACTCTTTGATATTTTGGCGTATTGGGACCCAATGAATGTAAGAACAAAGAATTACCAGGTTTTTATTTTTATTTTTTTACCTGATTTTGGTTTCTAACATTCGTTAGACATTCGTTTAAAGTTTCTATAGTTTCCTCGTAAGTGGATATCAGGCCCTTGTAGAGCAAAATTGAGTATTTTGGTCTAAATAACCCAAAGTGTGATGTCCACATATGTGGACGCCAGGTCCTAGGAGGTTAATGATGTCTGATAAGAAGATTGAATTGAACCCCACCTCTCTGTCACTGCAGGAGGAGCGCCGCCTCCGGACAGCGTACGAGAACGCAGAGGGTTCAGAGAGGGAGAAGTTTTCTTTATTCTCTGTGGCCGTTAGAGGAAGCCACGAGAAGGAGAGGACGAGAGCAGAACGCACCAAGAACTGGTCCATCATTGGCTCGGTGCTCGGAGCCCTGATCGGAGTCATGGGGTCAACATATGTGAACCGAGTCCGCCTGCAGGTGAGGAGGGGTGCTACACTAGGGGACCTCATTCAGTGCACCGATTCTTTTTTTTATTTTTTTATTTTTTATTTTTTTACCTGAAGCAACTGCGCTGGCACTGTTCCAACACCCTCCCCTAAACTCTAGGTCTTACTAAACACTAACAACAATGTGAAGCTTTGTACCTGTTTTTGAAAAGTGTCTCATATTTTTTTATTAATGTTTTTAGCTTTACTGTTATAAATGCCAACAAGAAATAAGAAAATGAAAAAGATGAATGAGAACAGTTGACAAGCGTTGTTGAAACTGCGAGTGAAATGGAGTAAGTGGTGGACTTTCTCAGGAACTATACCCATACCCAATAGCACTGTAGTTCCTGTTTCTGGAAGGTTTGCTATGCAAAACCTACTGCCATGTTCCTTTAAGAGAGCCTTCATGAGGCCAATTTTGGACTTAAAAACAGGTTAAGTTAGAAAAATGACTGGACTAGCCTCCTTAATGTAGATTTTTCCTTTAATATGTCACCCATCTGTAATTAACACTTGCCTTTATCTGATCCTCACCAAGACAGCAGTTATTTCAGCTCATATACGTTCTCTTTTCTCCTCTGCAGGAGCTGAAGAATCTGCTGCTGGAGGCCCAGAAAGGTCCAGAGAGCCTGCAGGAAGCCCTGAAAATCCAGGCTGGAAACCATCGCTCCCAGCAGGACGAGCTCCGAACGCTCATTGACAGTCTCAGAGTTGCTCTGAGTGAAACCTTCGCACAGAGGAGAGCTGTTCGCCAGGACAAAGAAGGCACAGCCCCACACTCGCCCTCTGTGTCTGTTTCAGCCTTAAAAGATCTCCACACTGGAAGCAAAAGGACCGAGTCCCTCTTAGAGTCCCTGCCACCAAAACTGGGACAACTGGAACGAGGGCTTGGGAAAGTTGAAAGTGAAGTGTCAACCGTGAGGAAGCTGCTGGAGACCAAACCACAGCTTCAGACACAAGCTGGTCAGCTGCTACATGAGAGACCAGAGAGAGCTGAGTCTGAGGCAGTGGTGAGGAGTCTGGAGGAGACTCAGAGGACTCTGGGAGAACAAATCAGGACCACCAATCTTTATAATGCAGTGTTTGCCTACACCGCCACTGCCATCACCATCTCTGCTGTCTACCTGCTGCTCAGAGGAACTGGTTAGATACGATACCTCCAGTTTGAATATGTAAATGTACGGGAACACTATCGGGCACTGGGACTAATAATCTGAACAAATGAGTGCAAATTACAAACCGCAGTGAACTCGGTTTATCTAATAAACTGGCTGCAGGTGTTGATTTGGGTTTATTATCTACCTCTGCTGCTTACTGCACTAATGAGGCGGAGGACTTATTTTAACTGCTTCTAAATATTTAAAATTCACTGATCTCAAGCTGGCAGATAAACTAAATGTTGGTGAATGTCACGTTTAGCAGCTTAGAAGAGAATCCCACATTACAACAACTAAAAATGATGTTTGTTGTCGAAACTGAACAAACCGCTGAATCAGACTTCTCAACAAATATCCACAAGAAACTTGAGTCTGGGTTATTATAGTTTAGCATTATAGGTTTAAATAAAAGAATAATAAGTAAAAGGTAGACTTCTGAAGGAAAAAAATTAACTGGTGTGATATTCTGTACTTTTACAGATACAAAACTATAGTAAGTCTGACTCGAGTTCTCCAGCACATTGTTTAGGTGAGTTGGGTTGATTGATTAGCTGATACAGACAAATTCATGGGGCCTTATTATTCCTGCTTCTTACCCATGTTCATTCTCTCGTGTCTTTTGCTGCTAAGTTTTCCACTACTTTTAAAAGCTGGTCTCTAAATGTCTCTGTGTGGTCTTTGGTACTAAGGAGGTCAATACACTTGAGAGCTTTCTCCTCTGAAATCAGCTGCCTGCTGTAGCTGAAAATAATGCTACAACGGCAGTAAGAGTGGACCACAAAGACAGAGTTAGATAAAAAATCTTTATCAATTATGATAACTTCAAGGCTGGTATTGACAAACCTTTTGTGGTGCATATATCCTATGTACTTATCTTTCCATTATACTTTAATTATAAATCAGAAAACACTGCCAAAATGCATCTTACCGTGCAAGAGTTCAGATTTTCTGTACTTTGTGAGAAGGCGGCATACAGAGAACAAAGTAGTAGCTCAAAAATAATAAAATCAAGACTTGTAGATGTCAACACCGTCAAACAGAAGTAGAAATGGGACATAATCAGATGTGGGGCCAGGTGGTTGCAGTGCCATGTGAGTTTTCAGCGTCTTGATTCAGCCTTATACTCGTCAGCCTTGGATGTAGTTAGTTGACCAGCTGAACCTCAGAGGGACCACATCACAGGTCATGATTGCACCACTGGCATTCACCTCCAAGCTAAAGCAGGACGGAAAACTGAAGGGAACTGAAATTTTAGTATGTAAGGAAAGACATGTTCATTTTGATTTAGATCTGAAAACCTGTATCTTTGATTTCACGGGACATAATATTGTGTTTAAGATGAGGATAAATATAGAAACGAACAATAATGAGAACTGTGTTTTCATTAACATGAGAAAAGTCACTGAGATGGACTTCAAAATATATTTTGTTCTTTAGATAAAACTAAATATTTACCTGAGAACAACCACACCTATGCACTGCAGTGTAACACCCTCTTAACCCTCTCCAGTACTTGAACCCGTGTGCCGTCATGTTGGTGTCGGGCTGTTATGTAGCTGATTATTTGTGCTGAAATGAGCGATGATCCTTGTTTATTAAACATCCATATGAAGAAACTGCTGTTGCAGAGAGTGATTTGCAGGCTAATACTGAATGTCTGTCTTCCTTTGTTTACCTGAACAACTCGTGAAAGAAAAACTGTCTTTAAATGGCTCTTATGTCTGAATAATAACACTAAATACAAATATATTCAGTTTGTTATCATTCATCACAGCAAACATAGAAATTCTTTATGAAGAAAGATATTTTATACACACAAAAAGCCTAAGTTATACATCTGTCGCAGATCAGCTTTTAGAACTGAAACAAAACTTTCAGGCTTAATGTGTAATGCCCTCTGTCACCAGTAGGGGGCAGCCGCTTAACACTGATGGAGCACGCTGCTCTCAACTTTCTCCGGTCTGCTGAACAAGTCGGAAAGGCCGCTATTACGCTGCTTTTTATCGCTGCACAGCATATTGTGCTCATTCAAGGGAGGGGAGGCTTATCCTGAATGACCTTATAGTCCTTAAAGACAACCTGCTATGCTCATTACCAGCTCTATATTTTTATTATTGGCCTTTGCACGAGTCACAGTTCAAAATAAAACTTTTTTATTGGTCTGAATTTATTCTAACAGTGTTGCTTCTGGTGACTTTAACTGCTGAAGCATTGTTCATGAAATCTTCACGGACAAAAAAAACAAAGTTTGTTTTTTCCCAGTCTTGTTTGGAAGAACTGGTTTGTGCGCATTATCTTTCTCTTTTAAAAATGAAAGCGACTGTGAGTAAATCCTTGTAGCTAAAGCATGTCACGTGTTGTGGAAACAAGGAAAGTTTGCATGTTCACGCGTCCAAATTTGGCGCGTCTCTTTGTAAATCTACTGCAGCAGGTGTTGGTCTTTATTTAGAACAAGGACACACACTCATTTTTATTAACTGATTAATGTTGATGGTGATTTGGAAAATAAACTTGTTCTTTAAGCTCTTTGAAGCTCAATAAATATTTTGGGCTGAAAAGGATTAAAATTTTAATCATGGCAAAGACTTTTGGCTTAGAAACAAAGTATTCTGTCCGATTGGCCTCCCTGCTGCTGCGGAGCCTGGGACGGTCTGCTTGCCTCCACCCCGGGGCGAAGGGTAACATCTCTTGGGTCTGGGTTCTGTTTCCCCCTCTGGGGGCAAGGGTACCTGGACCCGGGGTATAGAGTATGTTTTGGGAGTGTGATTGTGTGTACATGTCCATTTATGTCAGTCCTTACGTTGGGTGAGTGCTGAGTGTTTGTATATGTGTGCATGAGGGTGGGAATGCATGTTTGTGTCTGTGTGTGCCTGTTTGTCTGTGTCTATATGTCAGGTCAGGTCTTAGACTCCACCTCTCTGGGAACTCCCAGGCCCTCCAAGGCCCATCTCCCCTCAGCACACTCCCTGCCGGTGACTGATGCCCTCAGGGGTCGGTGCATTGGTGGTTCTTGGTGTCCGGGGCTGGGCACTCAGGTATGTACCAGCTCACTCCCGGTGGCTACCTGGCGGGGCCTGGTGCCTGTTGCTCGGTCAGGCCTCCTCCGGGGTGCGGGGGGCCCTCGGGCCTCCGGCCTCTGGGCCTGCGGCTCGGTTCATTCTGGCACAGCTGGCTGCCGGCAGAGCCGGCGGGTACGCCGGTGCAGCCCCCTCTAGCTTCTGCTCGGTGGCTACTGGGTGACGCCTCGTCTGGGGATCCTCAGCCCTTCCCATGAGGGTGGCACGGATGCCCCTCCGGTGGTCCTCCTTGGGCTCTCGTACTCTGAGGCCTCTGGATGTCTGGGGCCTGGATCTCCTCCATGCCTGCTTCATGCCCTAGGGGACAGGGCTATGGCTCTCTACATCCTCTTGCAGACCATTACATGTGGAAACCATTTGAATACAAGCGCGCTGATCCACACAGGTGTGCACACGGGTGTTCACTGCTCGTAGATTTAAATTACACCTTTCTTGGCTGCTACTTCAAAGCACATTGTGCGCTGTCTGTCCTGCGTGCTGCACAACAACATTGAATTTTTAGTATTTACTGCTGTTTACACTTAGCTAGATTAATGTGATGGTGTTGTGTTTAGTATATTGCTTTGGGGTTTTTTTTTTTTTGCTTGTTTTCTATTCTTCTTCTCTCAACAGGTGATCCAGGAGATTTTTTTTCTCCCCTCCTTTCTCACTGTCCCTCTCCCCTTCTGTTTTTCTTTTCCTTCCTCTTTCTTTCTCCCTTTCCTATCCCTCACTCATGTCTGTCCCGTCTGTAACATTTGAAAATAAAATATAATAAATAATAAAAACAAAGGTCGATCAAATGGACCAATACGGCAATGCCACGATGATCCATTCGGCAAAATAAATCCATTGGGTATCCTTGTTGGTCTTCAGACAACAATTCTGAGGCTAAAGAACCAAATGGGACAGGCAAAGAAAAAAGAAAAGAAACAAAGTATTCATGGAGTGAGCTCATCAGACCTCTGACTGGGGCTACATTAGCTGCTTCTTGCACAACAAACTGAATCCCAGAGAGAAATGAAGACATTTGAGCATGGTGGGAAACACAGGTGCTGAGGAAGAAGAATGAGTCAAACAAAAACAAAGCATTCCTCCTTAGAGGAAAGAGAGTCAGCGCTTAAAACTCAGTGCATGTTGGGTCATCTGTTAAGACGCAAAGATCTCAGTAAAATTTGAAATTGCAGTGTTGCAGAAGCAAATTGAATCGTATCACAAAAACACCACAAAATAAAGATGAGATGCATAAAGAAGTGTGATGCTCACTTTGTAAGGAGAACGTCTATAGTGTTTGACCTTTTCCCTTCTTGTTCCTGACTTCATGCCGAAAAAGGTCCCAAAGACTCACATCCAAGCATCTCGGTGCTGTTCTCGTGACTGAAAGTCTCTCAACAGCAAACATATTGTATGCTTGACTTTATTCCTTGAAACTATGCCATCACAAGTTTCTCTCAAGGCAGCAGCAGCCTCATGATGAGTTTACATCCTTCTGTCTTCTAGAAATGGCTTCATGGAACATGCTGAAAAGTGGGAACACCGCCGTGTTTGTGCTGTTGTTCTATTTTGGGGAATTTTAAATAGAATTGTCTGAATAATAACATGACTTAATGTGAAGTACTGGCCATCTCAGAAATATGTGCTTCAGTTTGTCCACCTGTTATTTAGCACTAATTAGCAGTTATTTGTGTCTGTACATTTTACCTGTGCAGCTCATCGACCAGCTAACCAAGCTTACAGAGTGTCATCTTGTCATACAACAACAAAAACAACACAAGTCCAGAGACCAGCCTGTAAAACAGCCTATCGATACGTTTCAGATTGACAGTTTGGCAAAAATGGTTGGAGTATTCCTATCTTCAGAATGAGGAATACTCATAATTTTGATGCTGGAATTGAAGCTAAAGCTGGAATTTCAGTGGTGCCTCATTCAGTCATGTAGCATGACAAAAAATGTTAATGATATGGTCTCATAATGCTTCATATATGCAACCCCAGTTCCAAACAAGATAAGATGCTGTGTGAAATTTAGATGAAAGCAGAATGAAATGATTTGCAAAGCAGTGCCCACTCCCACACACAGTGCATCCTTGGCACAGTGTCTTTTCTTAAACTTGATAAGATCAAACATTCTCTCTGAGGCAAATTCCAAAAGTTCTCAGACAAGTGTCGACCCTTCCTGAACTATTTTAGGTCATTATAATCTCATGATAGTGCGACCTCACTCCTCGTCCTCCCACCTTTCTGCTATATCTTTTCATTAATTCAGTTATTTATTTCTCTGTTATTATTTATTTCTTCACCTGATTTTGAAATTAAAACCAAAGCACAGTAAGAGGGGGGAAATGTAAACCTGTCAGTATGTAAATATATCAAACTGAGCATGAAAGAGTGAGAATGCAAGTAAAACAATAAACAGAGAGGAGGACGAAGAGGAACAGAGACAGTGAAGGGCTCCGAATAATGTGAGGGGGAGGGAAAAGTCTAGTAACGTGCCTCCTCACATGACAGCGGTATCCAGGTCACGCACTTCAGCCACTCTGTGTGAGAGAGAGAAAACTCACAATCTGTTCTTTATTGATGAAACGATTTCACTGCACTGTCCTCTGAACTGCAGCGAGTCACACTCAAAGAAGGAGCACAAACCATTTTACTCACAGTTTGTGAGCTCAGGCTTTCAGTGTCGTCGCTTTGAGCCTACATTAAATACATTTAGAAGATTTTTGTCAAGTGCATTAAACGATAATGCTACAATTTGAAGGGTTGCTCTTTGTGACAGCACGCAATGACAGAAACCAGCAGCATTTCAGCAAGACTCTGAACCGCATGGCTCACCTTAAAGAAACTCAAAGCAAAATCAGTTGAAAGTCAAATCTCCCATTTCTCCTAAAAACGACCTAAATGCCACATCAACTGTTTGAATTAGTTTCAGCAAAAACACTCTTCAGGTTCAGACTGCAGGGAAATTTGTATTTAAATTCAACGAGGAAGATCAATTTTCTCTCGTCTCTGTTCCTTTTCATGGCTGAGCTATTTGTGCTGCTCTAATCTCTGTTTTCCTACAGTGTCGAAATAGTCTCATTCAAAATTTTGCATCACTGCATTTATCCAATAATCTGTCTGCCTGAATTCTTCAAATTTTCTTTAAATTCACTATGATCTGTCCCTTTCCCTCTCGGTACAGCAGTCCTACAGCCTCTCTCCTATCATTCTCCACTTTTGTTAGGCTCATTTCCATCCATTCAAAATCAGGTGAAGATAAAAAGAATGATGAAAACCCTCAACCTTGTCAAAAAAGCCAATAAAAAGGTCACCTGTCACTTTGCCTTGTGCATGAGATACAGAGGAAACCCAGACACAGGAAACCAGCAAAGACGTTTCCACTGCAGATTACTGCTATAGATTACTACTAGCCCCACTACTACTACTACTACTACTACTACTAATAGTAATAATAATAACAATAATAATAATAATAATAATAATAATAATGATGATGATGATGATTATGATGATGATAACTTCCCTTACAATATAAGGTGACTGTTGTCATGATTGGGTGCTATGTACATAAAAAAGAATTGAACTGCCTTTAATTCAGCTCCTGGCATCCTTTGACACTGCTTTGATCCTACCCTTGGACGTGGAGAGGTTAGAATAGAAGACACTGATTCTGTGGTCAGGTCAGAATAAGGATCATCAAAGATTCATTAAACACAAAATGATGATGTTTGTAAATCCGTATTAATGGTATTAAGTTGTGCGTGGATACATGTTGCATGTGCAAAAGCAAATTAAAATGAAATCTCAGATAAACTGGGTGACAGTGGTGGGACACCACAGAGACGGTCACAGGAGTGGAGCAGAGCGGGAGCAGGGCCAAAGCCATGGAAGGAGGGATTCAAATAGCCCTGCAGAGCACTGACCCGGTCTTCTGCAATTCCTGTAATCTCAACACTTAACACACACACATACACAAACAGCAACCCTGCAAAAAGACACCACAAATCCAAGCTGCTACTTCCAGACTTACAAAAATGAAATCTTTTAGAAATGATCAGTTTGTATCACAATTTTTTTTTGCTGATTTTACAATTAGCAAAAAATTTAGGCCATCAATTTATAATTTTTTTTTTCATTTCCACTTTGTTGTGTCAACAAACACTGCACAGCCAATGTTAATGCAGCATTAGTGTGGACACTACACAAAAAATTCCCCCAAACCAGCTCTAGCTGTATCAGAGAAAATGCACACTGTGCAACTGCAATAAAAGTCAGTGAGATGATTTAAAACAGCTTGAAAAGCTCTCTTTGCCGTTTTATCACTTAAGGAACATGATGGAAAAGTTTTACTGCTGTTTGAGTGTAAAAACTTTGACCTCAATTGCTTTAGAGATAAAAACAAAACGACTTGTTCATAGCATAGTTCACTGTGGAAAAGTTTGAAAACCTCTGACTATAAACACAAACAGCACGTAGCATCTATTAAAAAATGATTAATTAGCGTATTTATCTTGATTATTGCATTGTCCTCTTTTTTTCTAGTGTGTTTTATTCTAGTGGGGGGGGGGGGGGTCAAGGTTATTATAGTCATAATATGTAATAAAAACAAAACAATTTAAGTCACCTTAAAGAAGAAAAACTAGACTTGAATTCAAATTAACTGAAAAGATATTTTCTAATCGAAAGCTAAAAAACCTACATGAGGTGTAACGCCCTGATTAGCAGGCACATGTGGGCTAAGTTATGAGCAGGCAGATGTTTGGTGAATGCTCTTTAGAGCAACATCTAGTCCACCAGGCTTGACGTGGGCGTCAGCAGGTTGTTTTGTGGTCCTGAAGAGCCCAAAATGGGACACATCAGACATGTCGGTGAACCTCGCTGAGCTGCAGCAGACACACACACACTGACTCAGCAACTTCAATGAAGGACAAATTTGACTCGTAGGGAAATGCAGATGTGGGCTACATTTGGCCCACTGACACATGTGCAAAGTCACATGTTTCTATCAAATGCACCTCTTAAACTTACAGACGCCCTTTTTGTTGACATACTTTAGATACGGTTTATGAACAATAACTGAACCAAGTACATGAAAACCGGTAGAAATACAAAACTGCTGATATTTTGTTACCTTTATGTTTGTAATACTGTTGTTAAACACCTAAAAAGCAGCAGTTTTGCTGGAGGCAAGGAGATCAGATATGTAAACTTTGAACAACAGATTGAAAAAAATACATTTCCAGTCTGTTGAAGTGAGGCACAGCAGTCTTTGTTTGCTGGATCAAAAAGTATTATTTATTCCTCATACAAGACTGACGATCAGTCTGTGGCAGCTACAACCTGGAACAGCTTACCACTACAGCTATGTTTTGTTAACTCTGTGACCTTTTTAGAAAAGCAGGTGAAAGCTTTTCTGCTTAACCAGGCCTTCTGTTCAGATTGTTTTCTGGTTTATTGTGGGTTTTTGCTATTATTTGTATCCATAATGAATGTCTTTTCTAAATGTGTTTTTTGTAAGGTGCTTTGTGACTGTATGCCTGTAAGAGGTGCTCTATAAAAAAATCGTTATTTACTTGACTGTTGATAAGATAAGAGTGCGGAAAGATCAGAACAGGGAACAGATGGGCGAAACGGAGACACATCAAACGCACCTCACTCCAAGCTGATCCAGAGCAACAATCAGGCAGGAGTCAGAAAAATGAAGCTTGCCTTTCATACAACCCCAATTCCAAAAGATATTGGTTGTTGTGTGAAAGTGTGTGTGAAAAAAAAAACTCAATACAATGATTTGCAAATCTCATAAACTCACATTTTCAAAATAGAACACAGAAAAAATGTTGAATGTTTAAACCAATAAAATTTTAAATTTGATGGCAGCACCAAATGTAACAGTAATCATCTAAGATCTGTTCTGCAAAAAATTCATTTGCCCTTCTGCAAACGCTGAAGATCAAAAGCACAACAGGTTTAGGGGTGTAAGCAGAGGTGAGGTGCCCACGAGAAAAACGCTTGTAGTTGCTTTATGTTCATGCCCTTTTGCAGCTGAGTTTTGAGCTTTTTTAAGAACCGTTTGGAGCTCAGAATCCACAAAAAGGAAATATCTGAGTTGAACACATGAATACAGAGGGTTTCACTTCTTTGTTGAAGCGCCGGGGTCAGCAAGTTCAGCAGGCTGAGGGATTAGAGAACTAGTGTGTGTGTTCTGCACGTAGCAAACGTATGTGCGTGTGTGTGTGTGTGACCTGTTGAAGTCAGCTCATTGACAAAGAATCACAAAGTCAAACAACAGAGGGAATATTTGTTTATGTGTCTGTGGGTGTTCCTCTACATTTCTTTTTAATAATCAGTTTAAGTACTGAGGAGTGGTACTGTGGTCTTTGAATGCTCAGGTTGCGTTCACAAGAGCCTTAACTCTCCACATAGCAACGCCATGCCTTTATTTGCTTGAACACTGGGGGCTCTGGAAAAAAACAGGTTGAACCAGGCTTTACATTTTCTGTTATGTAATGTGCTACATTACCCATTCAAGTGCTTGCATGTACACATCCTTAGGTATTATGGTATTTGGCAGGTAAAGATCGGTTAGTGAAATTACCCAACTTGGAAGAAATCCCAGCTGGTTTGTACTCTGCGCTCTGGCAGTAGACACATGTGATCATGTGATCTGTTCTGGTGCTTCTGTAGCTCTGAGGGTCTTTGAGGATTTTGAAATGACCGTACAATGAAATAAGATAATACAAGTAACGTTTATGGGAAAAGTCCTTTGTCATAGTAGATGAAATAACAACATCTGCACCAGCATCAGAATTAGTAGCAATAGCAACAGTAAAAATAATATTTTAACTTGTCACAGCAGGAAAAACACAGGTGAGGGTAACAATGGCAGAGCCGGGTTTATTGGTAAACTCATGGAATAAACCAGGTAGATGTGGATATGTAGGGCTTGTAGAAAGGGCATGAAATTTCTGGTGTAGGAGTTTTTATCTTTCAGTTTTTTGGTCCACTTCTAGTCTGAATGCTCCTGGCTTGGTTTTCTTTTCCAGCCCAGGATATTACTGTTTGTACATACACCATGCTTAGACCTTGCATTAGTGCAAATCCATTTCCTCAGCCAATGCTGATTCCAGCTCTCGTACATACTCGCTTTCCAGCCAGTGCTTCAACAAGATGCTCGAAATATCAGTGTCCTTGAGTTTAAACTAATTTATTGTGTTCATAAATACTGTGCATGGGTGGGGCAGACGGGAAATAGGGTTAATATCTATTCACAGTAATAGGGGTGTTTATCTGTCCCTTAGCAACACTGTTGGCTTATTGACCAGATTTGGAGCAACAAGGAAAATGAGAGGAGATAAAAGAGCCGACTGGGCTGAGCTTCAAAAGAAGCAAAACACAAGAGAAATCCAAGCCCTGAACATTCATTTTGTTAATCTGTGTTGATCCATCCCCTCATTAAGACCTGCAGAGTCACCATTACATGTTCAGTCCTGTTGGACATTTGAACTTACCTCAGACTTTGGCTCAGTCCTCTGCAATCTAATGTTTTAAATTAATTGCTCCAATTTTGATTCTTTTGCCTAAGAAAAATATTCATTGACACTAAAGCTCTTTACCAACATTAAGCAACTGTTACCTGCCAAAGCAAATGCCAGGTTTCTGCTTTGGTTTTGTTTTCGTTTTTATTATTGTAGTTTTCTCCTTCATGTTTCATAGTTTTTGCTCTTTTCAGTGTTTCCGTTTTCGTGTCTTTGATTTAGCAATATTCTGTTTTATTTTATTTTCATTCTCTTTAGATTAATACCTTTTTCCTCCTTTCTGATTGTTTGACCATGCACTCATTGGTTCTACCCGTTCTCAGGTAGTTTCCTGTGTATAGTATACAGTAGTTTTTTCATTTGCTGTCTTCTGTATTGTAACCCTCCTGTTGGCAGTCTTGTTTATGAATTCCAGTTTCAGTTACACTGGCCTTCTGTTTTGTGTTTTTTTTTTGTATGTAAATCTGCTTCTGATCTCTGCGTTTTGGTAGCCAATGCATTTTCTTATCATGTAATGGTTCATTTATTATTAACTCTAATAATAATATTTTGCTGTATTTTATAGACATGCAGTAAATCTGTATTCTGTTGGATTCTGTAATTCTGCAATCCTGCTTATTTTTCTCCAGGCGAGAGTTCGTGAGCCACATGAACTCCAAATACCCTCCAATATGATCTCAACGAGCTACACGAGGAAAAGTAGTTAAAGAAACACGTTAGAGCATAAAGAGGTAGAAGTAGATTATGAAAAATTGTTTTTCCATTGCGTTTTTCCACATTTAGTCAGACCAGTGTCCATAACTGCTGCTGCTGCAGGCTGTAAAACACAATGGTGATTTAGACTTCTTGCTCAGACAAAAGTATTCATTTATACAAACACTTTCTTGACATCAATTCTTCTTGCTTCCTGCTACAAAAGACAGTAAAAAGTCCAAAACTAATGACCTCCCCCTGCTTCTACAGAGCCAAGAAGTGGGCCTGAGTAAAGCACGAACTATTGGACTAGTTTGCTCTGTGAGCCTTAGTTTGACAACCCTTCTGGAAATGACACAAGTAAAATATTCTGCTTGAGCAGAAATTTCCCGTACTAAGTACACTTGCTTAGTTTTTATTCTGGAATCCCTGACATTAATTGTTTGTTTTTTTCTTTTTAACCATTGTGTGAACTTTCAAGATGAATCCTGCAAAAATACTGCGCTTCAAAACCACCACATAATCCAGAGGAGCCCAGAGATGCTCACAAACCTCCCTCCCTATTTTCAGTGTTTGGAAAAAACCTGTTGCACCACTGAAAAAGGTGGGAAAGCTTAGTGTTAGCCTGACAGCTCGACCAGAGAAAATAAAAAAGCAGCTATAAAGACAGCTGTAAAAACTATGATAGTTTTTGTTTTTCTAACTCAGTAGCTACCTAAAAACAAATGAACCAGATTGGAGATAATAGTATTTCAGATTAAGTACAGATAAAAACAGATATGAGTGTTGCAACATTGGTCATTGCCCTCAATGCAGAGAGTAAAAGATCATTTAAAAGTAGAAAGGATGAGGAGGATCTCCAGTATATTAGTGGGGTTATAAGGACCACAAAAACACTCAAGTTGTTGCATAAAGACTTCATCAAATGATGGATTTTGTTTAATTTTTGCCCCTTTTAAAAAAATAATAATTGAAAAAATGCAAACCTCACATCTAAGTTTGCAGTTGTAATCAATAGCTGACACACTGTTGAAACAATCAATCCAAACAAATTCACATGAACACTGAACTGAAGTCTTGGCTTTCACGAAAAAATCTTTAATGAGTAGCAGGCCCTTCAGTGGAAAAATCTAAGAAAATAGCCTTTTAATGATTAACACTATTAGAGTGGGGAAACTAATGCGAGCAAAAGAAACAAGGGTAAAAAAAAAAGTGCACTTTAGACTCTGAAATGTTAATGTGTTAATCAGATAAGCACAGAGTACTGTGAGAAAGGTCAAACCCAAGAATGGACGAAAGATAAAAAGGGAAAGGAGGAAAGGAAAGTTTGGAAAATTTGGTTTAAAATCAGCAAGAAAGTATTAATGAGTTAGGACGTGAGCAGTTTAAAATATCCAAGGAAATCGTTTTTTTACTCACAAAGAAAAACAAAGAGACTCAGAATGACCAAAGACAGGACAGAAGAGACTGCAAAGTGATTCAAAGCAACAATAAACTGCTTGTGCTGATGACAACAAGTCTCACAACTTTTCTAGATTACTTAGATTAAACACAGTAAGATTAGTTTTCACCTTCTCATCTCGTCTCCAAAAAGGCAAACACTTTGTTTAAAAAGCTGTTTGATGGAGTATTGGTTATATTAAGAGATGTGAAATCTCATAAATCTCTCTTATCTTCCACATACGGAGGCACCTGGCCAGCGTCATTAGAGACTCTAGGCTGCTTAAATTCACTGAAACAGAGATAGCTGACAAAAATATGCATCTCCATCCACTGAATCACAGTCTACAGACTGTAACCAGGTGAGGATTACACTGGAGCGCCTCATGTTGACCCTGGTTTTCCTTCATGATGCCCTGCAACTGGAATAGCTACAAAAATATACAGAAATATTACCTGTGATGTCAGATTACTGCGTATGCACTGCATGGGAGGGGTTTTAGTACACAACCATATGAAAATACATTTTTGGATAATTTAGTAAGAACTCCTTTGCATGCATTTATGTACATTAAAGGTATGCAAACTTTAGGCTGCGAGGGAGAGTTGCAGGGGGATGTGTGCAGTAAAAGATGTGCAGTACTGATGTTGCGTCCTGTGACACAGAGGTCACGTGAAAATTATCAGGTTTTTAAGTTATCTTCAGTATCGCAACAATTCGCTAATTGTTAGCCAGCATACCACTGGACGTATAAACCGAAGCTGCTAATAGATAAGCAGGCATGCTTTTCGGGGAAAATACATTTTTAAAAATCAGGTTCATGTTAAACTTCCTGTTAAATATGCAACAGAATTGCAATTCCCAAACTGGAGCTTATCATCAAAATTTATTCACTCATTCTTATAGGAAACTTTTGTAAACGTTAATTCAGCATTGCTGCATATACATGTGCATCAAATGCTCTCTGTGTACAATTACTTTTAAGACAGAGAGCAACTTTAATATACTGAAGTAGGAAACGGGACTCATGGCATGACAGTTTAAGATAATATATTTATTTAAAATGAACAATAGTACTGTCCTTCTACCAACAACATGTACACACAGACCTATGTGTGCATGTCATGGGTAACAGAATCCTTTAGAACTTAATTATAAGTTACAATAGTTTTTTTGTGCCTGAAATAGTTAATCTGTCTAACAGAATTTTTTCAGTTACTTAATTACACATCAGCCATTCTAGTGAAAGTCTGACCAGTTTTCTGAAGTTACAAATATTCAGAGTCTCTTATTTTTCTGGTTTCTTTCTTCCAGTTATAGATCAGTATTTCTGTCATTTATTACCGTTTTTCCACTGAATCAATGATCCCAATTTTGAACCAATCCCAAACATTTCCAATAAAAAATAACCAGTAGTAGTTCCCAAAAAATAAAATAAAAAATCAGGTCCAAAAACTCAGGTTCACTGCCAGTGTTTTGGCACTGCAGCAAACAATGGAGCCTGTGGAGTCTGGCTAGTGATTTTCATTCCACGTAAGTTACCCCAACTGTCCCTAAAAAACACATTAAAATGTTTGGTTCTCAAACCTGCTGAAATGTAGGCCAGCTCTCATGAGTCACCAAGGCCGAACTGGCTCCACACCTTTAAAAGAAAACAGAAAAAGTTAAACCTATGTGTGTTCTTCATAACTTCTTCTAACACTGAAAACACACATTAAGGCTACTGTAACTTTCTGTAATTAGATCTGTTTTCCTCTAATACTAATCTCACATAACACACCAAACAGGCTAGAGCACACTATTTTGTCACTGAAACCATCTCCCATACAAAGGAGAAAAACAAGTTATTTTTTCTACTTATGAAATAGTGATAGCTTAGCTTGATAATCAGACTCACTTCCACGTTGGGTCACTTCATTCAGCTTGTTTAAAAATCACTGAACAAAATCAGATGACTCACAGGTGTCAGGGCTTGAAAAGGCCCATCCTGTTTTTTGATTAAACGGCAATAATCCTTTCTGTCATCGTTGTATTTTTACTCAGTTGTATATAGTATTTGTATTTGTATTCTATTTTTATCTTATTGTATATTTATTTTATTTTATTCTACTGTATATAGTATTTTATTTTATTCTATTCTGTACAGTTGTGTACTGTATTTATTCTTATTGTATTCTAATTTTTGCCTCATAACTTTTGCACTGTCCACTTCCTGCTGTGACAAAACAAATTTCCCACGTGTGGGACTAATAAAGGTTATCTTATCTTATCTTATCTTATCTTATCTTATCTTATTAATCAGACAAGTAACTGATGTTGATTACAACATAAACATGCACAAAGCACCTTCTTAGAAAAAGGGATTCAACCATTTTAAGAAACCTGAAGCATTAAAGCAAATCACGCAACCCTTTCTGCAGACGTCAACCACTGCATTTCAGGAAGTGATTCAGCACAACGCTGAATAATTATTATATAACTCATCTCCACCTGCATAACTGTGGTCAGATCAACTTTTGAATTGACAAGCTGAAAGTTCTGATATGCTTGATGGGCTGGTGGAGCCAATTTAGTTGTTCTGCAAACTTTAAGGTGAATGCTTGCTGCCAGGGCTTCTAAACTTTGAAAGATGTTATCTAAAAGGATCCCTGTCCTCTTTTAATCTTTTAAAACTAAAACATTATATTATATATATTCACTACATCACAGTATTTATATTGTTTAAACTGTGTTAATGTTACTTAAGTAACTTTGCATTTTTGGGTGAATTAGTAATTTTCTGTGAACTGTCCATTACTCTGGAATTAAGCAATTACAGTGTGAGAAAGATTATACCAAGTCAAAAACCCACATATGCACACTTGCCTTAAAATGCAGCCTTTTTAATTTGTTAAGCCTCTCATCTGCTGTCAGAAGCTTCATGACACCTAAAAAGGGTTGAATCCCTCAGTAGATTGACCGAGTATGAAGGACTGAAACTACTGATTTAAAATACATAATTGATTCAAAAAATAATATCCACGTAAACAAAGTATAAAAATAAGTACTTTTTAAAATCCTATGCCTTTATTTTTGATTTTGGCCATTTTGGTCCTCCGTAACTTACGCACACTAAAATGAAAATGTTCAAGAAGCTCAATGCGAGTCTGAGAAATTTAAATGTCACACATTTAAATGTCTCATGCAAATATTTCTAAAGAACCAAGATCGATAGTTCAAACTGTTGCACAAGTTACTGGGAAGTGTAGCTGCTATGTCAACATCAAACATCAGACTTGTTCCCCTCAGCCAAGAGGAAGATGGTCGTTGGAAGATGGACAGTGTTAAGTTTGTGAGAAGGTTTGTTGCCAAGCACGTGGACAAAGAGTGCTGTTTCTGCCCCTACAGCAAAGAACTACATCCACACCAATCAGTCAGCCTCTCTGCACAAAGAAAAAATTAATACATAAGCTAATTTATATAATAGTTTAATCCAATTTTCAACAAACTCCTCTGTCAATAAGAGGGTATGAACCAGACTGAGGCTGGACTGAAGAGAGAGGGAGGGGAAAGGGGTCTTACAGGGTCAGGGGTCAGTTTAGCCTGCAGTCTGAGTAACTCCATTTGATCTACAATTTGATCGCCCATATACCTAAAAACAACTCACCTGGCTGAGCAGTCAGTCTGTGTACTAAAGGCTGCAGTCCTTCTCCAGTGTTCTTTCCATCTCACTCTTTCCCCACTTTCTGAACATGTCCCATGTAATAAAGAAAAAGATGCCCAAAAATATTATATAATTAAAAAAAATATTAATAACATTCCTCACACAGACCAGGCCTCAGACAAGTGAGCTGTCCCAGTTTTACAGCTCAGTCTTTTATTATACAAAGGCCATGTCCAGATGAAACCTGATCAGTTTACAGAAGTAAAAAATAATACATTCTCTTTGTAAAGTATAATATGTTTTTTCACTTTAATTTCATGTTTAATTAAAAATAGCAGAAGGAAACATGATTAGTGATAATACATTTCAACAGATGGTGCGTTTCAGAGAACAAAACTTCTGCAGTGTTTGATTTAACGTTTTTTTCACCAGTCTGAGAAAGACTGCATGAACAAAATTGTTAATAATTAGGTTTATCACAGTAAAATTGCAAAGAATTTGGTCATTTTTGCCGCAGCACATAATATCATTAAAATACTTAGAGAATCCAGCGAAATCTCAAAGTGGTGAAAACAAGCACTGAGTGCTATGACCTCCAGTCTCTGCAGCAACGACTAATGTGATTATGTGGTTGAAATCACTGCATAAGTTCAGGAACTCTTTTGAAAATCATTGCTAGTGAACAAATAAATAATAGGAATAAAAATTAACCATGTAAAGAAAAACGCAGATATATACAGAATCCATAAATGTTGTTGTCTGGGTTAAAAAACGTGACTTTTTAAAAGTACCTTTTAATGCAGGATGGGTGAATCTTAATGCACTGCTGGTCCATACGACAGACATCTTCACAACCTAAAGCTTACCATATTTTATTATCTGTTTTACTCTAAACAAAACCATCATTTACAAGATAAACTTCACAGTGATTAGAGGAAGACTTTAAAAAGAGCATTTAAAATCATAAACCCATCAAGAAAGTGTTTACTGGTTTCATAAATAAACTGAGAAGTTGGGTAATTTTCTCATAGGTGTCTCATAGAAGACACTTACAAATGTGGATTGCACAACACTGGACATTATATTTCTTCATTTCCATTTAATACTTGTACAGCTGCTGTTATTGTTCTATATTTCTTCATGCATTCTTATATATTTCTATACTGTGTATTGTGTATTTTGTTGTACAGTTATTTTATTTTCAACTTTAATTTTTATATTTTATTTTATTCCATCCTGGTTAAATTTACCCTTTTTAATTTTCATATTTATTTCCTATTCTATTCATAGTCTTTTTTTTTTCTTTAGGTCACGAGCAGTTGTCTAAGCATTTCACTGCATATCGTACTATGTATGACTGTATATGTGATAAATAAAATTTGAATTTGAATTTGAGATGTCTGTGTGTTGAGATGTGGTTTTGCATGTAATTTCCAGGAAAAGCCTTGAATAAAAAGCGTTTAATGAAGCAGTCAGTAGAAAATGGTTAATTGCATATATGGAAACTGTTAAAGTGAACCTGAGAATCCTCTGACATCTTACATCGTGGCCATCTCGTGTGTGAGAAACCGTCACATCCGTGTAAAAAGTCTTACGTTGCATTTCTCATGTGTTGCTGTTTTCTTTGGTCTGTGTGAAGCTCATTCGGTGTCTGAGCATCACTGTACCTCGCTGTGTCTCCGTCTGTCCCTGGGAAAACGGCAGAGGAGGAATGCTTTGTGTACTTTTAACCCTTCACAGGCCCCTTTGTCTCGCTCTGAGCTGTTCATCCTCTGCCTGTGATCTCTGCTCTTTAAAGCAGATCCGGGTGACGTCAGCTCTCAAATGCCCGCTGACAGACAATAGAAGGCATCCTGGAGAGGATTACGCAGTGACTCACAGAGGATCGCTCGGTTACCAAAAGGCTTCTTTAAACTCACACCGCATTGCTTTTCACGGCACGGCCAGTGAGAGCTGTTTATTTGAAACCTGAATTATTTTTATGAATGGTAACAAAAATAACAGGTGTGTTGTAGATAAACTGAACAATGAAAAATATTCAAATACTCTCATGAGACATGTCAGTGAATGCAAGTCACCGTAAGTAAATGAGCTGGTCTAACGCTTCTCAGTGACTGTGCAAGTATCGTTCCTGGGAGGGTTTCGAATTCTATTTCACTGGAGACCATGCTTTGTAATGAAAATCCCATCAGGGACCAAATATACTGATTATTAACAGTTCAGTTTAATTAAGCAAAATACTTTTTGATTACAGTTGCACAAGCGGGCTATCCTGCAGCCAAGTCAAGCCTGAAGATAACATGATGACACACTGCACAACCCCACCAAAAATCTCATAAACTTGTATTTTCTCCACAATAGAACACAGAAAGCATATCAAATGTGTAAACTGAGAAAAATGTATCATTTTAAGAAAAATATCATTTTGAATTTGAACACATCTCAAACAGTTGGGGTCAAAAAGTAGCACAGCCATTATAGCACTGTGTAACATCCCACCTTCTTTTACCAACAGTCCCTAACCGTCTGGGAACTGAGGAGACTGTTTACTGGACTTCAGGGAGAAGGATGCTGTCCCCTTCTTGTCTGATACATTATTGCTCAAAAGTCCAGCAGTTGTCATATTTTTCATTTCATTGTGTCCCAAATGTTTTCCGTTAATGAAGAGTCTGGTCTGCAGACAGCTCAGTTCAGCTCCTGGATTCTTCTACTACAAAGCCATGTTGTTGTAATAAATGCTTGACGTTGTCTAGCTGAAATATGCAAAGCCTTTCCTGAGAAAGATGTTATCTGACTGGGAGCATTTTTCAGCATTGATGGTGCCAGTTCTATAAGCACTGGTCTACCCCCATACCATGCAGGCTTTTGACCATGAGCCAGACGGTCCCTCTCCTCTTTAGCCCGGAGGATATGGTGTCCAGGTTTCCCTGTTTCAAATTAACCTAATTAGCTGGAAAATTTTCCTCCAGCTGCTTTTATAAACCAACACCTACTTTTTCAGCCCAACTTGTTGGCCCGACGTGTTGCTGCCATTAGATTCATAATGAGCTATTATTATTTTTTCTTTAAATGGCAAAATGTCTTAATTTAGATATTTCATGTGTTTCCATTTTCTACACTCTGTTTTTATTTAATTTTACATTAGAATTGCAGGTGTAGTTGAAAGCCATGTAGCTTACCTGTAACACACAGCCCAGCCTTTTGCACAAAACTGGCTGCATATAAAAAAAGGAAACTTGGCTTTCGCTTTGAGATTTGGCTCAAATAAACTTATGGCGCAGTTGTAGCATTCCTTCCTTATCTGTGCCTCCATGTTTATGCTGCTATGTGGATACACACATCATAATGACCAAGCAAATTCTGTTCTTTGAAATTATAAATCATCTTTGGATCTTTACACTCTGTTAAGACACAGACTGCTCGGTCTCAGCAGAAAATATTTGCCTTCAGTATTTTTGTTTTGTTTTTGAGCATGGGTGCTGCAGAAGGTGTGGCAGTCTGTGTATTGGGCATGTGCACAAGACACGTGTTGCTGTGCCTGCTATATTTACACCTACACATGCAAATGTTTTTGAGAAAGTAAAGACATTGTAAGTTTGACATGTGAGTTAGTGTAGAGAAAAAGCAAATCATTTATACATTTGTTTCATGTTACACACACCAACACATAAAACTAAAGGTATTTTTTTACCATCCATCCATCCATCTTCATCCGCTTTATCCGAGGCCGGGTCGCGGGGGCAACAGCCTAAGCAAAGAGGCCCAGACCTCCCTCTCCCCAGCCACCTCCTCCAGCTTATCCGGGGGAATACCAAGGCGTTCCCAGGCCAGCCGAGAGATATAATCTCTCCAGCGTGTCCTGGGTCTGCCCCGGGGCCTCCTCCCGGTGGGACATGCCTGGAACACCTCACCCAGGAGGCGCCCAGGGGGCATCCTTGTCAGATGCCCGAACCACCTCAGCTGGCTCCTTTCGATGTGGAGCAGCAGCTGCTCTACTCTGAGCCCCTCCCGGATGGCCGAACTTCTCACCCTATCTCTAAGGGAGAGGCCAGCCACCCTTCGGAGGAAGCTCATTTCTGCCGCTTGTATCCGCGATCTCGTTCTTTCGGTCACTACCCACAGCTCGTGGCCATAGGTGAGGGTAGGGACGTAGATCGACCGGTAAATTGAGAGCTTCGCTTTTACACTCAGCTCCCTCTTCACCACGACGGACCGGTGCAGCGTCCGCATTACTGCAGCTGCAGCCCCAATCCGTCTGTCGATCTCCGGCTCCCTTCTCCCATCACTCGCGAACAAGACCCCGAGATACTTGAACTCCTCCACTTGGGGCAGGAACTCATCCCCGACCCGGAGTGGGCACTCCACCCTTTTCCGGCTGAGAACCATGGCCTCAGATTTGGAGGTGCTGATCCTCATTCCCGCTGCTTCACACTCGGCTGCGAACCGTTCCAGTGCGAGCTGGAGGCCCTCACCCGATGAAGCCAACAGAACCACATCATCTGCAAAAATCAGAGATGAGATTCTGAGGCCACCAAAGCGAAAGCCCTCCGCCACTTGGCTGCGCCTAGAAATCCTGTCCATAAAAATTATGAACAGAACCGGAGACAAAGGGCAGCCCTGGCGGAGCCCATCACCCACCGGGAACGAGTCCGACTTATTGCCGGCAATGCGAACCAAGCTCTTGCAACGGTTGTATAGGGATCGAATGGCCCGTAGCAATGGGCCAGACACCCCATATTCCCGCAACACCTCCCACAGGACACCCCGAGGGACACGGTCGAATGCCTTCTCCAAGTCCACAAAACACATGTAGACTGGTTGGGCAAACTCCCATGCACCCTCAAGTATCCTGGAGAGGATAAAGAGCTGGTCCAGTGTTCCGCGACCAGGACGAAAATCGCATTGTTCCTCCTGTATCCGAGGTTCGACTAACGGACGAACTCTCCTTTCCAGCACCCTGGCATAGACTTTCCCAGGGAGGCTGAGGAGTGTGATCCCCCTGTAGTTGGAACACACCCTCCGGTCCCCTTTCTTAAAGATGGGGACCACCACCCCGGTCTGCCAGTCCACAGGTACTGCCCCTGATCTCCACGCAACATTGCAGAGGCGTGTCAACCAGGACAGCCCTACAACGTCCAGAGCCTTCAGGAACTCGGGGCGGACCTCATCAACACCAGGGGCTCTGCCACCAAGGAGTTGTTTAACTGCCTCAGTGACCTCGCCCCCGGAAATTGGCGGGTTATTCCCCTCATCCCCAGACTCTGCTTCCTCCTCGGAAGACGTGTCAGTGGGATTAAGGAGGTCCTCGAAGTATTCCTTCCACCGCCTGACAATTTTCTCAGTCGACGTCAGCAGCGCTCCGCCAGCACTATACACAGTGCAGGTAGAGCACCGCTTTCCCCTCCTGAGACGTCTGACGGTTTGCCAGAATCTCTTCGAGGCAGTCCGAAAGTCTTTTTCCATGGCCTCTCCGAACTCCTCCCACACCCGAGTTTTTGCTTCAGCCACTGCCCGAGCCGCATTCCGCTTGGCCTGTCGATACCTGTCGGCTGCCTCCGGAGTCCCACAGGCTAACCAAGACTCAATGTCCCCAGTCTCCCTCGGAATGCTGTTGAAGCTCTGTCGGAGGTGTGCGTTGAAGATCTCGCGGACTGGGGCCTCTGCTAGACGTTCCCAGCACACCCTCACTACGCGTTTAGGTGCACCAGGTCTGTCCAGCGTCCTCCCCCGCCACCTGATCCAACTCACCACCAGGTGGTGATCAGTTGACAGCTCAGCCCCTCTCTTTACCCGAGTGTCCAGAACATATGGTCGCAGGTCTGCTGATACGATTACAAAATCGATCATCGACCTACGGCCTAGAGCGTCCTGGTGCCACGTGCACTTATGGACACTCTTATGTTCGAACAGGGTGTTCGTTATGGCCAAACTGTGATTAGCACAGAAGTCCAATAACAGAGCACCGCTCGGGTTCAGATCAGGGAGGCCGTTCCTCCCAATCACGCCCCTCCAGGTCTCGCTGTCGTTACCCACGTGAGCATTGAAGTCTCCCAGCAGGACAACAGAGTCTCCAGGTGGAGCACCCTTCAGCACCCCCCCCCCCCCCCCCCCAGGGACTCTAAGAAGGCTGGGTACTCTGAACTGCCACTCGGCGCATAAGCGCAGATGACAGTCAGGACCCGTTCCCCGACCCTAAGGCGCAGGGAACAAACCCTCTCGTCCACCGGGAAAAACCCCAACGTACCGGCAGCAAGCCGAGGGGATATTAGGATACCCACCCCAGCCCGCCGCCTCTCACCAGGGGCAGCTCCAGACTGAGACAGAGTCCAGCCCCTCTCCAGGAGACTGGTTCCAGAGCCCAAGCCATGTGTAGAGGTGAGCCCGACTATATCTAGCCGGTACCTCTCAACCTCACGCACTAACTCAGGCTCCTTCCCCACCAGAGAGGTGACATTCCATGTCCCTATTGCCAGTCTTGGCAGCCGGGGGTCAGTCCGCCAGGGCCTCCGCTCCTGGCCGCCACCCGACACACAATGCACCCGACCCTTATGGCGCCTCCTGCGGGTGGTGGGCCTGCGGGAGGATGGGCCCATGTCTCCTCTTCGGGCTGTGCCCGGCCGGGCCCCATGGACTAAGGCCCGGCCACCAGACGCTCGCCCTCGGGCACCCTCCCCGGGCCTGGCTCCAGGGCGGGGCCCCGGTAACCCTATCCCGGGCAGGGTAAACTGTTCCCTCGGTGTCCTTTTCATAAGGGTCTTATGAATCGCTCATTGTCTGGTCCCTCACCCAGGGCCAATTTGCCATGGGAGACCCTACCAGGGGGCAAAAGCCCCCAGACAACATAGCCCCTGGGATCCCTGTGACACACAAACCCCTCCACCACGATAAGGTAGCAATTCAAGGAGGGGTATATTTTTTACCAGCAAATATATTATTGTGTGGCATGAAATAGACCAGTGAGATCAAAAAATAAAGCAGTTATTGGAATTACTCAACTTTTTTCTTTTTAACATTTTCCTTTATCTAAAGCTGGCAAATGAAAGGAAAACCTGAACCATTCACTTCTACGGTGATTAGCTCTGTTATGCTGTGGTTCCAAATCTTTTTATCTAAACATGATGTAAAACCACATCTGCATTTGCCATTGTGTAATTTGTGGCTTTTCTAAGTGATCATTTCACAAGAACAGTAGTCTGATGATTCCCTACGAGGAGGTAAAAGCGGAGACGAAGAACATCTTTTTAGCTGGAAACGCACTCTTTGAACAGAAGAGGCAGGCACCTGCAGAAGCTGGTTGGGGGGAGAGAGAGAGACTACAAACAATAAACAGGACAAAAGACAAACTAAAGGAGAGAGAAGACAAAAGTTAATGACACGCAACACATGAAAATAGAGGACTGAAGGAGAAGTGCTTGCTGCATCTTGGGAAGTCCCCCTATAGCCTGAAACTAACTAAGGGAGGATTCAGCATCATATGATCCAGCTCTAACTAGACCAAAGCTTTGTCAAATATCAAAGTTTGAAGTCTGATCTGAGGGCAAGGTTTTTTTATTTGGATAATGTGGTGAAGTCTACTATAACCTTCTGAGGTTTCATGGTTAATGTCCCCAACCTTAAGCCCAGGGGCGTGTCTAGAGGGGTGCATTAGGTGGCACCATCCTCATTTGAAATAGTTCTCTCCCATCCCTCTTCAATGCCATTAGACCAGCGGTCCCCAACCTTTTTTGCGCCACGGACCAGTTTATGCCCGACAATATTTTCACAGACCGGCCTTTAAGGTGTCGCGGATAAATACAACAAAATAAAACTAGTACCGGTACTGAAAAAAGAAGATTTATTCATAACACACGTGAAAAGACCCAGAAAAACCGAGTTGACGATAAAAACGATAAGAAAATAACGCTAAAAACTGATAAAAACCCTGAAAACCATACATTTCACACCTGAGCCTCAACTCTCGCAGCCCGGTACCAAACGACTCACGGACCGGTACCGGGCCAAGGCCCGGGGGTTGGGGACCGCTGCATTAGACCACGCTACTGTTAATCTTACAATGCTCAAAACAATTAAGTGAGAGCATGATGAGGACAATTGTAAATTAATACAGAAGGAATGTAAATAGACCCATAATAGACCCATTTCTGTAGTATACTTACATATCTATACTATTGCTAATATATATTGTAATATATCTATATCACTAAAGCACTTCTGGATGGATGCAAACTGCATTTCGTTGCCCTGTACCTGTGCATGTGCAATGACAATAAAGTTGAATTCTATTCTATTCTATTCTATTCTAAATTACTGTACTTTTGTAAAGCACTTATTTGAGTGCTTTACAAAAGTACAGGAAAAGTACAGCAAATGAATTGGATGCTGTGTTGTCTAATGTTTGCACGTTGTAGGTATTTCCCCACTTTGTTGTGATCTGTATTTGAGTCTTACTCAAAAAACTAATGTATTATACATATTACACAGAACACTTTAATAATAAGTAATGCAGTGCATTATTTAATTACTCCCAGTAGAAAGTATTTTGTTAAACCACTTGTTACTTTACTTTTGCTGTAAAATGACCTGAAAACCACCGTCTCATAATTACCAATTAACAATATAAACCTGAGGCTACACACTGACAGAAATCCCTATCCTAACATATGATCTCTTTCTTTGTATTAACCTTTGAACACAAAGCCGAAAACACAAAGCAAAGATGAAACACAAAGCAAAGCGACTTCAAAACGGTCGTCATGGTGATGAACTGGTAGAAACGGAGGCTGGAGTCTGACTGCTCATGAGTTTGTTCACAGTTGAAGTTCAGGGTCTGGCTGCTGAGTTGGGGTCGGCATTCAGCTTTAACATCACTCTGGGTTCTTGGCTAACCCAGCGTTAGCATGCTGTCCGAGCAAGTGTTTGCAAAGAGCTGAAGTTGTGTTAACAGTATGATATAGTTGTTTCTGTCCTGGATGAAGTTTCCACTTTGCCATTGCACTCTCATCCTTTTGTGCAATAAAATATAAATAAAATGCCCATATCCACTCGGCAGACTGCTCCACTGTTTTCCTTCTCCAGCATATCAGCTGAAATCAGCTGATTGTAACTCAAGTGCAAGTGGAACAAATAGGCAAGCAGACTAACTAAAATGTGTTTTTTCAGTAAATTTGTTCCATTGTAAATTTGTCTTCTCACACAATTTTATTTAAAGGACTTTTACCTGCACTGTGGTGTAAAAATAACAATGAAAAAGGCTCAACTTAGAAGTAATTTTGAAAAGGTTTTTCCTTTAATTATTTATCTCAGGATAATGTTGGTGAAATTCCTGGAATGATTAGTACATCTATGAGTGACATTGAAAGTGTGTGATCATGTATAAGTTGTATAGTTTTAATGTTTTATTTAGGAACAGAATGGTGTGTATGTGTAAGTTTGGTGATGGAGTCTTTATTATGAATGAATGATGAATTTTTATGAATTATTATGTCTATTTTTTATGTTTTAGGACAACAGATGGAAATTAGCCCTTGGCTATAATCTGGTATGTTTACATTCATGTAATTTTTTTTACATTTATGTTCATTAACGTACACTGTCCTAAATAAATAAATTAAATTAAATACTGAAGGAAAAACATAAACCAGCTTATTTTATGTTGTTGGTTGCATATAAATGAATACAAAGTTGTTCTAGCTGATCAGCTTTGTCCTGACGACACATTTTTATCCTCATGGGAATGATGTGTTTCAGGATTCCCCTCTCCGTGGAGCATGTGCGCTGAATGAGGAAGAAAATTAAGTTAATCGTGTCCTACGACCTTTACCATCACCTGTACGGGATTTGGTATTAACATGTTATGTCAAGTGAAGTGAAGTGCACAGACCTGCTCTGATTGTTCTGGTGACACTTTTTCTTCTTAGTTTGCCATCTTTGTTTTTATGAAATAGCTGAACTCAAACATTTGGAGCACTTGGTGATCTGTTCTGTTAGGAAGGGTTCACAATAAATGGTTTCATGTCACTAACAGTCCTGTTCGTGTTTAAAATAGAAACCCAAGAAGGCAAAATAACTTATTTGCATGGCTGTGCCTGGCTTCAAACCTATAGCTTGTTGTCTGATTATGAGGTCTGGGTGTTTTGGAGATGCTTCTCTGTCGAAGCTTTCATCTCATATTGACTTTTAAAGACTTTGTTTAACTGATTCTGAAGTCCTGTGTTTTGCCTGCTTGTGTTAAAACCCCATTGAACATGATGACCATCACAGTCACTCTTCTGAGTAAGACTTTGTGGGGAAAGTAAAAGCCAAACAAGAAAAATCAATATTAAGATTTAAAAATAGGTAGATTTTCTGTCCGCTCTCATCACATTGGTTGTTATGATAACGATTATAAGGAAAAAGTGGATTTTTTTGTGGTGATTAAAAAAACAGATTCTGTCAAAAATTGAAAGTTACACAAGGACAACCCTACTGCAGGTGTGCTACTGTTAATTTGCACGAGGATCTGTTAAAGCTTGCATAACAGTCTGACTAAAAAAACAACAATCTTGCATGACACAAAGTCATCTAACGTGTTTTGGGATGTATAGCTGTTATTCCATACCAATCACTGCAGAACGTGGAAGGGAAATAGCCACACGCACATCTGAATTCGCTTCAATTTTAGCTCTAATGTGTTACAAAACATATAAAATCGTGCTTTGGGTTCTCAAACGTTAATTTCCAACCAATATTATATATGAATGTAGAAGGAAAAGTGGCCCACAAATGTACAATCTCAGAACGATTTTTTTTTTTTTTTTTTTTTTTTTTTTTTTACAAATGTATATCAAATAAATAGAAATAGAGGAAATGTGACTCCCTAATAATAAAAATATCTCAGAAACATCAGCTAGACATGAGACCTTTCAGGTTATTAAACTGTCATTATGCAGTGCTCTGTTTCAAGGGCACCTGGTGCTCTTAGAGGGGGAAGAAACAGAGGAGTGGCCACTCTGTTTGCATTGCAGGAAACTCAAACGCCACATGATGAAATCTGTTTTTTCGGAATAAAACAGTCTTAGCAGAAAAGTTAACGCGACGTCGCTTTAACAGCAGGGTAAACAACAAAAATACACAACCACGACTAAACTTTACCAGCTGTGAATGAAGTGTGGTGTAACGTATGGCAGCCATATTGGAGGAACTCCAGTGTGAGTCAGCCATGAAAGCTTATAGTCTTTTTAGACAGAAGTGTGTGAGAGGTGTGTCTCTTACTACTTTTATTTACTCTATATGTGTACATGGATTTGCTTTATCTTTATGTAATTAAAGTTTAGCTGATTCTGATGATTTAAATAAATCTGAATGCTCAGGGATTATATAACTGTTCCAGTGCTTTGTAGTGATGTTCAGCATGTTGGTTTTGCAGTCATCAGCTTCTTCACAAGCATCAGGGAAGTTCAAATTTTAGGTAAAACAGTCGTTAGGTCTTGTGAAACGGGAACACATCAAATGTGGATCCTGCAAACAGCTAAACATGGGAACAAAGGTTTTCTCATCAGTATGCGACATTTAAATGCTAGTTTTTCATGATACCATTGTTTAAAGAATTATAAGGATGCTTCTGACAGGACAGAGATCAAAGTATATTATATTTAACTAACAAAAATGAAAATAAAAACTAATTAACTTACTGAAACAATCATGTACACTTACGAAACTGAAATAAAAAATTTCAAGGAAACATCTTTAGCTTTAGTTTAAGAAAATTATATAAGGTTATAGAAGAAGCTACCAATAACTCGGAAAAAGTGAAAACTGGAGTTAAACTGAGATTCTCTAAATAATAAACTTAAACAAGCAGATCCACACTGCAAAACGACTATAAATACTGTAAGATTTTTTTAAAAGTCAAAATTTATAATAATCCAGAAGCAGATCTAAATTTGGCCTTTTTTCTCTCTTTTTTATTTATACAGAGACAATGACTATGTTATGCTGTAATAATAAAATAAGAAATGTGTCTTTTCTTTATTTCTTTTCTGTTTTCTTGTGCATTTATTTCTTAGTTATACAGACACGAGGACTGGCGTTTGTTTTAACAATAACGAAAGAAAATCCAGTCCATCCTGTCGTCGTCTCTCTCCATCTCGCAATATAGACGATTTTTGCTTCGCTTTACGCTGACGACGTAGCAGCGTAAAGATGGCGGCGTTCAGGGGGTAAAGCCGGGGCAGCGTCTAGGAAAGAGGCGTGATTCTTATTGGTCGACGGGGGAGGGGCCATCTGCACTGTTACATTAAACGAGTGAACGTGCTGCACGACGCAGGAGTTTGAGGCTCGCGTTGAACACGTGCGGGGGGAAAAAGAGAAGGCGGCTATAAAAGAAGGGGGCAGAGCCGCGACATGACAGACTGAGAGAAGAGAAGAAGCAGCAGAAACAGAAGACAGACGTGAAACCCTCGTGTCTCCTGAAAGGCTCAAACAGCACGCGGGGGACACAGAGCCTCACCTCCGGCGCGAATCAGTGAGTAGCCCGAGGCCACCATCTTTCTTCTTTATCCATTCATTTAGGTGAGCATCCATTGTGGCGTGAGTCATTGTCCTGAGTTCGTGGAGCGGTTAGATGGTGAGGGCAGGCTCCTGTCAGCCGGAGCTGGGAGCTGTGAGTCACGTAGCTGACCGGCAGGGGAGGGGCGTGGGTGGTCACGACCGGACCGAGCGGGTGCAAGTGCAACGTGGGGAGAGACGTTTCTAGGGTTTTCCTTAAGAATGCAGAGCAGATAACATCTGTAGCGCTCATGCAGACGTGCTGCACAAAAAATGGATTTTTACTGGAAAAAAGTATTTGTTCCCTTTATCTGAGTGTCCGTCATAATCCTGGAAAAGTTTCATCATCCAAAAGTACTCTCAATGCTGAATCATATACATTCACGTGGTACAGCATGCGTGGTTAACTTTAGATAAATACAGAATGATACGTTTATAGATTAATTTTTTAAAAGCACATTTGCTTCCTATACACAGCTATATATAAATACATATATATTAGTACAATTAAAAGTAGAAAATATTTCATTAAGTTTAATATATAAATTATTTTAGGGATACTAAAGATTATCACACCATAGCTAAACAGTATTTTTATAGGAAAAGTATATTTTTATAAGTTTACATTTTGTAACACAATAGCTGGTGAATGATTTGTTTTGGTACTTTGGGTTTTGCACATAGTTTTATAGTTGTTAATGTCAATAACTGCTTCACTGTGCTGAAACAATAGAAACAGCTTTAGAATTCAGTTGCATGTTTATCTTGAGGTGGAGTCGGTGGGTGGTGGTTTTGCTAAAACAGTGATGGCTGAGAGTTCACAGGAAACTGACAGGAAGGTCAGAGGGCTGTCGGGACACCCAGTGCCAAAATCCCTAGAAGGAAACTGAGTAACACAGGGAAAAGAGTTTAGTTTATACAGACAGGTGACAAAATTAAAGAGGGCTTTAATTTATGCTCTGTCATAAAGGTACTGCTACTGTGATGTTCTCATATTGCACCTGGTTAAATTTGACAAACAGGTCAGTGTATGTACAGTAAATTCTGACTGCAGACATTTGAACCCCACTCTTGGATATTTTATGATAATGACACCAAATAGATTGTATCAGGCACACAGCACTGGCTGTCAGCACACAGAAATCCCACCCACCCATTGTTTTAGCCTTTTGTTCATGAGGGGGAGCTAGTCAGAAGACAGCTGGCTGAAAAGGATCAAGAAGTGTGAATACTTATGTGTTTAGTGTTTTAGTTTCCAATACTGCACAGGAACCGATTTGGTTCTCCCTACACTTTGCAGACTGCAGCAGGCGTCTAGGCAGACATAACTGAAATCTCATTAGCCGTCTGGCAGGTGCATATGGCGGATTAGCTGGCCAGATGCTGGAAGCTTTAAGGTAGACGTATGCACAGGTGCCATATTGAGCATTTCTCAAGTATTTTCCACAGGTAGAAACAGATTCATGTAGGGCGTTGCATAAAATCAAGGGGCTCAGATTGAGAGCCTGTATTAAAATAGCAGCAGCAGTTGGATAAGAGTTTAGATAAGCCTTTGCTATATTTGCAGCCTGATGAGTAGAGAATCTGATCCAGTGTCATAGAGATTCAAGCTTCACAGGGGCACAAAAGAGGAGAAACTCACCAACGCTTTGTTTTTCCCCCCCTGTTTTTGTAACTGCTTTGCTTGCACCATTCATCAGAAACGTAAAGCAAAGACGACTTTGCCTGACCGTTGTTTAAAATCAGAAATGGTGCCTCAGTTTCACCCCCGAAGGGCCATCAGTTATTTAAAATATGTCTTTAAATAAGTGGGAGGTTTTCTGCTTTTTAAGTTAATGTTTCGATTTGCTGATTTGAGTCTTTTGCATGAGCAAAACATTTGATTATGTAATGGTGAGCAGCTGATTTAGGACAAGTCTTAACAGGAAGTTGCACCCTGTAGTTTCGAAATAATATGAGGGCTTTCATGGCTCCATATTGTTGTGGCTCTGCACACTGCACACACATACCTGCAGTTGACATAAGTCGAGACACAACTGCTGTGTCATTGTTATAGCTGTGTGGTTACTGAGTTAATTATATACGCCACCTGTGGCGGGACAAACTTTCCTTTGCAGTAAATGAGTCTTACTGCAAGTGTAACAAAAAATGCTTTAACATAAGCTTACGCTCTGTGTTGAAAAGCCTGTTTGGCAGGTAGACATAGGGAGATAGAGGTAGTGATAAAACATATCTGGTTTACAGTATTTGAATATTTGTCGGTATCAGCTGACTTACACAAAACATAAGTCTTACCGTAAAGGAAATACACAACCTGGAAGTGTAGTTGCTTCATTACTTTTTTAAGTATGCCTCTTCTCAGAGAAGGACTGAAAGTAAAACATCAAAACAGGTTCAACATTTAATTTTATTAAGGATTTCGATGACAGTAAAGGTGAATGGAAACCTCCTTTTGGGGGAAAATATAATAATTAAATCAAGGTGTAAAACCGAGGTCCTGTTTTAGGTTAAAAGCACTTCTTACTTGTAACACCACCACGTCTCCAGCTTCTTAAAGCAGTATTTGTAGTCTAACTTAGGACCTTTATGTCTCACTGGCCAATATTGCTTTGGCCAGTGCTTTGATACCAAACGACCTCTTATTACACCTGGAATGGGAATACCGAAATGAACTTGTATAACATGTAAGTCTGAAACATCCAATATAAAAATGGGTGTTTGGCACAATGACTAATGGAAAAAAAAAAAGACTATACTGTCAGGTATCACGGGTCATGAATGATGACTGCTATGACTGGTCAGTTGTGTTTTATCCAGTTGACGCAGTTAGAGTTTATGACTTTTATAACTGTGATATGACCCAGAGATCACTGCAGGTGTGCTGAAGTTAAGCAAACATGCACAGTACCTCATGGCAGACTCATTAGTTTTCTTTTTATATTTAGATTACAATTTAAATGAGTGTTTAATTTGAAAATAAGAGTAACTCTTTACTCTGATAAACTATAGTAATTTGGAAGTACCATACACAGAAGTTGGTACATCTCATTAAGTTTGCTTTTTTTTTTTTTTTTTGAGATAACAACTTGGCATAACTGTTATATTTGGTACTAGAGCAGGGCGATATGGCCAAAAATATTTATCACGATATACATTTGAAAATTTGCGATAACGATATAACCGACGATATAATTGATGCGAGACAAAATACAACTCCACAACATTACTAGCGCAAAAAGACAACCTTCCATTAATTTTCACTTAAACAAGAAGCTGGTTTTTATGTACATTAAAGCTTTATAAAAATGTAACAGTGCAAATGCAAATTCCTTGCTGAAAGTTTAACCAAAAGGCATTTCCAGTAGAAATGGGCTGACATATCCTGAGCATAACCATGTATAATATCCACTGAAGTTAAAAAGAGGTGCTTTGCAACATTAAACTGTAGTGTGCAGTACGCATTTTTTGGACCATAAGGCACATTGAGCTAAACAAAGCAGTCAGATAAATCAAACTTTATTAAACTCATTCTTCTTGCTTCCTCCACTTCTGTACCATTGATTCATTGATGTTGAATTCTCTGGCAGCTGCTCTATTCCCATGTTGTTGCAGTATATTAATGACTAACCTCGTATTGTGGATGGATTATCTCAGTTGTTCTCCTGACTGACGTTTGGTCCGTTTACAGCATCCTGCCATGCGATTGCATTTGTCTCTAACCATGAGGAACCTTAGTGTTCGTCCTCCAGCTTCACTGTTTATGTTATGCTAACATAGCTGTGTCGCTAGCGATCACGTAGCACATCATTATATACCAGCTAGCCCAACTTCAGTAACCCTACAAACGTCACTGCTGTTTAGTTTCCTGCCTTCATTTATGTTGGAAGTGATAGCAGAGCTGTACGTTTGATTTTTTTCAGAAATCTCTCAGTCAGAACATGCTATATCATGCTTAGGTAACTAGCGAAACTAGCGAGCTAACTTCCGCTAGCTTCCTGCTAACTTCTAACTCCGTTAAATGTAATAACTTTTGTTTTCATGGATGCCTGGAAGTTAAACTGAATTGTTACACCTGGTAAAGCAGCAATGCTGATCGTTTTATTAAAGATGAAAGAATTTAGACAGTTAACTCTCAGTGATGCTGCAGTGTTTGTTTGACCTGAAGTGTACTGAGTTTAGGACCCAGATTACTCCCAGATTTAAGAGCATCTTAGTCCGACAAATACAACATTAACGACGGCCGCTTGCATGTTCTGCAAAAAAATGTGCTTTGTTGTGTATCTGACGGACAAACACCAAACCAGTTCCACATCACTGAAGTTGCACCATTTTTACAAACCAATTCTGGTTCATCTGTTTCACTCAACAATCGGCCATGTGCGTATGAAAACAAAGGCACTGCGCATGCGCGTTTTACTCATATTCTATCGCGATATTTCATTTTCCTATCGTTGCCTAACATTATACCGGTATTACCGTGAACGGTATAATATGGCCCAGCCCTATTTGGTACATTTAATGCTGTAGCTAAAGTCCTCTTTTTTGTAAGCATAAACACTGAAAATAAAGTGTTTAATGACGTCTGTGCTGCACATTAGTCACATTTCCCTGGAAAACACTTTTGGCATTTTGTGCCAAAGAAATTAAGGAAGCATAATTATCCCCGCAGGTCAATCCCAGGGGGAAACACAGCTACTAGGCTTCATTTATTCATGGACTGTATGTGTGTGCAGCCCGCCTTCACTGGGCTCTCTGCCACCGTTTGGGCTGGATTATGTAACCCTCTATCTTTCTCGCAGCTACTTTTCTTTTTCACGCTGATTCTGGTTCAGTCAATCCTCTTTTTTTTCTTTGCCCCTTTTCAGTGCTTTGCTTATCTTGACCTTGTGTTTTTTGTTTTGAGTCATCCTCTTTTTCCCTCCATGTCCTGCAGTAACTTTCTTTTCCCCCGTGTAAGCATGACTTAGCAGATTATGTAAAGGGGCAGGTCTGTGCAAATGAGTAACGTCATACCTTAGCTGACATCATGAGCTATATTACAGTTGTCTGTCTATCTGTCTAGAGTGTCTGCAAAGGGGTAAATGCATTACACTCTTGCACCACGCTTCATAATTTACTTATTGGGCATTCAGTTAAGTTTTAATGAGTTGGGTTAGAGACAAACAGAGTTTCTATGTGGAAAATGACTTGCTCCCATTTCCGTGATGAATAACTATATTTGCAAAGATTTCCTGGTCATTGCATCACAGGGGTGGGAAAAAGTAACTGCACACTGTTTTGGTACAAATAAAGGCACCGTTACACCAGCGGCACTCCTCTGTGGCTGCTGAAACTGCAGTTCATGCAAGGTGTTTGGTGCTTTTTTGTTGTTGTTTTTTGTTTATTTTAATGGAAAAAGCCTCCATCCTGTCACCAGTGCATTAAAGATTTGAAATATTTCTTAAAGATAGAAAACAGGGACCCTTTGAGTGAGACCTTTATTAGAGCTACTTGATGAGCAGTGAGCTCCTTCTAATGAGGATGTATTGGAGACCATTTCTTTTACCACCATCTTTTTTTTTTTTTTTTTTTTTTCATTCATTCTGCTAATTTTGTTTAATTTTAGACTATATAGGCCTATATTTTGTGACCGGTGGAAAAGGGAGTTAAATTTGTCACTTTTTCTTGTGGAATAATTTTTCTAAACACTGAGATTCCAGCAGACTTGATGTTTATTTTAAACCACACTGAGAGGCATGTACCCAGTAAACACAGGGGCGATACGAAGTAAGACGTTCCTCCCTGAATATCAGTTCCTCGGTCGTTCATTTCTACGCTTCGTCCTCCTTGTCGTGGTCATGATAACAGCTGAAGGACACAAGATTTTCTCATTTAATGGAACTCCAAATATTTTTGTTTTTTTACCTCCAAATATTTCCTTTTTTTTGTTTTTTCATGGTCACATTTTTGTGTCAGGCTGATCACAAAACACTCAGTTTGAGCCTTTCTCAGTGTCAGACCTGCAAGGCCAAAATAATCAACATCGTCTCATGCTGATAGTCTTTCCTGGAAGTCCTCAAAATAAATTATATCATTCGTTTGTTTGTATCACCTGAAACAGCCAGTCAGAGCTTTAATGAAACAACTTGTAATCGCCAAACTCACATTTTCCCTTTTTAATCGTGTGAGCTCCAGAGTTTGCCTCACTCGTCATGAATACAATCAGACTAAATGGCGCTTGGCTTGTGGTCCTTTAGTACATAAACTGTGCAAAAAATCCTCAGCAAGGTCTCCTTTCAGAAAAAAAAGAAAAAGTTGAAAGTGTGAATTGTTTCTTCATTTCAAACAGATTTTTATTTTAGCATTTGAGGCCTTTGGTTCCTTTTAATAAATAAAGTTAGAAACAAAGCAAACACATTGATGCACATTAAAATGAGTGAACGTGCTTAAAGATTAGCTTTGTGTTTAGAAAATTCCAAGCAAATAAAAGACTCTCCAAGGCCAAATTTGTTGATCTAATCCACAACAGTTAAACTTAACAGGGGAAAAGAGGCGCGCTGCATGTTGTGGGGGTAAAATATGATGTGAGTACAGGTCGTGTGCCCTCAGGCTTTTAAGCATCTTGTGATCTGAGTGAGTTATTACATTTGATTTATTGCCTTTTCACCCTGGGTTAATGTCTAAACTTACAGTGGATGTGTTTTAGTTGTAAAACTGATTCTCGCACTTGACCTACTGCTGTGTGTAACAGATCTAGTTCCTCTACAGCCGACCTTGATGTACTGAGTTGACCTCAATGTCTTGACTTGTTTGTAAACTCAGGAATAGTAAAGTACAGCTTCAAACTTGCAGGTTTGAAAAAAATTAAATCAGAGAGTAAACAAGGAAGAAATTAGCGTCTTCACATGAAGTCTCTCTAGAGACTGTCTTCCTGTGTGGTTTATGGTGTATGTGGCAGCGTCATATCTCTATCTACGCCATCTCGAGCTACGATGTCAAACTGAGGCTCTGCAGGGGAAGTGTGTGCATGTGTGTGCCACAGGTCACACGAAAATGAACTCGACTCACCATTGTTAATGCTGACTGGACTCAACAATTATTAACTGTGTTGAACTACTTTCTCAGTCTTGTATAAAAATGTCTTTTCTCCTCTTTGCAGTTGAAATGGACCTTCATGACAAAGAAATTCTCCCTGGAGACATCTTGCCTGTGGTGATCATTGGTAAGAAAACGCACATGAAGAACTGCAGTTTTAATTGTTCGGTTACAAACCTCAAAGGAGCAGTCATTAGCTTTGTTTAGGTGTGTGCTCGATTAAGTTATTACAGCAGTTACTAATGAAGTTCACACCCTAAACATTAGCCAGTAGCTTTGAAATAAACCTGACAAACATTAAATTGGATCATTGTGATGGAGCTCAGAGGGAACTGCATGAGAAGAAATATACTTCTGAAAGTGAGTTGTGCCAGTTTTGCTTTGTCTGCATTTCTATGGTCTTTTGCATGACTCTGGGATTCCACTTTATAGCCTAATAGTTAGCCAAGGTATTAATTGGTTATAGGCTAAATATGGCTTAGATTTTAAGAGATGAACTCGCCAACAGCGGGAAGCAGATGTTGCACAAAAGTGAGGCAAACAATGCAATACTTTAAAAGAAACCCACTGTGGTTTTCCTCATTTTCAGTTATAAATGCAAACGCTGGCTTTCTTATGGGTTTTTTTTCTACTGTTGGTTCAGGTGAACACTCCTGCAGCATTACAGCTCACTAATGGAAAAGAAGAGCTTTACTGTCCATGAATCAGTGATGAATCCAGATTAATGATTCACAGAAAAAAAATCAGAGTGAATCCTCGCATCAGCAAAGGCTGTTGTGTTAAAAAAAAAAAGGTTCAGTTGGATTACTTAGAGAGCTGAAAGTGGGATGACCTGACTGTGCAACTGTTGTACGTGGTTTTGCTGAATCATTGGCCTCTTGTATGTGCTGTATCCAAACCCCCTGAATCATGCAGCACACTGACTTTAATGTCCCCCTTTCATTGACAGGTTTTGTTTTTGTTTTTTGCAATGTTTCTGTTGGAAGTTAAATTGAGTTATTCAAATTTTCTTTTTCTTTTTTTTTCTGATCTGTGTTCAGCTGTGCGGTAAAATTGGTAATAACCAAACTGCATTTTTTCTGAATGTATAACCAATCACCACCTTACCTCTCATTTATTTTCAGGTAATGGCCCCTCAGGCATCTGCCTGTCCTACCTGTTATCAGGTTACACCCCTTACCTGTCACCTGAGGCATCACATCCAAATCCCCTGCTGCACAGCAAGCTGGCAGAGCAGCCTCACCTGTCGCTGCTGGAGCAGGTAAACGTCTTTCTTTTCTCGGTGAAGTTGTGAAGTTGCATTAGTGCAGTGTGAACAGAGCCTCACAGATGCTCCCTTTGTAGGACTTGGAGTACCTGTGCGAGGGGCTGGAAGGGCGGTCGTCCAACCCCGTAGCGGTGCTCTTTGATTCATTGTTGCTGCCAGACAGCGACTTCGGATTCGACCACACCTCTCCGCTGGAATGGCGATACGAGCCAGAGCGTGCCATTCCCCACCTGGTGCTGGGGAAGGGACCACCTGGAGGAGCCTGGCATGTAAGTTACAGAATAGGTTTTAAAGGCTAACCCATTCTGTTTTGTGTAAGCAGAATGGGTCGTCTGTTTAGTCCTTATCATCATAAAATGTTATTTTATAAGATGGCCTGAATTCGATCGTAAAGTAGATATGTTTAGCAAACACATAAAAAAAATGTTTTGCCAGCTGCTTATTTACACACAGAAGTTGATGTGCACGCGATAGAAGGCAAACAGGATTTGAATAACAAAAGTGTTAACAATGTGTGTGCTGTGTGCAGGCAATGGAGGGCTCCATGCTGACGCTGAGCCTGGCTAACTGGATGGAGCTTCCCGGGCTGAAGCTGAAGGACTGGATGAGAGACAAACGCAGGTCTGCTCATAATAAAACCGCCACTTTGTGTACAGAGCGTGTACGACGTGTTGTTTAAACACTCAACAGGGTTCATGAAGTTTTCAACCGTAATAAAGCTCCTGGCAGAGAGGCTTGTGTACAAAAAGATGTCTCCACAGTGGACAAATACTATCTGATTACCTTTATTAATAACAAATCTTGACCACCCGGGCTTATGTTTACGAGCTGAGAACCTAAAGCTAAATGGGGTTTGAGTTTCAATGATGGAGCTGCTCTTGTAGTTAGCTTATACTTGGATTTAATCCCCACAGCCCTGATTATTAAGACTAGACTCAAGCTGTCATTGCAGTGAGGCTGCTAAGAACAAGAATGACTTTTAGGAGATGTATTGGTCATATAAATGAAAATAAATTGATAATGTAATGAAAATTGATGAAATTAAGACTTGGAGGCCTAAATTAATAAGTTTTTTACCACAAAGAAAATACAGTTACAGTACTCTTCTGAGTAAGCTGAGCAGAGAAATAAAAGAACAAAGCCATTGATCTTCATGCGTCACACTCTTTAATTTGTTTTTCAAATGACTCAGCCCAGCTGGACCCACTTGATTTACATAAAATAGCAATTTGTGACCATAGCAGCAGAACAGTGGTCTTTAATTTCTGTGCGCCACACTCAGACTTGTGTTTCAATATCGCCCCAACAACTCTTTCATTTACAGATTTTTTTTTTTTAATCAAAACTTCGTTAGTAAATATCTTCTTTCTGATCCCTAATACTCGTCTTCATGTCCTGTGTCTGTAAACAAATACGTGTTTAACCTGTATCCAAATGTATTTTCGTGTTTCTTTCACAACAGAAATGTGCGAAATGACCGTGCTACACCAGCAGAGATCGCCTCCTACTACCAGCACTACGTTTCCCAGATGTCCCTGGAGCAGAACTTTGCCTGTGGGACTTTAGCCACCTCTGTGACCAGGCAGCCTATCAGCCAGGAGGGGTCGCCGCCCTGCTGGAGAGTGACAGGACTGCAGCGGAGAGAGGGGGAAGAGCTTGGAGGTACAGTGAATGAAACTCTCTTGATCACTGTTAAGATTTGTTGTGTTATAAAGTGTTAAAGCACATTGCCAGCTGAATATTAGGATTCTAGGACCGCACTAAAGTAGTTTTGCTTGATTCACTGCTCAAAATCATATTAATATGGACTTCATGCAGCCTCTCAGTAAAGTCGATTTTCACCTATTGATTCTTCTCTCCTACTTTTAGATGGTTCCACGCTTTCAGAGGAGGTACCTTTCTCCGTGTTAGCACGCAATGTGGTGTTGGCGACGGGCACGCATGACATCCCGGCCAGACTCGGTGCACAGGGCGAGTCCCTGCCCTTCGTGTGCCACTCATTCTGGGATCTAGAGGCAGCCATCGCTCGCGGTGAGCTCGACCAGTCGTCAGACCCAGTTCTGGTGGTGGGGGCAGGACTTACGGCAGCCGACGCAGTACTTGCCACCCACCATCTCAACACCCCTGTCTACCACGCCTTCAGACGCTCAGTCAACGACCCAGAGCTCATCTTCAACCAGCTGCCTAAACTGCTCTACCCAGAGTACCACAAGGTGAGGAGAGCAGAGCCACTCAATTTCCTGACTGATCGTCATGGCAGCTGAACCGGGTCGTCTAGGATTTTAATCGCCTAACCTCTGTTCTGTACTTTGTCCTCCAGGTTCACCAGATGATGACTCAACAGCATCAACGCAATAATTCACAACAGGACCATACGCAGAATCTTCATCGTTCCAACCCTTCTTCTTCTTCCTCCTCTCTCCCCCGGTACCCGGGTTACCTGAGCTTCCCGCGCCACAGGGTTGTCGAGTTCAGACCTGACCGAAAGTGCGTTCTAGAGTCAGACGCTGGCGAGCGGACGGTGGTTCAGGTCTCTAAGGCTCTGGTTCTGATTGGCGCCCACCCCAATCTTTCCTTTCTAGACAATAACGGGCGCTCGCTTGGCATGAACCCTGAGGAGCCCATCTCATGCCGGAGGAACCCAATTGAGGTGGACCCGTTTACAAACAGGGTGATTGCTGCGAACGGGCCAGGCATGTACGCCATGGGGCCGCTTGTAGGAGAGAACTTTGTCAGATTCCTAAAAGGAGGAGCGCTGGCTATCGCGAGTGACCTCACCAAGAGACAGAAGGAAGAGGCAGAAAAAGGAGAAGGCGAGCTAAGCATAGACAGACTAATGGACAGATGTGTGGACAGACAGACTCGGGCAGATCCAGAGGTTTGCCTTGTGGATGTGTAGCAGATTTTTATTTATTTTTTTAAACTGAAGAAAACCAACCAATCACCACAAATCTGTGATGTCACAGAGGAATCCACACTCAAACGCCATAGGTCAGGTCATTGTCGCCCATTAGTTGCCTATGAAACGGGCAGCAAGTGAGCTCTGACTGCACTCGCACTGGTTTGAAGACTTCTGATTTTCTTAGGTAAAGAAAAGCCTCCAGATGTGAGGCAGTTAGAACAGCTGCACTGTTTCCACCAGAGTCAGATGGCATTTGTAAGTAGGCGAGATGGAGAGATGAGTCAAAGGATGCAGTGGAGGACAGACAAGGGGTCTGTTTGTGTTGTCCCCATCAAATTGTATAGGTAGATATCACTACGTCAACATAAATTTTATTTATAAATAAAAAAAAATTTTACATTTAGTTAAAAAAGAGGAACCAGTCAAATGTTTTCCTATCACCACCTAGTGGTCAAATCATGCAAATGATCTCCAATTGCTCCTTTAAATTAGACCCATTCTATTAATTTCATCTCAATAGTCATTTTTGGATTTATTTGTATATGCTCTTATTACATGAAATGCCCGTTTCAGGACACCTGCCGGCCAGATACTAGGAGCATAATTCCATATTCAGGTTTACACCTTACCTTGATTATTTTGTTTTAGTAATTGTAATTCAGTATAAGCACCAATGTACCCTGCGGCAGAATAACCAGTCATTACCTTTGCATGTCTGCGAGGACACAAACTGACGTGAAGAAGCAGAAAGGCAGACTTGAGCGAGGCAGAGAGTTTATTAAAGACTGACTGGGGACAAACTTGAGTGACGTGGTCCTGACAGCTCGAGTTTCTGGACACTCTGAGAGCCTTATTCACTACAGTAACCACCTGATTAAACTTTAATCAGCCAGCAGCACCATATGTGACCAAACCGACACGTGTCGTCTCATCCTCAGCCTTTTCTACAGTGAGGATAATGAACATGTTTCCATAGCTAATAATTTATTCTGTTATTGCCACTGTCCTATTTAATTTTGTAACACTAACAATATTGTTTGTATATTGAGTTTTGCTGTTTTCTGAACCCGCCAACCTCTCGTTTTTCTATGTAAAGCTGTAACTGTACCCATCTGTGTATCTTTTTACATCCTAAAGTATAAAAATATTTTCTACTTTATACAAAAACAGAACAACTCAGAATATTTTTGTAATTTCTGTCGGTGATGACATTTAATCTGAAGCTTTGACAACATTCGATTTTGGCTTCACTGTGAGTGAGAACTATTTTAAGCCCTATTTGTATTGAAGTAGTACAACAGTGAATGTCATTTACACATTAATCTACCAACATGTGGATTTCTTCAGTGCACTTTAAAATGTTTTCACCACACAAAGTCTGATTTGCTTAATCAGGATGCAACAGCTCACCTGTGCATTTTTGTTAATACATTTTTTTTTTTTCTAAAGACATTTTTTTTTCTTTTCAGTATTACTTCCACTGCAAATAAGGTTTAATGTAATGAGATTGTAGTTTATGTATATATAGATGGCCGGTAGTTTCCATGTCTTCCTCACATTGACTGTTCAAAAGAAATTTTCCATGCATCAAAAAGCTAACTATATGCAGTAAAGATGTTTTGGTTTTTTTTGTTTTGGATTTTTATACTAATATTTGTTGAAGCTGTAAATTTCTTAAATTTATTTAACCCTCCGAGTTCATCTTTGGCAATCACAAGTACCTGAAACACTGTTTTCAGGCCTTGCTATCTGAATGTAAATTTTGGTTTTGCACATTGTGATTAGCTTGGTACCAAGCGAGGCTCCAAACCAACACACATTCTAAAAAGCATACAGGCTCTGTTTCCCAGACAAGGATAAAGTCTGGTCTCAAAGAAAAAACTTTACAGAGGAATTATTCTTGGAATTGTTCCATTTGTTTAGGATCAGGATTAATTAATGTCTGTAAAGTGGTGGGTGGGTTAGACCTCACGGGGTTATCCAGGAAAGAAAGCTTTTGAAATTCAGAATATATTTTACAGGAGTGTTCTTAGCGTGTCAAGATCCACATAACCATTGGCCCTGCACAGGCTGCGTATATTTTCCTATTGGCTGTGCGCTAACCTTACTCCCTCAGACAGATGCATGTCGAGGCTAAACAGCTGTCTGCAAACACTGAGGAGTCCACCTGCAGAGAAGCTAAAATACTAAAGAAAGAATAAAACATTTACCATCGACTTAAAGAGCTCGGATTTTTTTTTTTAGTTTGATGCACTGTACAGACAGTCTGATTTAAACTTGTCACTTAACATGTAAAAAAATATGCAATTCAACTTCAGATTGAAAGTAGTAAAGAGGAAATCGTGTTTCTTCTTTAGGTGACTATGTTTAGCTGCAAACTGACTGGCACTGATTTTGTTTTCATGGGTTATAAAATAACGCCTGTTATACCATCGCTGTAGTCTTTTGCATTTAGATTGAGCTTCTTATTAGTATATGTACTAACATTTCTTTAAAAAAAAAAAAAAAAAAACTAGAGTTTCTTTGCTAAGCGCTTAAAATTTAAACAAGAAATGACAAAACCAGAGTTAGTGGTGCAATATTGTAGTTTAAATGGTACAAAGATTTCTGGATCCAGATAACATCTTTTATCAATAAATTAAATTACTATATATATATTTAAGTTCATAAGTTTACAGAGCACAACGTAACATCTATACATCTGTGCGTTTACGACTGCTTCTGAAAAGTTGCGAAGAGATGATAAGTTTGATTTTTTTTTAATGCAAAAACTTAATTTGGTGTTGTGTATTTGGTCAGTTTACTAATGTATTTATTGGCTAAATATTTCTACAGACAGAGTTGGTGTTGTCACCATCAATTAGGTATTTTTGACTTGTATACTGAACTGTGATCTATATGAGCCAGCAGTGCCTTAAGACTCATTATTCATGGCTTAGTATTTTGTTTCATAGCAGAGTAAAAACATCTGAATGTCTCTTTTCTAATGCAGTAAAATCACATGGTTGTCTTTAGATGTTATTTTTAAATCACAAAATTGTGTGATTTATAGATCGATAACTTTCATCTGTGTAAAACTTCAATTTTTTTCCACATTGTATTTGTGCCATGGTTTTTATTAAACAGCAGATTTTATGAAAATGTGTTTGTCCCGCTCTTTGGACCTTCCTTGCTTTTTTGTCTTTTTAAACTTGGAAAAAATACATATCTGCAAATAATTTTGCATCAGATCTTTATGATTATGCATACAAATTATTGTCATTTCACTGCAACAGTAGTTCATTACATCTTACATTTTATCACAGATGGCAAAAGTACAGACTTCCTTTACTTTAGTACAAGTACCTGTGTTTACAAATACTCTAGTAACAGCTGAAATACTGTAGCAGCTGTTTTTCTCAAGTAAAAGTGAAATACAGGCTCTGAAATGTACTCGCAGGAAAGAAAAAAGTACTTCTTTGAAGGACAATTCTGCTAACCATTCTTGTAAAAGATAACTGAACCATGCACTATATTAATATAATATAAAACAATATTAGTACATGAGGACGCAAATGCTACTCCAGTCTAAATTCTAATTCTCATGAAAGCTTGAATCTGTTATGTAGGACACATGAAGTGAAAGAGAGTTTTAAAAAATAACAATTTTCTGTTCCTTACATTGTAGATGGTGAATTCACCTCCACACCTAAACAGGAAAATTAGTACAATCGGGAGTTACAGTGGGATTTAGCAGGTAATGATCGAAACAGTTTAGTTGCTCAGCACACGGAAAACAATCACAACTCACAGTAATTTTCTACTGTGAGCTTCGGTAGATTTTCTTAGTGTACATGCAGCGATCAGCTGACCTGCTGTCTTGACTGACGTCCATCCCCTACACTGTTTACACTATCTTTATGCTAGACAGTATACAGTTGGTATAGAGATGAAATTTAGCTAATTAGTCCAAGCATCGTCAACCTAAATGCAATTTGCTACACTTGATGTAACCTAAATCTAAATGAAACCATGAGCACCACAACCACCTTGCATCAGTCCAACACAGTGCTTTACTGTGAATTCGCCACAGTACTGCAAACTAACCTGTTTATTTTGGACAAAACTACCCAGTATTTGAATAAACTAAGTTTGTATAGCTTTGTTTATTTTGCTGGAGATTTCACAAAATGAAAATACATAATTTATCATAACACATATAAAATCCAATAAGTAATTAAAATTATGACATTACATGTAAAATTTAAATCTACAGTTTATCATGTGTCACTGATAAAATTAAAAAGTTGTCAGAAAAATAAAAACTAAGATAAAGTACAGATACCTAAAAATTCTACTTTTAGAGACATATGATGCCACTTCACACTGACTCAAGTCTCAAGTTAGTTTTTTTTTTAAGTTGAAGATGCTACAAAATTAAAGAGTCTTGAAAGTGCGTTGTTAGCTGTTTGCTCAAACTCTCAATATGATTGCACTGGCAAGCACAGCAACATGAAAAGGCCTGAGGACAACTGCAGAAGATGATCACATAATTTTTTCCATGGTTAAGAAAAACAAACTTCACAATCTATAAATACCTTCATGAATGTAGAGGAGGGTTTACATCAAGGCGCAAACCACTGGTTACACTCAAGAAGAAGAAGGCCGGAAATGTAAAAGAGATTGCGCAGTTGCAGAAAAGCAGTTATAGACTTCTGACAGTCACTGACAACAAGAGCTGTTTCAAAAGCAGCCCATGTTCAAGGCGTTGGTTTGTCTAATTATATTTTGAGCTTGTGAAATGGGGGTCTTTGTATAAAAATCTATGTAATTCCTACACAAAGACTTTTTTTCATTAACTTCATTGAGTTAAATTTGAAAATCTGGACTTCAATCACATACTGATTGAAAAAAAAAATTTCGTGGTGCACAGAGGCAAAAAAAAAAAATCATGATACATTATATGAACTCATCTTGGTGGATAGAGGCTAAAATAATCCACGGAAGATGATGCTGTCTCTTTAACTGATATCTTCAATACTATAAACAAATTTAAAGTGATGTAGCACCTCTGACGTATGAGCGCGCTCCACGTGTTTCCTGACTTACGTTACTAAAAAGAGGAAGCAGATCTTTTTCAACTGAGGGGAAACTTCAAACTCTGTAAAAAAAAATTCAATATTATTCACCAGAAGACAAAACCCACAGAAGGAGAAGAGATTTGGGATTACTTCACCTCGTTTACGTGAGTTTTTAGAGCCCTAAAAATGTGGAAGTACCTTCTATAGATTAGTAAGTTTCTAACTTCCTGTTTGTGTGGTTTGTTAACAGCGTCAGTCACAGATAAAATGTCGTCTGGAATCCAAGAAGAGCTGTCCTGCCCCGTTTGTCGAGACATATTCAGAGACCCTGTTGTTCTGTCGTGCAGCCACAGCTTTTGTAGAAACTGCCTGAAAAGATGGTGGAGAAAGAAAGAAATACGCCAGTGTCCTGTTTGTAAGAGTGCATCTAAAAAGAAAAACCCACCCTGTAACTTGGTGTTAAAGAACCTGTGTGAGAACTTCTTGCTGGAGACAAATCAGAGTGCTTCAGCAGAGTCCGAGTCGCTCTGCGGTCTGCACTCGGAGAAACTCAAACTCTTCTGTCTGGACCATCAGGAGCCAGCGTGTCTCATCTGCAGAGACTCAAAAACTCACAGCAACCACAGATTCAGACCCATCGATGAGGCTGCACAGGATCACAGAAAGGAGCTCCAGATCTCACTGAAACCCTTACAGGACAAACTGAAGGCCTTTGAACGAGTTAAAGGAAACTTTGTTCAAACAGCAGAACACATTAAGGTTCAGGCCTTTCACGCAAAGAGGCAGATCAAGGAGCAGTTTAAGAAGCTTCACCAGTTTCTGCAAGAGGAAGAGGAGGCCAGGATCACTGCTCTGAGAGAGGAAGAGGAGGAGAAGAGTGCGAGTATGAGTGAAATGATTGCAGCTCTGAGCAGAGAGATAGCAAGTCTCTCAGAAACAATCAGAGCCACAGAGGAGGAGCTGAGAGCACGAGACATTGCTTTCCTGCAGAACTACAAGGCTGCAGTGAGCAGAGTCCAGCAGTGCCCCCAGCTGGATGATCCACAGCTGGTGTCAGGAGCTCTGATAGATGTGGCCAAACACCTGGGCAACCTGACCTACAACGTCTGGAACAAGATGAAGAAAATGGTCTCCTACTCCCCTGTGATCCTGGATCCAAACACAGCTGAATCACACCTCTCCATATCTGAAGATCTGACCAGTGTGAGCCTTGGAGAGAGGCAGCAGCTTCCTGACAATCCAGAGAGGTTTGATGGCTATCCGATCGTCCTGGGCTCAGAGTGTTTCGACTCAGGGACTCACAGCTGGGATGTTGAAGTTGGAGACAGTCCAAACTGGCTAGTTGGTGTGGCTGAAGAATCAACTAAAAGAAAGGGACAAACAGACTTTAAGTGTCGATTGTGGGCTGTGTGGTTCAGTAAGGGTAGTTATTTCATACGTTCCCCACTAGATTCGTCCTCCTTTCATCCAAAGAAAAAGCTCCAGAGGATCCGAGTTTGCCTGGACTGGAAAAGCGGGAAGCTGTCATTCTCTGATCCTGACATCAACATTTACACCTTCACACACACTTTCACTCAGAAACTTTTTCCATTTGTTTACACCAAGAACGAACTGCCATTGAAGATATTACCACGAGTGTCTCATGACAGTGCAGACTCTGATAGTGAAGGAGATCACGATCAAGGTGGTGAAACAGTTAATGGCATTCTTGATGACGACGATGATGTTATTCATGATGTTGATGATGATGATGATGATGACTGACACTATAGCCACATACCAATGTTTTCCCTTCAAGTGTAAAAAAAACCCTAAAACCTATAAAATACTAGGTTGGTTGCAAACTGCAAAAACTGCGCAAAGCAGTTCTTTCCTGCTAATTAAAGCTGATAAACAACAAACTAAAAAGAAATACTAGCTCAACAAAATTGGACCATAAAATCCATAAAACAAATGATATTTTGTTCTGCACTGAAAATGATCTGATAGCTAATTCTATTAAAATGCTAAAAAGGCACTAAGAGCACAGAGTAGTTAGGTCCAGTTCAATTAGTCAAGCACAGAGGGATTGGCTGCAGCTGTCAGTGAAAGTGGCCACAGCGATAAAGAAAGGTAAGTACAACAGAATAAAAAGGAACACAGGATTACACAGCCCTATTTTATGGTGCATACACAAACTTGTATAACACCTTAGTGTCATACAGAGACAGATCACTTAGACACTATAAGTACAAACAAAAGGTTGTATTATGAGGTTGTGACTGTCAAAAACACTGGCTGCAACACATGAAGTAGACTATTTTTTATCAAACTAACAATATTTGCAGCTGTTTGTTATCTTCTAAACGGTAAATATATTTCATTTTGAATTCATTTTTTCTCTGGTTACTCTGTTGCATTTTAACTGAGTATTGAGAAGAGCTTTTGTCTGGTAGAAGGTAAATGATTGAACTGATTTGCAGTAATTCTCATCGACCACTAGATAGAGACAAACACAAAGTGAACTTAAAGAGGTGAACACGGATAAATCAGTGGACCCTTTGACCCAAAGGAACACTGAACCCCTTTGATGAAGCAGGTTTGACTCGGTGTAAACAATTCAGTGTTGTACATTTGGCCTCAGAGTTTTTGAAGATGTAAATGTTTCAAATGTCAAAAAATGATCTTTTTTAGCTCTTAAGGTAAAACCCCCAAATTCAACATTTAGTTGAAATGTGTAAATAAATCCATACAGACTTTCAAAGTACAAAGTAATCTTGTCTGATAATATTACATTTGGGGCTGCAATAGAAAATAAAACTGCCTTTTATTCAAAAAGCTGAAAGTATGAATCATGTTCACATGATGAGTCCCTAAAAGACTAAATATGCAACAAATCTCTTTTATTAAAAAATGACCTCACAGCTGAATAATTAAAACATTTTTGTTGGTTTTTCTTCTTTTTTCTTGTTTTAATACTCATTTTGTTACTCTGATTGTTACAAGTATTTTGAGCCATCCTACCTGAGAACATTAAGATCAGTGAATTGATTGTATTACACTGAATGTCTGTGTAACAGGGTCATAAATCACATTGTTATAATTACACAAAATGTGTTCTAAACCCCCAAACCGTTCCTTTTATACCTGACTTTTAGGACCTCCAAGCCTGTAGTTATGTTCATTATCAGTTAGAGCCCCTCCTCATCCTTTTCTTCTTCTGGCCGCCCTCCTGCCACGGGGTGAATGGACTCTGGTTTTCCCCCAGGAGCACCCTCCAACCGACTGCCTGTCCTGCCCGCCTACACCAGCCTCGTTCACGTGTGTTTGGGGTGGGGGGTCGGACCACCAGGTGGCTCCACTCACACCCAAGGTTAAGGGAAGTGATGGGGTGGAGGTTTGGCGCTTTTTGTATACGGAGTTCTAGTGAAGCCGTTAATAAAGTTGGAGTGAGACATATTGAGGCCTCTCCTGTAGTCTTTACATACCTCCACAATCTTTAATTTAATAAGACAGCTGTTGTTATTGTTGAGTTTATTTTTTGTCTGTTTCCATGTCTGAACTACTGTACTGCTGAAAAAGCTTTAAAATGGGAATAGTTTAGGAGCACTTTAAAACAGGTCACACCTTTGTCTCCGCCCACCTGACTACGCTCTTTCAGCTATGGGTAAAAAAACAAAACAAAAAAGGAAGCCTGGGCGTTCTTCCTCTGAGAAAAACAAAAGCGTTGTCTGGGTGAGAAATTTATCTCAAGGTTAAAATCAAAACAGAGAAAGGAAAACAAGGCGAAACTAGTATAGTTAAGGTAAGAGTTCATTTGTTCCCTTCTAAGGAGACGAAATATTATGTTTATAACACAAACCAAAAGTGAAAGTAAACCTGGCCGCCTTCCTGTTATACAATTCTGTTCGGTGCATTTTCAGCTTCTCTCTGAGAAAAGATGTCTTTCCAGTCCGAGGAGGATCTTTCCTGTCCCGTCTGCCATAACATCTTTAGGGATCCTGTTTTCCTGTCATGCAGCCACAGCTTCTGCAAGACTTGTTTGAAGAACTGCTGGGCACAGAAGCTGGAACAGCAGTGCCCAGTCTGTAAGAAAATGTCAGAGCAGAGTGACCCACCCTGTAACTTGGTCCTAAAGAACCTCGCTGAGGCCTACTTAAAAAAGAAAAATCAGAGCGCTTCGGCAGGGTCTGAGGTTCTGTGCTGTCTGCACTTTGAGAAACTCAAACTCTTTTGTCTGGACCATCAGGAGCCAGCCTGTGTCATCTGTCGTGATTCGAGAGCACACGTCGACCACAAGTTCTGGCCCATCGATGAGGCCGCGCAGGATCACAAGGAAGAGCTTCAGAAATCCCTAAAACCATTACAGGACAAACTGAAGGTCTTACAAAAAGCGAAGGGAAACTTTGATATAACAGAGCAACACATTAAGACCCAGGCTCAACAAACAGAGAAGCAGATCAAGGAGCAGTTTAAGAAGTTTCGCATGTTTCTAGATGAGGAAGAGAAGACAAGGCTGGCTGTTCTGAATATAGAAGAGCAAGAGAAGAGTCAGCAGATGAAGGAGAAGATTGCTGCTCTGAGCAGAGAGATGGCAGCTCTTTCGGCCACAATCAGAGCTGCAGAGGAGGAGCTGAAAGCTGAAAACGTCGCTTTTCTGCAGGACTACAAGGGTACAATGAACATGGTCCAGCTGTACCCCCAGCTGGATGACCCACAGCTGGTCTCAGAAGCTCTGATAGATGTGGCCAAACACCTGGGCAACCTGGGTTACAACATCTGGAACAAGATGAAGAAGATGGTCTCCTACTCTCCTGTGATTCTGGACCCAAACTCTGCCCAGCCAAATCTCCTCATCTCTGAAGATCTGACCAGTGTGAGCGTCAGTGAGAAACGGCAGCTTCCCCACAATCCAGAGAGGTTTGACTTCTACCCGATTGCTATGGCCTCCGAGGGCTTTTATTCAGGCACTCACAGCTGGGATGTTGAAGTTGGAAACAGCACAGACTGGAAAGTCGGTGTGTTAGCAGAGTCTGTCAAAAGGAAGGGAGAGCCGCAATCTGGATTATGGAGGCTAGGGTTTTATAAAGGTGAATACACCGTGCGCTCCCTGCCAGAGTCTTCCATCGTTCTTTTTTTAAAGGCGGTCAAGAAGGTCAGAGTTCAGCTGGACTGGAACAGGGGGAAGGTGTCATTCTCTGATCCTGACACCAAAACACAAATACACACCTTCACACACACTTTCACTGAGAAGATGTTTCCATACGTAAGTAATCTGAGTAAAATCCCACTGAAGATGTTGCCCGCATCAGTGAAGTAGAGTGGTAGTTTATAGCCATGAAGCCAGAAGTGGTGGAAATAAACACACAAATTGCATGACAACTAGTTAGAGAGCTCACATGATAAAACTATCCTTGTTTAAAATAAATAAATACACTTCACAGTTATGACACATTTATCTCATATTAATACTATTTAACTGTAGAGAAATGATTCAGCTTAGTCTAATGGGGCAGTTTGTTTATATAGATTTGGGGTACAAATCCTTTTCAGAGGACGGTGTTTTATAGCTTTATAACCATATGTAAGGTGGCTTTTAAATTCTGTGATACCAACTGTTACAACCTAAAAAACCTTGGGGCGACTGATTGTAACGAGTCTCAACTGAAATTGAATTTCAGTCCAATATGATGAATCCTTCTTTTGTGTTGTTTATGAGACACTTTGGTAATCATACAAAAGAGAAGTGATAATCTCAGCTTTAATGCTTGAATGTATAAAATGATGTGTTTGTGTAAGTAACAGATTATCTGGCATTTATGTGGATTGCTCCCGTTAAACAGTTTTCATTTTAGGAGGTCAACAGATATGTTATCTACTAAATGTATGAGGTCTGTCTGTTTTTATGTTTGAATTCAGTTATCCAATATGTGGCTACTAAAATACTTTACACTATAGCGAGTCAGCTCTTTATTTCTCTTATGTTGAAATGTTTTCCCAACAATGCATTTCGTTTTCATTTCCTTCTGAATGTTTCTTTCTATTTCAGTTCCTGTTAGTTCCAGGTGTTGTCATTTGAGTGCAGCTTGTATTTGTTTTGGTTTCCTGCACTGTAATATGGATGATTTATCAGGGGAAAACTGATGATGTAATAGGTTTTATAACACAAGTTATCATGTAGACATCCTATTCTCAATAAACATTTGCACCAATACCTGCTCGGTTGGTTTTGTTGACAAACTGGATTAAGTGGGACTAAACCTGAAAAAATTAGCTGGATATTTTATTTAGTTTTCTTCAAGTTAGTTATTCTGTTCCATCCAGTAACATCAAATCACATCTCCGTGACTACAGGACCAGAGGTTTGTGTTATCACTGTTATCTTTAATGTGCTGATTGGTTGGTAATTTAATGTTAATTTTCCCTATGATAAATGGTAAATGGCCTGTATTTGTATAGCGCTTTACTAGTCCCTAAGGACCCCAAAGCGCTTTACACAACCAGTCATCTACCCAATCACACACACATTGATGATGGCAAGCTACATTGTAGCCACAGCCACCCTGGGGCGCACTGACAGAGGCGAGGCTGCCGGACACCGGTGCCACCGGGCCCTCTGACCACCACCAGTAGGCAACGGGTGAAGTGTCTCGCCCAAGGACACAACGACCGAGACTGTCCAAGCCGGGGCTCGAACCGACAACCTTCCGATTACAAGGCGACCTCCCAACTCTTGAGCCACGATCGCCCCATGTTCTCGCTAACATGTGAAACATAGTTAAAAATACTGGAATGATTGATGGAGTCATTCTGGTGCCTGTCACCAGGCATGGGAAACTTAAACCTGCTATTCTAAGTCTTTTATAAATCACAGGAGACGGCCATGTCGCCGATCATGCCACGCTCGGTCGGATTGCAATCATTCATCAGCAAAGACACTTCCACGGGTTAACCACTTAGTGAACCATTTCCACAAAAGCTAGGTATGACAGCATGAAACAAGAGATGTTCTCCTTTTTTAGTATCACTTCACTGTTCTCAAACCCAAATCTTAATCTTCAAAATGCACGTGAAGGATGGAAAACATTCATGATTTTGTTGTATCCTTGTTTTGGGTGGAAGTGGATATTTGAAGAACTTTGTTCTCAGCAGAGTTATTACAGTTTTGTATTTTCTAATTGGCTTTTATTTGAATTCCATCCAAAAAAAATTTAATTCAGTTTGATTTTTGGTTTGTTTTCTGAGTGGATCTGCTTAGTTATATTATTTGAAAATATTTATAGTTTAATTTTTTTTTATGGTTACAGTATTAATTTTGGTCCAAACAAACTCAAAAAACAGTGGGTAAACTGACCCCAGGCCATGAAACAAGGACCACAAACAAAAGTAATGAAAGAGAAAAAAAATTCTGACAAACGTAAACATTTCCACAATGGCATACAGCAGCAAATCCAGGGAATTCAGCAACTAGCCAAAAAAGACAAAACAGCAAAACCCATAAATGTCCATGACAGGAACACTGACAACTGACCTTGTGCTTATTAAACTAGCACAAAACGATGCCTTCAAAGAGGACTTACAAATATTGAGTCATTTGTCAAGGGACAAATTTTGTTGGGGTAAACAATGTACTGTACCAGATGGTAAACTCAGTGAAATATTCAGTCTGTCTGAATGTTTGTTCCTTGATCTCATATATGTCTGCAGATCTACTGATTGCTATAAAACACAGTTTTATAGGTAATTAATGTTATGTCATTTATTTTATTTTTTTAAAAACCCATACACTTACCACCTTGCCTCCATGATTTCAGATGATTTCAGAGGCCTAGAGCCATATTACCTCAAAAAGTTTACCTCTGTCCCCCCACCCCACACTTCAACCAGGAAAATTTGTCCCAAAAGATCTGCATGCTGGGAAAACGTGGCACAGAGTTCAGTATGTCAGAGGAAGTCGGGAGGAGATAGACTAATGAATATCTGTCAAACATCACCCATAGACACTTGTTTCCAGAGTACCAGTGTGTGAGTGTGAAGCAGTGTGATGATCTTTCCATAAACCGCACAGGAAACACATTCATTGCTCTAAATCAAATGTTAAACTCTAAAATGCACTGGATGGATGAAGATCATTTTGTAGGAGATTTCTTTAGAGATTTTCTTTATTTGGGATTCGATATTTAAAGAACAAGATGCAAGAAAACATTTGGCAAGCGTGACATGTTTGTATTACAGAGGCTTGAGCACAAGTAGGATAAAATGTACAACAACAGAATTAACAGATTGTAGCTAAATACTTAAAAAAACCTCATAAAACCTCTTTTGAAAATACCCTCTCTAGACTCTGTTGGATAATTTTAGAACCATTTCCAAACTCAATGTACTGTATCCATAAATTAAACGCTGGATGCCATAGAACTTCCTGCAGCTAAATGGGCAAAAGACAGAATAATCATGACTGGTTCTGATGCGTCCAACACACTCACAGCAACACTTATTAATGGCTACCTATCAATTTCTAAAATAGATTTTATTTGATGTTGCTGTCCAATCTGGGCTCATGCCACTGTATATTTCAAATGTCCTCACATCGTACGAGCAGGTCGTAACCTGAGGTCCTCAGCCGAGGCTCTGCTATCCCACAATCCTGTCTTTGGAACAGTATCTCTTTCAGGCTTTTCCTGTGCCTCCACACCTCCACTTTGAGCATTTGTTGTCTTTCATAATTATTTAAATTATCTTGTCTCAGTGATCATTTTAAATGTAATTTATTTTTTATATTAGCTTTAATTGGCTGATTTTTCATTCTCTTTATTACTCATTTGTATCTCCTTTTACTTTTGTCTCTTGTAACTTTCTTTAGAAAGATGCCTTATAAAGTTATTATCATTTTTTAAAAATTCAACCATTTCCCATTTTTAATAACATTCATATAGCAATATAATCTTTAATGATTAGTCTCATAACTACATTAGCTAATTGATTTAATTGTGTTACTAATGGGAATAATTTAAGTCTTTCTAAAGTAAAAGTCAGACTATTCCCTTTAGCAGTTAATCACTTCTGGCTTTAGCGGGCTTCATGGCCATTGCGGACTTTGCAGATCTTGCTGCAGTCCATATAACCCAACAATGTGCGACAAATGAGGGCTGTGTTCTTCCAACGGTGCTGCCACTGAAATGGGATACAAAAACATCTCCTCACCAAAAGCCAAAGTGGGATGCATGTCAGGACCTGGGGGAGGACACATTATAAATAAATCAAATTGGTAAAAAGATGAGATGCTTGATGTCAGACTGTGTCACATACCACTCAATGCGGACATGCTGGCAGCACCAGCTGATGTGGCATGGACTCTGTAGGGTGATGCTGGGATGTCATCACCTCCATATTTTATAATGATGGTGTACCAGCCGTCACGGTTGGGGACGTATGATACCCGGTATGTACCGTCCCCGTTGTCATGGATGCTGGCCTGCTTATCTTTACCACCCTGGTCCTGAAGAGGAAGGAATGGAAGTTAAAGTGATATCTGTTTTACCGTATGTATATAAGTGTGTCTGATACAGACCACGACGAGCACGCTCAGTTCACCCTGGCCAGCATCTTTAGCGTCAATGTTAAACTCAGCGGGAAATGTGGCAGAGACACTGCTAGTCAGCCCAGGGCCGCTGGCTCGTACTTTGCTGGCATCGTAAGTGGACAGAATCCAAAACCTGAAGAGACCGAAAGATCAGAGACAATCAGCACAGACTCTGATTCTCAGGGCACAACAGTATGAACCACAGCAGCAACCAGATATGAAAATGCCCAGATATTTTAGCTACAACCATCTGACCAGTTTATGCCAACTGGCAAGAGATATTTCTTTACTGGTGTCCGTTTAAATCCAGAATATTATTTAAAATCCATCTCCTCACATACACGGTCCCAAATAATCAGTGTTCATCTTACCTTAAAGACCTGATAGTACCATATCACCCCATTAGAGTACTTTACTCTCACATCGCAGGCTTACTTGTTGTTCCCAGAATAATATAAGTAGAGTTGGAGGCAGACCCTTCAGCTTTCAGGCACCACCTCTGTGGAGCCAGCTCTCAGATTGGACTGGGTAAACAGAAACCCTCTCTACTTTTAAGATTGGGCATAAAACTTTGTTTTTGGCAAAGCTTATGGTTAGGGTGTGATCAGGTGACCCTGAATCCTCCCTTAGTTACGCTCCAATAGGTCTACGTGTTTCTTCTTCACTCACCTTGTGTTTATACCCCGCTCTACATCTAATCATTAGTTATTATTAATCTCTGGCTCTCTCCCACAGCATGTCTTTTGTCCCGTCTTCCTCCCCTTACCCATACCCAGTCACACCAGATGGCTGCCCCTCCCTGAGCCTGGTTCTGCAGGAAGGTTCTTCCTGTTAAGAGGGTTTTACCTTTGCACTGTCGCCTTCATTTGATCGTTGAATAAACAAATCAGAAGCACAACCTCTAAATTAGTTATTCATTATCACACACAAAAAGATTCTGATGCTGAACTTTTTACTGTGTCTAATTTTGAAAGGTGCTGAATAAAAAAAAGAAAGTGAATTTTAACCCACCTCAAAATAAAATGTACAAAGAAGAAAAGACAGGACTATGTACTTCATCCAATACTAAAAAAGGCCCAAAACGTAGATCATCAGATGGCCCACATCAGATTAAACCCAGTGAGAATTAAGTCATCAAAGCAGGTAATAATAGTATCCTAACACTATCAGTCATTTGTATTTTTCTCCTAAATCCCAAACCCAGTAGATTTTTTGTTAGTATTCTCAGGAATATTGACCTTACTGGAGTCCACCACACCCTTTAGTGGGAATTCCTGTAGACAGAAAAATTGGATACCTTTCTGGCTTGTCAGGAGACTGGTGCCTCTCACTGGTCAGATCTTCGGAGACGGAGCGTTCTGGATGACCAGCGTTTGGAGTCCCAGGAGCGTAAAAAACCACCCCCTTCATCTTGTTCCAGATGTTGTAAGTCAGGTTTCCCAGGTGCTTAGCCATATCTATAAGAGCTTCTGAGACCAGCGGTGGATCATCCGTTAAGGAATACTGCTTGACACTTTTCAGTGTAGCGCTGTAGTTCTGCAGGAATGAGACATCTTCAGCTCTCAGCACTTCCTCTGCAGCTCCTATTGTTTGTAAAAGAGATGGCATCTCTCTGCTCAAAGCCGCAGTCTTCTCCTTCATCTTCTGACTCTTCTCTTGCTCTTCCTTCTTCAAAGCGGTGAGCCTGACCTTCTCTTCCTCGTGTAGAAACTGGTGAAACTTCTTAAACTGCTCCTTGATTTGTTTCTCTGTGTGTTGATCTTGGAATTTTATGCGTTGCTGTGTTATATCAAAGTTTTCTTGCACTTTTTGTAAGACCTTCAGTTTGTCCTGTAATGGTTCCAGAGATTTCTGAAGCGCTTTCTTGTGATCCTGCACAGCCTCATCAATGGGTTTGAACTTGTGGTCGACGTGTGCTCTCGAATCACGACAGATGACACAGGCTGGCTCCTGATGGTCCAGACAAAAGAGTTTGAGTTTCTCAAAGTGCAGACTGCACAAAACCTCAGACTCCACTGAAGCACTCTGATCTCTCTCCTGCAAGTAGGCCTCAGCGTGGTTCTTTAGGACCAAGTTACAGGGTGGGTCACTCTGTTCAGATATATTCTTACAGACTGGGCACTGCTGTTCCAGCTTCTGTGCCCACCAGTCCTTCAGACACATCTTGCAGAAGCTGTGGCTGCATGACAGGAAAATGGGATCCCTAAAGATATCATGGCAGACGGGGCAGGAAAGATCCTCCTCGGACTGGAAAGACATCTTTTCTCAGAGAGAAGCTGAAAACACAGGTTTTCCTTGTCGTCGTCTCTGTGTCGGTCTTCGGTCTTTAAGCTGAAGCTTCTCTCTCGCACTGCTTGTGCTTTTCTCAGAGGAAGAAGAAATTTCTGGTTTGGATAACCAGCTACAGATTGCAGTTTAATGAGAACAAAGGTGCGTTTTGTTAACCAACAACTGCGAAAAATATTTAGATGGTAGATGTGTCACTTATTTAATGTTTAACAGTGATTGCGAGGTACTGTCAGTAGATCAGAGCTCGTTAATAGTACATCCAATGTGGGAGAAAGTTAGAAAACTAAAACTTGACATTCCTGGCAGTGCGTTTGCTTCAAACTTGTTCATGATGCCTTTAACACAGCTGTTATTTTTTTTCCACAAATATTGCTTTAGCAGTTTGAGACGATCCTTAGGCACAATAGAACTGTGGTTGCCATGTAAGTAACAACAATCACTGCATAAGATGTGTTACACAAATTGTCAAACAATATAAAGGCAGAAACATGCTTCAATTATTTCCTAATAAAGAACCAAGATTTCTGAAATGTGTATAGTTAATTACCTTTGCCATCAAGTGAAGGTGGGTGGGTCTTTATTTTTTATATTAAGGCCCCCCCACTATCACATCAAACATTAGCTCCAACAGGCACAGATGGGTTTTTAATAGAAGAGGGAAATAAAAACACCACTCACCAAGCAATTTCCATAATACCCGAAACAATGAGATTTTCTGCTCTTACCTTTAAAGTACAATAATGTGCTTCTTGTAAACTAAGTCTTTACCTTTAAATGGCACTGGATAGATGAAGGTCATTATGCAGGGATTTCTTTAGCTCTGGGTGGAAAGGATATTTTAAAGTACGTACTTAATTTGTGATTGGTCCAAAAATACTAAAATATATTTTTCAGCTATTTTTTGTGACAGCATGTGACATATTGAGGAAAGAGGATCCCGTTTATGAAAAATTAGTGGATTATGGGATATTGACAGAGTACAATCAGAGAATTTATGCTACAATGAGGAATTAATAGGTGCGTCGATAAAATTTAAACTTAAAACCCAATGTAAATAATAGATTTTTCTCTTGCTCCTCTATTCATTTCTAATCCTGCCCACTCTGGTCACTCCAGCACAAATCATGGCACCATAATCCTGCTATACAAAATGAGGCACACCAACATTTGGCACTAAAGACAGTTGTAAAAACTCCTGCCTGCCAAATAAAAGGCAGCTTTCCACTTGCATTGTGTGCCAATCCAATAAAACTGGAAGACAGCTGGAGACATGACATCAATGAAATGAAACACTTAACTCTGACATTCTAACTGTTCTTTATTTTAATTATCAAATGTACATCATATCTCAGGGTTTAGTTTCACATTAAAACACCAATTCCCCAATACAAAATGAGAAGTTTCCCCTTAAACCCCACAAACAAAAAACAAAAGAACCCCACAACTTTCATCTCTTAAGTATCAAAAGTAGCAGTGATAAGGCAACATTAAATTCATGTAGATTTTCAGATTTACACAAAAACTAAAGTTCTGGCCTTTAATTTTCCATCTTAGATCTGTTTTCAATCAAAACTGAGTCAGATCTGCTCGTATGAAAATACAAGAAGAAACAAGCGAGAAGACAGGAGGACATCTAAACTCCAGCACATAATTAAGTAGTCTGTTGAACAGTGCAGGAAACAGTAGTGTGAAGGCATCTTAAACAATCATTGACTCGTTATGGCAACCTTTAGTACACGTGAGACTCTGGCAGCTAGTTTAGGCGCAAGAAACATTAAACATCAGTAGTTGGCGTACAGTTTGACAGTTTAGTTTGTCTTGGAGTAAATTAATGACACGAACACAAAAAAAAACAACTCAAAGACAAATCCAGTTCTCCTTTTTTGAGATGATCACTTTTCTTTTTTCCATCACAGTGGTTCAGTAATTTTGTTGAGGAAAGGTTCTGCACAGACGTGGTGATAACCGCCCGGTTCCCAGCTAAACCAGTAGCATATTCTCTTCATCGTGCATTTAAACTATAGGAAACCTCATGTCAAGGTGAAATTCCAGTTATGCATATATCTTTTTGCACATAGGTATTTAAAAGCTTCGGATCTACTCGTTTCACTTCAAACTTAACATATTCAGTTCAATACCAGCTGATGTGCAGGTGCATTAACTACCTGTGTAAAACCAGCAAACGTTAATTCACGAATCTAGGATAAAAATTCAAGTGCAAAATGAGCCAATTGAAAATTGCAGGGCAGTTTTAAAATCGACAGATTTTAGATCTTTTAACCTTCAGTCAGTTCAATCTAGTAAACTAGAGTACATCTACCATTCCCCTTCAATGATTCACTACCAGAAAAGTGTCTAAGAGTTCAAAGTCTCTACTCAGTGGTGCATTTATTTTCTCTAATGTTTTTTTTTTTTTAAATTCTGACATTGTTCTATATCAAGGAGAAACATTTCAAAATGTAAATGAGTTGCTTCAGAAAATCCTCAAAAATCATCTGATTTGAGCTGAAAAAGTTAGCAGAGAAAACGTTGCTCAGCAGCTTGTTCACTGGACAGTTATTTGTAGTGCAGCTAATGTGTCTTAACTCAAATGGGGATGCAAAATGGTGCCGGAGGAGAGACGGAAAGTTTCTTGGCTCATCAGGGGACGGCGACGTGGAAGGGGGAGCCCGGGATGTGGTCCTCACCCCACTTGACCACCAGGATGTAGTTGCCCCGTTCCTTCAGCACGTAGCTGACGTTGTACTGCAGGTTGCCCATGTGTTTGACCAGCACCTCATCACAGGGGACCTGTGGGCCGTGCACACCCACCAAAAGCATGTTCTTACCTGGGAGGAGGTAGAAGAACATGTATGATAGCAAATTAATCTTTAAATATGTGACTTTTCATCTTTGTGAGTTTTAACCTGTGCACTGAAAGGAAATACTTAAGTTATTCTCTTAAAAGATGGCTTCTACACGCAGTTCCTCCGTACCTGCTTTGCTGCAGTCGACAGTGAAGTTGCTCCTCTGGCCCACAAAGCCCTTGCTCAGGCCAGCTCCTCGGCTCACCACCTTGCTGGCATCGGAGTCACCCAGCCTGGGCATGGCGCTCTGCGTGAAGCTGCTGGATGCCCGAATTGCCGGATCCAGTGTCAGGGTTGATGTCTCGCTGGCGTTTGTTACATTCACAAGGCGAGGACCTGAAAGGCAGGAAAAAAGTTTAACTTTACCATGTGGTGCAGGCAGATTCAACAGCCATTTCTTGTTATGAACCACTGCCAGAGAGGTTATGTGAAGTCTGCAGTTTTCGATCCAGCAGTTTATATTGCTTTAAAACCAGAATTTGGGCTTGGATGAACTTGAAAAGTGATCCAAATCTGAATCACGGAACATTTGTAACCAGCTTTAACTAAGAGCAGCATTTTACCTGTGACTTTGGCCTTGAAGGGACTCCCAGTGATGTGGTTTGGGCCTCCGTATTTAATGCTGATCAGGTAGTTTCCAGGTGCCATGGGAGTGTACTGCACCTTGTAGCCTTCGGGAACCTCCTGACAGTCCATCTTTACTTTTGACGGGCCCTCGATGGTCACAGCCAAGGACCCGGGGCCTGCCTTAGTGTTGTTAATGATGAACTCTGACTGGGTACCTGCAAGATTTAAGAAGTGATGTTTTGTTGAACAACTCCAAGCTGGTAAAACCGAGCAGTGGATAAATCACACTGAACTTTGCTCAACTTTATGCTCTAAACAGGCTCACAGCAGTTATGAAGTGAAAAATTTAAGGCTGCAGCAGGTAAAACAGTTACTCACCTGTTGTTCCTCTCTCCAGTCCTGATCCGTATGCTGAAACCAAACCAGGCTCTCCAGTCTGTCCTGGTTCCCCGACTCGGACCTGGAAAGGACTTCCCGGGATGTGAGAGCCATTGAATTTGACATCAATGGTGTGGACGCCATTCTCCCTGGGGATGAACCGGATAGCGTACTTGTCTAGAAGACAGTACAGAAGGGTCTGTTAGCTGCAGCGATTCCATAGTATGTGCCTTTGTTCTTATTGAAGTTTCCATAAATCCTCTGGAAATCACCTTTACAATTAAAAAAAATAAACAACAAAAAACAAACAAAAAACCAACAAAAACAGGCACGCACACACACACACACACACACACACACACACACCTCTTTCCAGCTCTGTGACGACACACTTCTCCAGAGCTCCAGAGGGACTGTGGACTTTGGCATCCATCTTGCCTTTGGCTCCATTTAGACGCACCGCAAAGGATGCTGGGTGATTCACCTTCAGACCAGACTCCTGTCGGTTTCGCACAAAGTCAGTGTACAGGACGGACATTTGACGAACAGGAAAAACATCTTAAACACACACACTCTGGTTTTTGAAGATCAGAGTGCTAAAGACAAATAACTTCAGTGCATATCCTCTGCTCTACTCTTACCTGAGCTCCACTTAGTGCAACTCCAGCAGACAGACTCAGAAGGGTTAGACTGTCAGTAGATTAGTCTTATTATGAGGAAAAAATGTCATAAAGCTGATCTACTTTTTGGTTTAAAGTGTTTCCATCTCCTTGGTCTTACAGCAGTGATTCATTATTCTCATTAAGAACCGAGATCTTTATCTTCTGTCTGAACTGCAAGAGCCGAAATGAACAAACATAAATAATGCAGACTCAGAGCAGAAGAATGTCTCAAGCGATAGACAAAAACAAACTACAGTCTCTAAGAAGACACAAGGAAGTCTGTCTGCTGCAGCTGGGACACCCAGGAGCTGATGAAACGGATGATTGTACTGTTAAAAGCCTTTAAATGAAACACAAGAGAAACACCAACAGTTCCACACCAGACAAAGCGAGGGATGACCAGAGCCAGGCAAAACTGCACGGACGACTTCCTGACCACAGGTACCCAAACTCAGCCACTCGAAAGAGCTTTTTACTTTACATTACATAATAAATCTAGTACAAACCTGTGAAACAGTGGCCACCCTTAAGATAAAATGCACATAAAACTCAATTTATAAAAGAAATTTCTTCATTGTCTACATGATAAAGTCCTTCAACCCAACAAGCATCTGGAAGCTTTGCTGGGATGTCTGCCATTCAAACCCCAATTACCATGTTTATACTGTAGTATCTAAAAGTCCACACCTGACAAACCCACACCTGTATTATAATTACATTAAATACTAAAAACTGAACACTTTCAAACAATTAATAAGAGCTAAACTAAAACGAGTAAACCCACTCAAGACACCAAGTGAACCTAAAGCGGACTGAACCCTTTTTTTAGTCAAAGTGGAAACTGTATGCGTTTGCCTGGCTGCGGTCATATCCATGAGAGCAGTTGCATAAAGAACTTTAGTTTAACTTGAGTATCTGTGCAGCTGTTGAGGATCGACTGACTCGGGCTGTTTAAGATGTCGCTTTGAATCCAATTTAAAATCAATGATTAACAGCCCAAACCATTCGAGTCCTTGCTTTGGTAATGAAGTCACATTTTTATGCAACTGCCTCATCAGCACCCTTTAATCAAGCAGGGCAGGCTGGGTGTGGAGGTGTCTCCTCGTGCCTCACCTGAAGACCTGCAACAGAGAGGCGACGGGCGTCGTTCACTGGAGCGACAACAGGAACCAGGTAGGGGCTGTCGGGTATGTGCTGGTCGTTAAACTTCACCGAAACCTCATAATCACCTGGAAAAGGAGGCGGGAAGAAGGAAACTCAGTCTAACACATCAGCAAACAGCCAGCAGGTAAAGCGTGAGCGTGTGTGAATCATCTACCAGGCTCCTGAGCGACATAAGAAATGCCGCAGGATCCATCCTTGCGGTCATCGAAGGAGATCTCAGCCCTGCTGGGTCCCTCCACGGCAACCGACAGACCACCAGCTCCTGCCTCTCTCGTCCAGATCGTGAATTCAGCTGGTGAAAAGATACAAGAAAACTGAAAATTCACAAGGCACAGATCCTTCTCCATCAGTCCACATTTTAAAAGTACTTGTGTAAAAACCAATGTAGCACTGTGTGAACCTTTTTTTGACAACAGTGTTGCCTGTGGCACAGAGGAACAGGATGAGTTTCTTTAATTTTGACATTTAATGGACAGACTTTTGGATCCGGTGTTCTGTGCGTACCTGGCTCTCCTGCCAGTGCTCCCTCCAGTCCTGGACCTCCGGCCCTCACCTTGCCAGCCCCGCCCTCACCCAGCGGCCCCACAGTGAACTGGAAGGGGCTGCCTGGCACGTGCACGCCCCTGTACTTGACGCTCACGCTGTGCACGCCCATCTCAGTGGGCACGAAGCGCACACAGTAGGCGTCGTTACCCGTGGCCACGAGCTCTGCTGGCTGACTGGCTCCAGAGGGGGAGGTGACCTCAGCAGTGACGTCCTGCATGTCGATCGCTGAGAAGAGAGGAAGGAGACATTTATACATTTACATTTGTTGACTGATTCACCACATGATCATTCATGAGTTCGTCATTTTATTTGTTATTCAGATCAAATTAAAGCTGAAACATACCAGAACCGGTTGCTGTGACCGTAAGGACAGGCATGGCAAATGAGAAAAGGAAAAGGGAGGTTTAAGGAAATTTAACTCAAATTAAACTGTGCTACGACCTCCAAGAGACATAATCAGAAAGTAACACAAGGTCCTTCATACAGTGAACAACTGCGAGGTTGCTTGCACAGTGCAAACTTTACCATCCAGTTCACAACTTACTGATCAAATGCAACCGTGCAAGTTACCCAAGAACACCTACCTTGAGGGTCACAAGGGTTGCTTTTATACATCTTTAACCAGTTGTCTTTATCAATATCATAACACAAAAATAAAAACTAAACTAAAGTTCCCCTAATCTTATATTGGTGCTGCTGTAGGTAGGAGCAGCCAAGCACTCCCTTGTTGCGTGTGTGATGCAGAAAAATTACTCTGTATCAAAACAAACTGATAAAAGATGAAGTGGAATCTTTCATGCCCACTTAAAAAAAATAAAGCAGTTAAAGCTAGTTTTACAACGCACCCTCCACCCTAGCACTGCGTCCCAAATAGGGGGCATCAACAACCCAAACACCCCTCACTGCTCTGGCTCCCCCTGCCAGCACCAGACCGGAGAGGCCAGAGACTAGCCGGACACAGCCAGGAGACAGGTTCTGATTCCGGGTAGCAGCAGAGGATTGAGTCATGGGAACGCTGGATCTTCCAGACCACCAGAGAGAGCAGTAGGAGCGGTAGGTGGTGTGAGAAAGGAGCTGCCGAGACAGGACGAGGAGGAACCAGCTCACTGGAGGAAAAAGATGAGGAAGAGAGCATACAGAGGAAGGGAAAGGATTGAGGGGCAGGAGAAGGGAACAAGGCAGTAGAGGAGGAAACGAGGAGAAGCTGAGGAGAAGGAGAGACATGATTGACAAGAGAGAAGAAAAAAAGTAAAAGATCGATGAAAGATAAAAGGCAGACAGGAAATAAGATGAGTGAAAAGTTCTCATAGAAAGGGAATGATAGAACAGGGAAATAAGAAAAGTTAAATGTCAAAGAGACTACAGACTACAGAGCAGCAGCGAGGAAAACTGGGAAAAGCTGGAGTTTCAGACAGAGAGCAGCTCTGATCTACTTAGAGAGACGGCCCAAAACAAAAAAAATCCATTTGGTTCTATTTTTCCTGAAGTTTGTGTTACACACACGCAACATCATGAACATAGTCACCAAACGTCTGTGTACCTGGTATCTTTAGGCTGAGGTCGCACACACTCCCGACACTGGCGACAGACGCCGCCTTCTGTCGTCTGGTGATGCTCTCCCGAATACGACCCTCACCCGTCACCCTCACTGTGAACGGACTTCCTGTTGACGCCACACGTTCGTTAAGTTGCACGCTTCATTAGAACACTGAACAAACTGTTTTTCAGCTACTTTTGCTCCTCTCTACCTGGCACGTGCTCCTCAGCGAAGCGGATTGAGACGATGTAGTTTCCAGGTTCGGTCGGACAGTAAGTGACTCTACAGGTCCCGTCCTCCATGTCCCCTGTTTGGATGTCTACTTTACTGGGACCTTCAATGGACAGAGCCAGACCGCCATAACCTGGAAACAGATCGCCATCATTGGCATTGATGTCATTATTATTAGTGCTTCAAAGGAAGAATTTTGAGTTTATATTAGAAAATAAATGCATTGTTTAGAACAGGCTGACACTGACCTGCCTCCCGCGTGTCGACTATAAAGCTCGAGTTGCTGAAGGTGGTTCCCTGGACGAGGCCGTCACCGTGAGCTTTGACTCGACTGGCGTCGCCAATCTCAGACTGGACGACCATGATGGTGATGGGACTGTTGGCGACATGACGACCATTCTTCAGGATGCTGACCTGGTGCTCGCCCACTTCCCGGGGGATGAAGGAGATACCTGTGAGGAGGAGAAAAGAGTTGAAGGTGAGAGGAGCAATTTCGGTAAATGTTGTACTCATTTGTTTCAAATGTGCCTTTGTGGATCTTACCGATGTGGTTGTTGGCCATCCTCTTCAGCAAGCAGGGCTCGTCACGTCCAGAGGGCGACCTGATGCTGGCGCTGAGCAGGCTGAGGTCCGTCTCATTGATGTCCAGAGAGAAATCTGCAGCCGAGCCCAGTTTGACCTGAGAGCGCCGCTGGTTGTCCTCTGAAAGACGAACAGAAGTAAGAAGGTAAAGTGTTAGATGACAAAATATAGCAAACCCAGTGTAGACTACAGTGGCTAAATTATTGAGACGAGAACTGTAAAAACCCATTTCTTTAATGTTTAAAAAAAAAAATCTGATTTCATGTCTACATCAGTAGCAAAATAGTCACTTGTTTAAACAAGCTCAACTTTTTTTAAACAAGTGAGCTAACAAGCTACACTGGTAGACAATTTACAGTACTAATATTGTGCATTGGTGCCTGACCGGTAATCCTGGCAGTGAACGGGCTGCCAGCAATGTGCTCGTCATTGTATTTGACCAGGATGTTGTAGTCTCCTGGCAGCGTGGGCAGGTAGCTGACAGTGCAGGTCCCGTCTTTGTTGTCCACACAGCTGATCTCTGCTTTGGACGGACCCTCGATAGCCAGGTCCAGACCTCCTGGAGAGAGAGACGGGCTTGGTCAGCGAGACTGAACTGAGTCAAAACAGACTGTTAAATAATGAAAAATAAAATGTATAACCCGTACCTTCAGAGGCGTCCTCTGTGAAGACTGTGAAGGTAGCCAACTTGTTGGCGACACCATAACTCAGACCAGGACCGTAAGCTGTGACGTTGGGACTGCTGGTGTGATTCACATAGAACTGAAGGGGAGACTCTGCAACACAGAGTGAACCTAATTACAGCAAACTAAGTTTGCAGTAGTAGTAGTAATAATACTGTGAAATTCATGAGCCCTCAGTAAACCCAACCAGCCACTTCAGAACTCAATTCATACACCCCACCAAGATTTATCCTGACAAACCGAGGCCCCTGTGAGGAGCAAGCTCAGTAGTTATCACTATAAGGGTTCTAATCATGGTGCTAATGTCACATGAGTGTATGTGTTTACCTGGGATGTGTGTGCCGTTGTATTTGATGTGCATCTCGTGCAGACCGGCCTCAGTAGGAGAGTACTGCACTGTGACCGTCCCATCCAGGTTGTCTGTGATTAGAGGCTGAGCGGATTTACCTGAAGGCATCAACACCTCACCTGTAAGAGAAGTTTCTTGATTAGCCATTTTTATAATGGAAGAGTCAGACTGTCCATTTATTGGTCAGTGTCTTAAACTCTGATCCCCTTTAACATATTAGTTTGTACAGACTGTGTCATTTCTAATAACTAAACTGATTATATTAACCCATGAATGTCTCATCCACATTTCAATTTACTGGTTACTCACATCTGTCGATTCACACAAAAAAAAAAATAATATACTGCTGCAGGTGGCAGAGTATGCAGGTTTTGTACCGCAGAGAAACCCAGAAAGCTGAAAATGTGTCCTCAGCCTCTGCTGATCTGAATAAATTGCATTTCTTGTGTTTAATCACTTACCGTGTGCAGTGAAGTTTTAAATAACTTATGAAAATTTTTCTAGAATTGCTGGTGCTTTTTTTTGTTATGATAAAACCTTGTGTCTCTCAACACCTCAAATAAGCACAAATTCACTGAGACCATCCATCCCTTTCTTCCTTACCGGTGATTTCTCCCTTCCTGAGTGCGAAAGGAATCACCATGTCGAAAGGTCTGAAGCCACTGCCGTTAACGCTCGTACCATCTAGCTGGTAGCTTTCAGACTTCACCTGAATACAAGACAGGCACAAAGACAGACTTTAGCATGTCAGTGAGGGGGGAAAAAAATAAAATAAAATGTTCTCAGCAACCTGAAATGCAAGCATGCTGCCTCCAAGCCCCGCCCACACAAGGGCATCCTGAAAAGGAGTTGTGCAATGAAGGAAGGATGAGGAAGGAAGAGGTGGATGACTGTGATGATGGGGTGACTGATGCAGCCACAGTGATGAAGAGTGCACCAAGAAAGAAGAGGAGCAAAGGTTACCACCACAACACCTTTGTGCAATGCATCTCGCACACAGATGGTGGTTTGTGAACGATGGCATGGAGGAAAGAAAGTGTTTGAGTGAATACACTAAGGAGTGCAGTGAGAGAGAAGTTAAGTGTTCAACCAGCAGCCATTCACCCGCAACAGAGAGGGTGTGTGGGAATATAAAGTGTGTTCTATAAATACTGTCCTCCAAACAGTGAAAAAGACGACCTAAACCACACACTGCAGCACAGCCTTAACCAACCCTGGGGCCTGTACTACAAGGCAGGTTCAACATTCCCAGGATTTCTTTTATCTGGTTCAAGCCATCCTGACAGAGTGATCAGACTAAGCGGTCACATGAAAATGGACAGGTCTTAAGAATAAAGCCTATTCCAAAGGATGAAAGCTCTCAGCTGTCAACAGATTTATCAGTATCAACTATAATTACAATTGTATATTATCTTGCATCATAAAAGGAACATGGTGATCATTTTTAGTAGAAAAAGTCATGACGTGTGGGTTAACTGAGTGAGTGGATATCCAGTTTCATGTGACCGCTGATCCAATATGAGGCTAAAGGAATCCAGATAATAGAAAGATCCCTGCTTGAATAACTTAGTACAGCGCTCAGGTGAGCTGAAGAACATTGCAATATCTGTGTCTATAAGCTTACTGACAGACCTGCACCTCCAAAGAGCTTCTAAAACATCTGATTTCTTTTGCAGCTCACTCGAATAAAGACTAGAGTCAGTGATTATGCCCAAACTGGTAAGATGTAACCCTCCCCATTACCATTATTATTCAAATCATGAACCAATTAATGTTTCTAACCCCAGTTTAAGGCCAATTGTTCTGCTGCAGAATAAAGTTGGAATCAGATGTCTCCAAAGGACACTAACGATCTGCTGAAGGGCTTAAAAACATGTGTAAGTGTGTGTAATGGGGTACCCATGGCTTGAAGCCAGCCCCAGGGGGAGCGGCCCGTTGCTGTAGAGATGTCTGCCCTTTCATCATGGGTACCTCATCAGTAGCCTGGTGACATGACAGTAAGGATTAACACATCTCACACACATGTGGGAGTCTCTTTACACAAAGTCCATAGTTATGTTTGGAGTGGAAAGCAAACACCTGCGATCACCACCAGCAGTTTCCATTAATGGCTAGAAACATCTTACGTGTTCTGTCCTTAACATTAAGAAATTACATCAAGTTCTCATATTTCCACCCACTTATCAGGCTGGAATAAACTTTTTAGGAATATAAGAGAAGAATAGCATCAATTTCCTATATTTTTTTTGCCCTCCATTTTTGAGGACCTTTTCAGGATATTTATTTCTAATTAGTTATGCAAGTTTCTCTAAAGCAGAACCATTGTGCATTCGGCCTTTATTGTCCAGCCAAAAATTTAGGCATCAGACTGCTCTAAACACCATCTGATATGATGTCAGATATCCCTGATATGGTCTGGGCAGGCTCTGGCTGTAAGCACAAAAGCCAACCCATTTTTTTTAATCCACTTAAAATGTAGTCTTCACATCTGATCACATCAGAGTTCAAGAAATACCATTTATCTGTCTGTGCAGCCTAAAGACAGCTGCTTTGTTAAGACTGAAATACGCATCAGTTCAAATAAAATTTCTTCCACTGTGACATGACTTTGTGGAGAAAATGATCCCTCCCACACAAACAAGGAAAGACGATGAAAGGCCCAATACAACGAGCAGGAAAATCAAAGAAACAAAACAAACAGTCAAACTAAGATGAGGTTAATCAGTGTACAAGGACATGTTTGATACTCTGGATGACCGCGACATCTGCTTTCAAAGTGTTTGTCTAATATGCGTTCTCTTCTCACCGTGACTTTGAAGGGACTGCGTGGGATGTTTTCCCCTCCAAAGCGGACGTAGATGACGTAGTTGCCAGGAGCTGGCGCAGTGTAGAAGATGTCAAAGGTGCCATCTTCATTCTCCAGCACCTCGGCCTCCACCTCTGTGCCATCGGGCTGAACCACCACACAGCTCACTTTCCCTTTACCAGCACCCTTTGCATTCACCACCAGACTCAGCTCCTCACCAATGGCCACAGTGGGACCCACGCCCGAACCTGGGAGAAGTACACGTTGTGAATTAATCAGACTCCTAAAAATAAATGAGATTCCTTCTGTCAGACTCCGATCACATACCGGTCACGGTGCACTTGCTGGCATCACCAGTTGCTGTGGCACGGACTCTGTAAGGTGATGCTGGGATGTCATCGCCACCATATTTTATAACGATGGTGTACCGGCCAGCACGGTCAGGGATGTATGATACCCGGTATGTACCATCACCGTTGTCATGGATCCTGGGCTGCTTAGGTTTGCCATCCTGGTCCTGAAGAGGAAGGAAGTGAATAACAATCTGTGTGGGGTCGACTTTAGTGTGTGTATGCTTATGTGTGTGATACTGACCGTGATGAGCACGCTCAGTTGGCCTTGGCCAGCATCTTTAGCGTCGATATTGAACTCAACGGGGAAGCTGGCGGGGACGCCGCTGGTCAGCCCGGGGCCGCTGGCTCGTACTTTGCTGGCATCGTGAGTGGGCAGAACCCGAAACTTGAAGGGACTGAAAGATCAGAGACAGTAAAGACTGATCAACCGTATGAACCACAACAGCAAGCAGATATCAAAGGGACAAAAATTACCAGCGATAGAGTAATACAGTGTTCACCTCTGGCTGTTAGAGTGAATCGACTCAAAAGGTCTGCTTTGCATGCATTTTTTTCTGGATAATCAGTCACTGTAGTTTCATATAATCTTAAATTTAGCTTAAGTCCATCATTTGAGGTGTCAGCAGTTCAATTAAAACAAACCAGAACAAATCAAATGTATACATTTTCACAAAGTTGCCCAACTCCTTCTGCTGCTGTACTGCTACAGCTGTGTACCTGTGTGGGACGTCCTCCTCAGCATATTTTACAGCCACCGAGTACGGTCCCTCCACAGACGGCGTGTAGGACACTGTGTGAGTCCCGTCTCCATTATCAGTCACTTCCGCAGGCTCTGCAATGCCTTTGGGAGCAGCGACTGCCACAGCCAGGGGCGCCACGCCGGCCTTCCTGCAGTCCACTGTGAAGGATTGCGGGATATTGGCCCTGACTCCTGACGCCACTCCAGGACCAGAAACTTTGACCTTACTAGAGTCCACCACATCCTTAACTGGGACCTTAAATGGACTCCCTAAGTACAGAAAAATAAATTAGGTGTAAACACAACTAGCAAGACTCGTAGCAGAGCGTGCTGTTTGACACTTTAATGTTTGTAGCACATGCAGCAGAGACATCACAGACATGTAGACAGATGTGCAGAGTGAAGCCACCTCTTAATAAATGCTAATAAAATGCACTCCTAGATACTGGATAACTGTCTGACAACATGTCTGAATCACTCCACAAATGCAAAGTTACAGAGATAACAGTGCTGCAGTATCTGCTGAATGACTCTGCAGAAACAAAGTCATCGCATAAAAGTTGTCAAACAAAGAAACATGAGAACTTTTCAGACCACAGTCGAAGAAATTTAAAACTGACATCTTTAAAACATTAAGCCAAAACCCTCAACATGTCTTCAAACAACCAATAACAGCATTTTTGTAATGTCAACTAAACATTAACTGCACCTTTTATCATTAGCATCTGTTTATAGGTACAAATGAGAGAAAAGGCAACAAAGTGTTATTAAAGTGACATTAAAGATCTTTAAGAGATGAACGCATGTGAAACAGCTTAGTGAAGCTGTGCTAAATTAGTTTATTCCTGTTTTTCATGTTGATGAGAACCATTCCTCCTCCATTCATGAGCCTTCTCACATTACCAGAATTAAGTCTGATTAAATTCTTCTCTCTTTCTGTTGTCAACAAATCTCAGAAAACTGACCCAAACCATCTGGATCCAGTTCCTGTTTATCTATGCCACAGAGCTCCACTGTGGTCCAGAAATACTGATCTTTCCACCCTATTTTAACCAACTCACACACAAAAGACTCAAATGTGATTAACTTGCAGTTGAAAATTGTCTCAAACAAATGAAATGCCTTCTCCATTCACTCCTTATCCAACTTTGAGTTGCAAGGGCAGCAGTCTAAGCTAAAGGTCTTAAGATGAAATACACTCAAAGAAAGTTGTTTTATAAACTACAAGGGTTGTTAAACTCAAACTCTTCAGGATGCTGAGGTGTTCCCTAAACTAGCTCAGAGAAATAATCTTTCCAGCGTGTTCTGTGTCCAGCGTGGACATGCCTGAAACACCTCACCTGGTTTACTCTGAACTGTTTCTGAATGCTTGTCTTTCCATTTTTAAAAGGTAGGGTTTTTCCTGCACGCTTTACAGGTTTAACCATCCCCTGTGCTACAGCTTATTATGCTAGTAAGGGAACCAAATTAATAAAAATAAAAAAAAGATCATCTCACCAGGGATGTGTTCTCCTCCATAGGTGATGTTGACGTCGTAGTTTCCTGGTGTGAAGGGAATGTACTCCACACTGCAGCTGCCATCTTTGTTGTCTGTGCAAGACATCTTAGACTCTGATGGACCCTCCACAGTGATGCCAAGGCCACCAATACCTGCCCCTCTGAAGGAACACCACATCCAAATTATTTGTACTTTAATTATCTACCAAAATGTTCAAATGTTTGCAGATGATACAGGATGATTTACATGATTTGATTGCCAATTTTGTCATTTGCGCACAAATGTTGTGCGCAAATGACAGAATGTTTACCTTTTGTTTGTATTGGCTTAAAAAAAAAGAAAAAAAAAAGAAAAGGAAAAAAGACTGAAACAAAAAGGCATAATGCCTCGTCACACATGGTGCATTTAAAAATATAACCAAAGAGTCTTAAATTAAATATTCCCTGTAAAAGTGTAGTTTCAGTTTTCTGTCAGTTAACTATAATCTTTACTGACTCATACAGTTATCTACTTTATTGCTCCTTATTTATAAGGATATATGTGCATACTTTATTGCCCAGCAGTACCTGGTGAAGATGTTGAAGTTGTTGGGCTGGTCAGTCAGGCCTTGTTCCAGCCCGGGGCCAGTAGCCACCACCCTGCTCGGGTCACATCCCTCTGACACAGAAACCCTGAATGGGCTATTGGGAACTGGAGTGTCATCATACAGAACCTGGACGCTGTGGACGCCTAAAATAAAGATTGACACAAATGAAACGGACTTCACAACAAAAAGGTTTTATGTTGAGCAGTTCAGTTCTGACTGGATGCGTTACCATTTTCAAAAGGAGTGTACTTGACACAGTAGGTGCCATCGGCCTTGTCTGTAACCACACAGTCTGTCAGAGCTCCAGACGGGTTCTTGACCGCCGCCTTTATGTGGTCGCCACCCCGCCGGGTCAGAGAACGAGCATCCACTGTGAACTCTGTGGTGGCTTCTCTGAAAACAGCTGGAGGGAGGGAAACAGAGGAAGGCGTGTTTTAAGCAGAACTCTGACTGGGCACAAGAGGTTTTTTGATCATCACCAAACTTACTCAGGCTGTCAAGTCATCTCTACCTGTTGACTTATGAAGGAGTTTTATCAAGTTGGAAATTACCCCGATATCACAAAGGGATTTAAAAACTATACTACATAAAATACACACAGTCCCTCAACGCAAAATTCTTCAATTCACAAAAAATGAAGAGAAGCATTGAATATTAACACTTCAAAGTTCAGCACAATAGTGGAGTCTCTCAATTAAACCCAGTCTGACATAAGCCATTTTATCTCCTCCCCCTGTAAGGCCACCCTATTTAAAAAACTGTTTTGTGATTGGCTGCCCCTCAATTAAACATAAGCAGGTGGGTGGAGCTTATGTACTCTCAGCCGTGTGCTTGGGATGATCATATTAGGTTCATTAACCACTGTAGCGAATGCTATTAAGTTGTATAATTCACTTTCTATGACTTCTAACTTGTATAATATTCAACTGTGCAGGATAATGCAAAGCAAAAGAAACCAAACAGGAAAAAATAAACAGTACTGCTCAACTTGAACACCACTCATTTAATTATTCTTCCTAAACTGGATTTGTATCAAACTAAATATATACTGTACCTTGTCCCTCCACTCCAGGTCCAAACACTTTGACTTTGGAGGTGTCCACAGCAGGGTCCGCCATCACCTTAGCAGGGAAACCAGGGACCGTCTTTCCTCCATACTTCAGCAGCAGGGTGTACATGCCAGAAGTCAGAGGGATGTAGGTCACCGTGTAGGTCCCGTCTTTGTTATCCACAATCTCAGTCTTCGCTTTTGCACCTGGAATATGAAATTAGAATTTGTGCTACATGGAGAACCACCAAAATTTTTTGCTTTAAAACAGAAAACCTGGAGTTTAAACATACAAAATCTCACCAATGAACATGTCTGTTGACAAAGCCAAACGACAGCTTTCCAGCCATATTTCATGATATTAAATAAGCTCTACACTTACCCCCTGGTGAGGCATGTTAAAGAAGCAAAGGGGACGAAATGGAAACTTTCTTCACTTGAAATAACTGATCATCAAGTATTCTTTTAAGTCTCTAAATCCCAATTTTCATAAACAGTGAATAATGGCTGGCTCTGCCTTTATTTGAATACAGCTTTTTAAATGTGCTTTTGAACATGTATAACTTTTATATGACTGAATTAAATAGTTACCTGAGCCCAGGCCTGAACCAGTAGGGCTGCTTGGGGGTGAATCTAGCGCAGCCTCCAGGCTGAGTTCACCCGGTCCAGCTTGAGAGCAGTCCACATTTACAACACTGGTTTCCCCAACCTGAAGAGACAGTAACATGGATCAGACTTTATGACTTTCAGGACAGGAGAGTATTTTAAAGGATGAGTCAGACTCTAAAGCAGACACAGGACAGGATGAGATGAGATTAAGGAACTTAAAAAGCAGCACAACTTTCGAACAATGAAAAACTGAACTTGTGCCTATTGCATGAATAAATTCTGAGGAACTTGAAAATTTCTTCCTGGCTGCATTTCAGCAGAGTCCACCACATGGGTGCGTGTGGGTGAATGGGTGGATGACTGGATATGTAAAGCGCTTTGGGGTCCTTAGGGACTAGAAAAGCGCTATATAAATACAGGCCATTTACCATTTACATACATATTGGCTGACCGGGTGTCTCAGTTCATGTGGGACACCCTTTTTCATTCCCTAGTTAGTCACACATTTTGACTGGCACTACTTTTCAGAAGTCACCACTTCACACACACCTTCCCTAAACAGAGGAATGAATCCACTGGCTGTAAGAAAAGCAGGAAAGGCTGCCATCATGGATCAAGTGCAGGTCAATTTGTCACATTTCTCGCTGCTTGTAACACACCCAGTGGAGGAAATTACACCATACAGTCAAAAGCTATGAAGATTTTTGCGCAATATGACGGAAACTCCCACTAAGACTGGAAAATGCTGCTACAACAAAGACTGGAACATATTACTGGGTGAAGTGGGGAGGAGGAGGTGGTTCTGCATTCCTACTGAAACCCAGAGATCACCACATAAAAGAGCAGCTAACTTTACAAATTTAAGATTAACGAGCCAAAATTCTGAGCTGCAGAGAAATTCAGAAGCAGTGTTGTAGCAGCATATTTGTTGCACTCATCCAGATTTCACTCCCCCCTGCAGACTCACCTTGGCTCTCTTCAGGCCCGATCCTGAGGCAACCACCTTGGAGGGGTCAAAGGGCATCTGGATGTCAGCTCTGAATGGCGATCCGGGGATGTGGACATTCTCAAACAGGATGTTAACCAGGTAGTCTCCAGGCTCTGTGGGCAGGTAGGAGACTGAGCAGGTCCCATCGCCATTATCTGAACATTCGATCTTGGCCTCGGTCGGCCCCTCCACCGTCAGCCCCAGACCTCCAGTGCCGGCACCTTTGGTGTCGATTGTGAACTCAGCCAGGTTCCCCACTAAGCCTCCCTTCAGACCAGGACCGAAGGCTTTCACCTAAAACAAGATGTAACGCATTATTAATCATAGAGGTGTCTAACATGTTAAAACAGACCAAGTAAAATTGTCAGCTTACAGAACAAACTGATATTACCTTGCTGGGGTCTGGAGGCAGGTGGGCCTCCACAGGAAAGGGGCTTCCTGGGATGGGGTGTCCATCATAAGACACGTTAACAGCATACACTCCCTCCTTTGTGGGGGTGTAACGGACCAAACTGACATCTGCTTTACCGGGCTGAGGCTCAACTTTACAAGGTACTGCCTGCTGACTGGGACTCAGCTAACACCACATATGCAGAAAGAAAACAGATTTTCCAGAATTTAAAATTTTTGGAAAAAGTATTTTCCTTATCCAACCTTAATAAAAAGACTGACTCTTACTAACAGTTATATTTTTCCCCACACAGGTCAATATGAGGTTTCTCTGACACTCACCAGTTCTACCACCAGGTGACCTTGACCTCCAGCACCCTTTGTGTCCACCATGAACTGCTGTTCCTGGTTAACCTCCACTCCTGAAAGACATTAGTCACTTATAAGTGGCTGCTCCTGAAGTACCTAGAAACTTTCTGTTAACACAAAAACTGGTTTCAGGCCCTCTAAGGTATGGAGGCCTATCTCCCCCCACCACTTCCCCTGACAGACGCCCTCAGACATCAGTGCATTGGTGGTTCTTTGTGTCCGGGGGTGGGCGCCCGGGTACACACCGGCTCACTCCTTGGTGGCTGCTTATGGCCTGGAGCCTGGGGCTCGCTCGGGCCACTTCGGGGGGTGGGGTGCCCTCGGCCTCTCGGCCCGGGGCTCGGTCACTCTGGCACAGCTGGCTGCCGGCGGAGCTCACGGGCACATCACTGCAACTCCCCCTGGCTTCTGCTCCGCGGCTGCTGAGTGAGCCCTCATCTGGGACTCTCCTCAGCTCTTTCTGGGACAGTGGCACGGCTGCCCCTCTGTTGGGCTTCCTTGGTCTCTTGTGTTCTGGGGGCCTCTGGATGTCTGGAGTCTTGCTCTCCTCCATACCTGCTTCATGCCCTGGAGGACGGGGCTGTGGCCCCCCCACACCCTCTAGCAGATCATTACATGAAGGAACCTTTTAAATACAAGCGCGCTCATGCTCACAGGTGTACACACGGGTGCTCACACACACAAACGACACCCTTTTTGGCTCCCAGCTCAAAGCACAATGTGCGCTGTCGATCTTACGTGCTGCACAATAATGTTTAATATTTACCGTTATATTCCCATACATCATTGCGATGTTGTTTATTGTATTGCTCTTCTTTTTTCTTCTGCTCGTTTTCTTTTTTCATTCTCAACAGGTGATCGATATATGTATTTTTTGTCTGCTTATTTTGTTGGTTTTTGTTTTTTGCCCTTCATCCCCGTCCCTCTTCTCCGCTGTTTTTCTTCCCCTCTTTCTTTCCCCAGTCAAGTCTGTCCCGTATTTAGCAAGTGAAAATAAAATAAACTATAAAAGGTGAATCAAATAGACCATTACGGCAAGGCTGGGATGGTCCATTTGGTAAAGTAAATCCTTTGGGCATCTTTCTTTGCCTTTAGACAATAATTCTGATGGCAAAAGAGCCAAACGGCCAAAAAACAAAAAAACAAACACTAAAACTGATGACTGATAGAACGGGAGCTCAACATCCAGATCACTCTTGTACAATTTCTGTTGACTGTCACTGTAACTTTAATTACAGTCAAACATTTGTACAATGCTTAACTTTGATTTCATCTCCGATGAAAAGTACTCATCAATTCTCATTAGACCCTGGAAGCAAAAACAAAAGAAAAACAAAACACAAAACCAAACGACTCATGTACCAGAAATGGGAAGGAACCATCCTGAAGTTCCTTGCATGTTATAAAAGAACCAACAGCAAATCTGCAGATATTCTTTTTTTGCAGAAGCATAAGCAGTCATTTGTTATGCTTTACTGCTCATGTCAGAAAAACAAAATCTTTTATTTATTTTTAAGATATAACTTGTGTTCTTTCTTTGCCAGAGAACTTTTCTAAACCGTTGAGGAAGTTAACAGAAGAGGAAGTCAGCTTACTTCCATCCATGTTATCCACAGTGACTTTGCTGAGGTCCAGTGGTGCAGCGACTCCAACTGTGAAGGGGCTCTTGGCAATGGGGTCGCCTCCAAACTTCACCACGATTGTCATCTCCCCCTGCAAAGAAACTGATCATTTACTCTGGAACAAACACTAAAAGCACTATGTTCATTTACCATCATGACTCTGGACAGTTTGCAAGATCTGTGACACTCTGACTTGACGAACTTTAAGTGTTAAGTGCCAAAATATAAAAAGCACTAGAAATAATCTGATGTACCTGTTGTGCAGGTGTGTACTTGACAGTCTGAGAGTAGTCGTAGTTATCGATGATGTCAAAGTCTTTCACGGGAGAGGAGAAGGTAACGTCCAGCGGTGCTTTACCTGCTCCTTTAGTCAACACGGTGAAATGAGTCGGTTTTCCGCTCTCCACACCTGGACAGAATAAGAGAAGGGGTTACTTGTAATAATGCTCTCTGTATACTGTCACAGTCTCGCCTACAAATAGCAGATCATATCAAGGACTAACCTTTGATTTAAAAGACTGGGCTCAATGACAGATTTTTGTTTAAGACCTATTCTAATAAATTTAATGTCCCATTAAATCCACTCTCTCACCAGTGCGAGCCAGTCCAGGACCTTCTGCTTTGACCTTTGATGCATCATGTGAAGGATCGACTTTGACACTGAAGGGGCTCTGAGGAACTTCCTGTGTGAAGTAACCAGAATAAAAATCACAGTAAGACCTTTTTTTCTTAAAAGTGGACATTCTATAGCATAGCTTATGCAGCGAAAAGAGAAAAGCCCAAAAGGTAAACACATTTATTGGCACGTCATATTTAACGCAGAAAAATCGATGCATTTCTTCATACAAGCCTTAAATCATGAGGTCAAACAGATTTTAAGAGACACTCGCTCTTTTCTATGTTGTGTTTCACCAACATTAGACTTGTCCCGTAGAAAAAAAGTGAGCTATTTCACTAGTGGTATACAAGTAGGAATCAGAGCAGGTTTAGCAACTTAGAAATGATGAAAACATTAAAATAGAAAGATGTCTTTTTGGCACTCATTAATTCATCAAATCTGACTTCAAGCCGACTTAAAACACTAGGGGAAAAATTAGTATTTTATCAATTGATAGAAATTATCTATACTTTGCAGGCAGTTTATGGAGTAAATCATGCTCTGCATTCCACACTCATCTAAATGTGATCACTTCTGACTCCAGACTGTGGACAGCGAGCACTCAGACCAGAGGGCGATCCTTTCAGGAGTGTGTTTGTACCTTGTCAGTGAACAGGACTTTAATGGTGAGCCTTCCAGCAGCAGGAGGGATGTATTTGACTGTGAACGTGTCGTTGGCGTTGGGAATGATATCAAAATCCACGTCAGCCTCTTTGTCGCTGATCATGTTGGCGTCACACTTAATCCCAACGCCGACATCACCTGAACAAACAGTTGACCATAACCATATCGTGAACATACAGTTATGACTCAGACTCCAAATAATCTCATTTCTTGGCCGATGATCGTTTCAGTGTATACACCGGCTGCCACAAGGTGGCGCTGCCTGCTTCAGTTTCTGCTCCTCAGTCAATCGTCTCTTCTCAGAAACACTTCACACCTCCGGGATGGTGCATTGCCAAAAACAATAAGCCACCTGTGCAACACAATCGGCACTCCCTGCAGCACAAGACCCGAGCTATCAATCACAACGGAGGAATTCAGAGTATGAGAGATAAGAAAAGGACAAGAAACCATGTCAGACAACAGAAACTGCCCACCCCTGAAGGGAAACCACTGATAACCTGAAACCACTCCTGAGAAACTCCTCAGAAACCCTTTTTCTTTCTATACAGAGTGTTAGCAGATGACCTTCACAATTCTCTCTTGTCCCAAAGAAAAAGCTCAAATTACCCCACTGCACATACTGTAATGTTTAAGAATTTAATTCTAGAAGATTAAAACAAATGCAGTTTTTATGTGCACACACACACACACACACTTTAATATGAGCATCACCACTGTGGCAAAGTTTTGTGTGTTTTTGGTGTGGGGGGGGGGGGATTCATAAAAGAAGCGTTTCCTGTCATGAAAATGACATGGAAGAAGAAAAATAAATAAATCTACATAAGTGTTACTTTCTCCAGTTTGAACATACTGATACTATAATTTGAAAATAAATAAATTCTAGTAGCATTTGCAAATAATTCTTTTAGCCTTTTAGAGCAGTTTACTTTTTTGCCCCCAGGCTGAATTGAATTTCAACAGCTCTTTTGGCACAGAGCAGAGTAAAAACAAAAAAAAACAAACACATTGTTTGTAACATGTGCATTCACTTTAAAATGAATGTAGCCTTTGAATGATACTACAGTAATATACCCTACACCCCGACCCCCCCTCTCTTTCCTCTGGTATGTCATGGCAATGATCTCAAGGCAGAAACATCCCAACAGGAAATTCATCCATCTGACCCTTCCTGAGTAGTAACACAGGATCATGCTTCATCACCCGCATGCACCGGCCTAAACATGCTCCCCACCACATTAAAAGAATATATGCACACTCAAACCTGAACGTGTGCTTTGTCTCTATTCATTAATGCAGTGACAAATACTAGTCGTCCTCAGACTTGTTTGAAGTGCAAGTTTAGATAAGAGTTCATAAGATGCAGCAGAATGGAAATGAATGTAGGAGTGGGTACCCTCTGATGATGAAATCAGAGGGGAAAAAAAGGAGAAGGCTACTCTCTCGAACGTCACAGAACAGTCAGCGTAACTTGTTCATGGAAGTAGTTTTTCTGCTTCAAATCTTTTCCAGTTGATTCATTTTAGAATATCCAAATCTGAAGTCTGGTGTTGAACCGGCATATTGGTATCAAAACCGGTTGTTTTACGGTTGTGATACTTTGTTAGCTTTTAATAAACTGCTGCTTGGACTGACACTGAAACAGAACACACCTTGCTTACTCCTAACACTCAAACCCCAAAGTTTGTGAAACAACTTGACCAAATACAAAGCACAAAATTACAATTCTCTCTCTCCCCCCCCCCCCCCCAACTCTGGGTCTAAATTAGAAGCTATTATCTTGGTTAATCAGGCATATCTACTCTGTGACACCACAGAAGTACAAGTGGATCCACCACTGTTTAAGGTTATACGTGTTAATGTCCCAGCCAAAGAAAAGCACATCCCCTTTAAGCAAGTTCTTTTGAAGTGTGATAAAACAGTCAGGATTTCCTGTCTAAATGATTCTTAGTGTGTTCGAGTTACCATCTCCAGCTCCTGAACAGTCCACAGTGAAGTGTGTGGGCTCGTTGGCCTTCAGTCCACTCCTCTCCACTCCGGGACCAAACACCTTCACCATGTTGGGGTGGCTGCCTTTACCCACATTTACCTACGGGCACCAACAGGAAGTGACATCACTTATTTCAATCTCCTTAAGGATGTGAGGCAGTCAAATTTTGTAGAAATAAAATAAAATTAAGACGACAATGAATGCTATAATACAGAGAACCACAAGGCTCCAAACTAGATGCACAGCTTTTCATTTTTTAAATTTATTCTTAGCATATTTACTGCAACACATTTCAACATCACGTTTATTAATGCTGGCTTCACACAGCTATAACTTAAGAGGAAAGCAGGTGAGGAGGATTCAATGTTTCCAAAAAGCATCTGAAAGGTGTAGCAATAAACCAGGGTGGTGGCATTAAACAGTGAATTCTCTACAGGCAGATCACATCTACAATGTACACAGTTGTGCAATTTTACTCTAACAGTAAAGAGCATTTCTAATAAAACTAAAAACTGATAATAAAAAGACACTGAATGAAAAGTGAAACACAGTAAATTGCCTAAGTGCAGGTTAACAACTTCACAGGTGCAGAAAACTAACTGCTGGGACTTCAATATGAATTTCTGGCATTTAAAAAGGGGGAAAAGTCCAACTAATAAATGCCATAAATTTACTTCATGATCATCAAATTGATCCCATATGAAACTCTAGTGTCTTGATGTGATATTAAAATTTTACCACCATCATAAAAACTTTTGTTTTTTAAGAAACAAAGTCTTAAATGTCCTTTGTGCCATTTAGATAACATCTCCAGTGCAAGACTGTACAATAATTATTCCACATCACAGCTACAGTTACTGGGTCCGATTCAGGATTCTGACTTTGTTTTGCCTGGTCTTTGGTCACTTCCCCCTTTCCCTGCATTTGCATGTAGCGTTTAGATTTTGTTGTACTTTGTTTTGCTTTAAACAAGAAATCAGTGAACGAGTGAAAGAAAGAAACTGAATGAGCAAAGCCTAAGAAAAAGAAATGAACCAAACACAGAACAACATTTAAATAAAATGTTCATTTATTTTGAAATCAACTTCCACTTGTGGCAATTAAAGTGTTTAAGTGCTTTGTTGTTTTAGTACAGACTGAAATTAAAGTTGGTTTCAGTAAACACGTTAGTTACAGATTTACTGGGAATATTTTAAAACAAAAATGCAAGCACAGAAATCTCAAATGAGGCGCCAACGGAGGGGAAAAAAAACAATTCTGCAAACTTCTAAAAGCTGATTTAAAGGATTTTAAGTCACTACAGATGTTTAAAAAAGGAAATCTACTCATTCTATATAATAAAAGTAGAAATCAGTGCAATGAGTGCAAACAGTTTCTGCAACTTGTGTTTAAGCTGATGAGTGCTCTTTTCAGACTTGTTTTTAAAGCCCAACCCAAGCAGACTGTCAAAGGGTGTAGAGGTTGATTTATTCTGCAACTACTCCAGAGGATTAGTCACAAAAGAAGCCGGGAGATAAACGATACGCGCTCTGACACACAGCAGGCGGCGGTAAACCGTTCGGCTTAGGGAGCGACAGACACCATGTCCACTCACTAGTGGGTAAATTAGACAGCATAAAAAGAGCTGCTAACATGGTGTGGACTTTATGTCGCAGTAAACACTGGAATCAAACTGCTTTAGTCATCCGAGAGAACTTCTAAAAATAACTGCCCAAATAAGTTCCCAGAGGGATTCAGAGATGGACTTTGCACCTTAGATACAATGTGTGTATGGAAGCTGCCTAAGTGAGCTCATTTTGACACAAAAGAATCAACTTTCTGCTTCAGTTTCTGGCTTTTAAACAGATTCTTTACTCCCTCATCTGTAGCTCACCAGCACAGCAGTGGACAGTTTACACTGAGCCAGATTTGAACCATGAACCTCTTTCCCATGCTGGATTCTTTTCCTACACATTTGATTAAAAAGGTGTCACTGCTGTAGGCTCCCAGCAGTGCTGAGAGCTGGGTGCGTCTGTTTGCATTTTATCCACCCAAAGTATCTTCACTGAAATTCGAGAAAGGCGCAGTCAGAACGAGGAAGCCTGCACGCAAGTCGCTGCAGCTCAGAACAAGCCTGCTGAACAATCAGTGACTAAGACATCACAAGGTGTCCATCGGCTGAAGTGATTTATGGACCACCGTGAACACTACAGAAATCAGTCAGGTTGTTGCAAAAGCTTCTGAAAGTCTAGTCTAGCCCTAAACACTTTGAAAGGATAACAGACGTGCAACAAGCTGAATGTCTTTGCCTGCTCTTCATGCTTGCTGGGATCTTCATGAATCTCAGACTCTACGGCAGTTTCTCATGGGACTTGTGTGTAATGTATGTGGAACTAAACTTGTATCAAAGAGAAAGAGCCGATAAACTGCTTCAAAACAAACAGCAGCAACTCAAACAATGATTTCAAAAAGTAAAATAAAAAGGTTTACAGACTGGTTAGTAAACATGAATGGAAAAAGAAAACCTTTTCACTCTCAGTTTTGCCCTGATACTCAAAATCATGGGTCAATTGTATCTGTGTTCAGAATGTATGTTTGATGTGGATGACTTTCACACGTCAGCAACTTTACACTGAAAGTGTGTGTTGATCTCATTAAATACACACATGGAATGAAAAGGTTTTCCCTGAACATGAACACATTTAACAGGAGGGGAAAAACAACAAACATGCTGTTAAAAATTCACTTATCTGAACCTCTCTGGCTTTGCAGAGTATAAATGTGAACTTAAAGAATGCTGTCATTCTTTAGAGTTCATTATTTTGAGTCTTATAATTTCTGGTAAACTGAGGCTAAATCCAAAATCTTTTAAACCAGCTACACCGGAAGGCTTTGACACGTTTATACCAATGATGGGAGTTGCTTTTGCATGATCTCTCCTACATTTTTAGTTTGTCAAAAATGAAAAGAAAACATTTTTCTTTCAATTTTCTGACAGGAAACCACTTTTGTGACTAAGACATTAGTATTTTGCTAATCCAATCCCATTAAGGGTTTTAAAAAAGGATCCACCCCCTTGAAGAAGTCTACTTTTAAATGATAACCAAACATTAGAAATGTAGTTAAATCTTAAGTGCATGTACTTAAAAAGGCTGAATGTAGTCCTGAAAGCGATGTCATCATGAGGCTGCTGCTCACTTCATGCCCAAAATCAAAATCTGAGATGCCAAAAAGCAGCCCTCGTTTCTGTGACATCATTAATACTTACAGTAAAGAGTTTGTTTTTTCTTTAAATCAAAACTGGAGCTTTATCTGTAACCCGAAGAATAAAGTTTGGCTCACAAAACTGATAGTTATTGGTATATAGCACCACAGGGGTCATTACATTGTAGACTATTTAGTGAGCACTGCCTAAAAAGTTTGAGCAAATTCAGTTTAGGATTCTTAAGGGTTATGACCCATGAATCTAGCTGGTTTATATGGTGAGTACTGACATTTTGGAGATGACTGCTGATACGTCAAAGCTGGTTTGTAGCTGGGATCAGAAAGGTTCAGGTGAGTGATTTTCAGGTGGGACTCAAACCCAAAAAGTGTTACACAAAAAAAATAAAAATGCATGGACAGTGCAGAAGACTGGTTACATCAAGAGTCTACATAACAAGTTTTAAGATTAGGGGTTTTAAGTGATAATGTGAAGGACAAACAGCTGTTACAGTGACAACATTACTATGACGGAGTTCATTAGAACAGTGTAAACTAAAACATTTGAAAAATCAAAAACATTTCAGCTTCTAAATTTTTGATCAGACACGAGATATTGATTCCTTCCTCTAACAACCATCTGTTGATGATTGTGACGCTTTACAGATACACGCTGAGAGAAAGGTTTGCTTCCTTGACGAAGAAAACAAACTCACTAACCCAAACTACAGATATCCTCCCACGTCCAACTGAACACATTTATGAAGGTATATTGAATACCAGATACTTGAATGTAAATGTAATGAGCAATCTACTGAGTTACAGGCTTATCCATGCATCTCAGTTTACCATTTCTTCATGTGAAGTGTTTAATTCTCATAATATTTAAAGTTTTTCTTAAATTTTTTGTTGTACGATGAACCTCTGTGCACCTAAACTAAGAGGTGTACCTCTCCTCGATAGATGTAGTTATGATAATCAGAGGCCTCTTAGTTTTGCAGCTCTCATCTGTACTTTTTACCTTCAGCTCTGACTGAACAACTTCTACTCTCTCTGTCTTAATTAAATGCTCTGACTGAACAACCTTGATGCTTTCTGCCATGGCAAGATGCTCAGATTTGGGCAGGGAATTATCATTTCCTGTAGTAACGGGGTTCTGTGATTGGCTGCTTACCCTGAAGGGGCTTTTGGGGATGCTGACTCCCGCCCAGGACACAGCCACGGTGTGCTTGAGAGAGGAGGTGGGTGTGTAGGAGCAGCTATACAGTCCATCACCTTTGCTCCTCATCTTGACCTCCACAGGAAGCCCCTCTGCGTCCTGACAAACAAACAGGAAGTCAGTTAATCAATAGGACAAAGATGGGTACAAAAAATATATTTGAATGAATTAAATGGTATCGTTTTCTCTTGTTATAATGGGAAATCTGATTAAAGTTTCTTTAATTGAAGGATTTGTTATGAAACCATAGGTAACATGAACATAGTTCAATCACATGACAGACAACAGCACCAGGAACTAAGCAGGCAGACAAACTTGACAACCACATCAAGCAAAAGCACATTTCATCCATTTGTTCATTCATTTCCTGGCAGTCTATTCAGCAGGGCTAAGCAGACTCCCACCACCATCTTCAGGGTGACACTGAAGCAGACCCAAAGCAGCAAGTCTTCCCTGGGTCTGATCTCAGGGTTTCACACTTAAAACACCACCACATTGAATTAACAGCTTCAAAAACTGGGTCACCCCATGGCTAAGCAGTTTGAGTGGCAAATGGTCAAAAATGTCTTAACATTTAACTGCACTCACACACTTTGCATGCAACCTGTGAACTTTGATTTAGTTCATCTACATGTAGCTCATAAACCAACATGAACTTCACCATATGATCAAACTATGAGGAACTGGATGCAAAAACGAATTCCACACGTTTATTCCCACAGTCATGTTTGGAAACTTTGTTACAGTAATTAAAAAATATAACTTAAAGGTGAACAAATATTAAGCTAATCTTTGTTTATAATGGTAGGCATTATTGCAAAAAATAAAAAAATAAAAAATAATATATCCTTAAAAGTTTGGGGCAGGATTTCTGCTTCTGACCTGAGCTGTGATGTTCAGAGGTCCTTTCCCAGCATGCTCAGCGTTCACAGTGAACTCGGCAGGCTGATTGACGACACAGCCGCTCTTCTCAAGCCCCGGCCCGTAAGCCTGGACCTGCAAACGCAAAACAAAAGTCATTCCCCAACTTAAGTGTTCATTGTTCAATTAAAAACACCTGAACATGTGCTCGTGTTTGTTCAGAGTCTCATTGACCTTATCTGGGAAGCTAGTGTTGTTATCAGGGATGATCAAGGCCATGAAGGGGCTGTGTTCGATGTCCTCTTCATCACAGGTCACATGGACGGCATACTCGCCAGGTTCTGTTGGCCAGTAACAAACGTCACATGACCCATCATTTTGGTCCTCGCACTCGATTTTGGCCTGTGAAGGTCCCTCGATGGCAAAACCTGAAGACACAGCAGGTTAGATTAAGTTAGTGAGGGTGTAAAGAACTGCAGGTTGGATACATTCAGTGGTAACATTTCAGGCTCAAAATTGCAACCAGTACTGAAGTGGCAACATCCATCTTTTATATGTAGCGTATGATTTTTAACCCCTTCACTTGTTTTCAAAGCCCAATCCCCCTTCGGGAGAAGGTTTATGGATGTAGTGAAGGAAATTATGATTGGTGAAAAGATTTGATGTCTTCTGCTGGTTCAGCAGCAGCTTGATAAATACAGGTGAACCTGAACCAGGTGTGATCACTCACCCAACACTCCCACATCGGTGCCAATGGACTCCACTACAAAGGTGGCAGGTTTACCCACAATGCCTCCTTCCAAACCTGGACCCCAGGCCCTGATCTGCTGAGGCCCCGCCTCCTGACCAACTGTTACTTCAAATGGACTGGAGAGGGGGAAAAAATAAAAATCAGATCACACAGTCTGCTGCTGTTTTGGTAATGTCACAACATATGCATAAAAACAGCATGGTATGTGTGTGTGCGTGCGTCTAAATACCGCTACACAGTTTGAAATCACCCAAAAGACTGTCAACAAACAAGCCAACCACAGTGCCCCACAGGACTGAAACCCGACACTGCAGTTACAGTGTGTGTGCACAGAGTCTGCTGTTCATGTCTGTTGCTCTCCAAATAAAACTGCCTGTGCGGATTTACAGTTTTTCCCCTTTAAATGTTCCACTTTCCCAGTTTTGTCTTAGCCTTTTGAAACTTATGCCCACCAATGGCACAAACCATGACTATGCTTACTGGGCCAAAGAGGTCACTACAAAAAAACAAAAAAAAACAAAAAAACAATGTACCTCTACATACTTTTGAGCATCAATCTTAAAGGGCAGGCAGACATCACTTCAGTAGAAAATTCCAAAATTTGGAAGTCTTAAACTGAAATAATGAATAAAAGCACTGCAGTACAGAGGCATTACGTGAAGGCTGAGGTCACCGGACTACCTATGCCTGGGAGTTTTGCCTCTCGGCTCATCCATCTTCTCCACATCTGGACTTACAGACACTGGTGAGATTCAAGATCAGCTATAGTTTATATTCCTTATATAAAGGAGTTTCTTCCTCTGAGCTTAGCGAGCTAATGGTGAGTGCCGGATGAAACAAAACAGAAACCTGTTAAAGGGGTTCTCAACTCCCCTGCCCCAAAGATGTGAAGGCTGAGGGAAATTTCTGACCTGTTGTGACCTGTGAAGAGGTCTAGATTTTAAGACTGAACTACACACAGTTCAGTTTTATCCCTCAGATTCATGTACATCTTCTGATATATGTTCTTTGCTTCTCAGAAACCCTACACCATTACTAATATTCACACAAGGAAAGAGGGAAGAAAAAAGAAAGAAAAGCAATCTGCTTCACAGAAAGGTGACAAAAAGAAAACGAGGTCTTGAACATGAGGTCTCCTGAGGCCCCAGGAGACCCAGTCATTCAGATCAGATGAGGTAATGTGCTGAGGTAATGCCGTGAAACACGCAGCATACAAGCTCACCTCTTTGGGATGTGCTGACCTCCCCAGGTGATGGAGACGATGTATTTCCCAGGACTGCTGGGGTGATACTCGTAGGAGAACACCCCATCCTGACTGGAGAGCTGCTTCACTGGCTCCTCGACGCCCTCTGAAACCACACACAGATAATGTGATATGTCTGCACATCGTGGAACGGGACAAACTTGTGTGCTGTAATATGAGGCTATATAAATAAAACCGAGTGAGTAACAAGCTTTTAAATCACAGTTGAAATAGCAATGTGACATTTTGGAAAACAAACATCCAGAAACATACAATAGAAACTGAGCCGGTGGATACAACATGAAGCCTGGAAGTTATTTGTCTCTAAAGTCACAGACAAAAAAAAAAAAAAAAAAAGAGAAAAAAAGTAGATCTATGTGGTGTAATGAGGACTGCAGTACTCTACAAACTGAGGCCTGATTCAAACATTATACTGTTTTCTATCATTCCAATCTTGATTTGACAGTAAATTACAACACGTCATCTCATCTGGTTCTTATGTGTGATTAAGACCAGACTACCAGCACTCGGTTCATCCGCCAACAGAGAAAGCATGAAAGTCCTGACCACACCAGGGGGCTTCATGGTGTGAAGTCACTAAACAGAAAATGGACAAAAACTGCAGTGTCTGTATGAAACTGGGCCAATGAGATTCTGAAGGTGGCTCTTTGTTATTAGGTCTGAGCTTATTTCACTTCTCTTAAAAGCTTCTAAGATATTAACCGCACTCACTCGGTCCTTTGACTGTCACTTTCAGTTCTCCACTGCCAGCGTTCCTGGTGTCCACCTTGATATCACCGACCTGTTTGACCCTCAAACCTGACGGCTGGAGACCTCGACCTGTCGCCCTGCACGCTCCCGGCATGCAGGCTGCCAGTGAAGGAGACAGCACAAGTAAACAGGTGATGACTCTTTCATTTAAAGGATTTAAGCTGTGCAATAGATAAATGGGAAAAACAATGTACTCACCGGGGCCCACGTCCACACTGAAGGGGCTCTTGGGGATTCCAACGCCTCCGAAGGTGATTGTGATTGTGTGCGGGCCACCCTGCGTGGGTCGGTAAGTGCAGCGGTACACGCTGTCGCCTTTATCCTCCATCATCACCTCCACAGTGTTCTGCCGACCCTGAGGATCTTTGATCATGGCTGTCACGTCTCCTGTACCGGCACCTACAGTGACGATTTTTTAATATCAATGTTGATTCTCCATAAAAACACCACCTCTGTATGTAGAAACATTTTAAAGAGTGATTTTTCTTCTTGTGTCCGACTGCTCTTACCTGCAGTGTAGATGTCAAAGTAAGTTGGTTTGTTGGCGATGTTGCCCACAGGTTCGACTCCCGGGCCTTTCACTGTGACTTTGGAAGCATCTCCAAGCGCTTTATCCACATTCACCTCAAAGGGACTTTTGGGAATCTCTTGGCCCGCAAACAACACAGTGACCTAGAACAATTTAAAAGTAAATATCTAGATTCTGCTTTAAAAAAATATATTCATAATAATAATAATAATAATAATAATAATAATAATAATAACAACAACAACAAATAACAATATCATAAAAACAACTCGTGTAATTTTAAAACTTTTCATTACACAGCAATGAGAAAAAAACCTGGCATTAATTTTTCCAATAAATCCAAATTAAAAAACTATTTTTACTGGTACTGCATTTTCCAATTAAATTGAATACAACTGTATAAATATGTATAAATTTTCTTTAAAGGTTAATTTCTTAATAAGAAATACATCGAACCACAAATCTTCACTACAGTAAAAAAAGTCCATGTATTTCTGGACTTCTTCACTCAGAGTCGTAGAATAGAAAAACTTGACGTGGTGAAAATTAACACTTTCTAGGTAGGTGACAGTGTTTTCTAATTCCAAAGGTTTGACTAATACACTGCTTTTATCTGCTGGTTGTTTTTCTGTTGTTGAAACATAAGCAAATTAGCGTATTACACAAGTTATAATTCCTAATTAAACATCTGCTGAGAGGAACAATAACCTTTAGGTTTTGTTTTTTTAAATAAATACTTGCCCCACGATACACAGAAAGTGGGTTTCTTCTGTCCTGATTCAATTATAATAACGTGTTCACAGTCAAAACAAAGCCTACCTGGTGGGCTCCCATGACCTGAGGAATGTAGGTGACACTGTACGTCTTCTTGCCCTCGTTAAGCTCCGCATTCAGCTGATCGACACAAATGCAAGTGGATGTCATGCAAGTTTAAGGTAGTTAAAAGGGGGACCAATTAAAAAGTAAAAGTATACACACAGGTCCATGAGTTTAGCGTTTGTGAAGTTAAACAGCTATAAACACAATTTCACTATTTTTTTTTTCCTTAAACTTTGGCTCTCTGGGTTGCCCAGCACAGTCCAAGAACAAAAATGCATATCCATAAAGCAAAATATGTTTATGCCTGTCATTAGATGCTACTCTATAATGCGGAGGTGGATTTTACCTCCTCTCTTGTGCCGTCTGGATGATCCAGGTAGACTGTGACCTGCCCCTGACCCGCGCTGAATGTGTCCACTGTGAAGACAGCAGGTCGCAGCACTCTGTTCCCTGTGGGCTCGATACCTGCAGAGGACGACGGTCAATTCAGGAACTTTAGAGATCAACAAGCGGCACATTTAATCCCAATCAAAACCTTCTGCACACATATTTGAACCACAAACACACAGGATGGATTTACAGTGACATGAGTGATTAAGGGTTCTTCTATGTACACCGTTTGATTTACAGAGTCCAGCATCAGATTCCATAATGAGTGGGTGTACATTTACTAATCTGGACGTACTGTGTTTTAATTGAATTTCACATTGTCACAAACGGGTCTCCGTACTTTTCCCTTTCAAATTGTCCTTATTAACATGCTCTCGCTAGTTCATCTCTGACCACAGATTAAAAGCTCAGCTGAAAGCATTCAAATACTGCAATTTTCAAATTCTAGACAAGAATCCTGTGAGGGAGCAGCTGCTGCAGCACACAGACTGCTCCTGACATAATTATTCATTTTATTATTTTATAAATATTTAAATCTTTTGTCCTTTTGTTTTTCTAGCACAAGCCGTCAGTCTGTAGCTGCTGTGGACGTGTTGGTGTCTGTGTTGCCTTGTTATTAATTTCCTGGTATTTCCTCCTCACTTACAGTCCAAGTTAAAGAACAAATGTTGACCTCACCACCTTGTGTTTGTGTGGATCAGATGTGAGTGCAGCCCATTGTTTAGATTATAGCTGCTTGTTTCCTCGCAGCGTGTCAAGTGCTCAAACACAGTGAGAAAAACAAATTACTGAATCGGTAACCAGATGAACTCGAGTGTTTTCAGAAGTGTTAAAATCTTTATTTTGTGTTGCAAGTTTGTGCGCGTACCCGGTCCGTATGCGCGGGCCTTCTTGGGGTTGAGTTTGGGTTTGAGTGGAGCTCCGGGCTTCAGTTTGGCTTTGGGGAACTGGGACAGGTAGGTCATCACCGACTGTTCGTCCGCACTGGGGTCGATGATTTCCTCTGGAGCGATCACCTGCAATCGCACAAACCGTTTACAGCTGGTCCAAAATAAATAAACCCGACTGTCCCTAGAAGTCAGAACTTGGCTCTCAGTGTGAAGGCAGCTTTCCCTGAGCACTCTGGTTTGGTAAACAGGAAAGCAGAGTCTGAGAGTGTGTGTTTATTTCTACCACCACACATCTCACATTAACATCTCCTGTTCTGTTTAGTTCTTGAGGATGTCATTCACATGTGGTTATCTGATGATGACCAACAGGATTTGTTTGTTTTTTCCCTGCTCAGACACAAGACTGCCATTAAAAGCTGAGAAACTCTGCGCCATCTTCATAATTATGGCAATTTAACTGAAATAAACAAAATGAATTACATTTGATATTTCCTATCGCAAGATAAACTGATACACATAACTCTGACAGATTGCCATTTCCACGTTAATCTGCAGTCATCTCTACATGATATGGTAGCTTCAGGATACGATCTTTTACCAAGTAATCAGTCAGAATCTGAAACTGCGCAGCAACCACACAGGCAGTCAAACTAGATACAAAGGAAAAAGCTAATAGACGAACATGTGATAGTCGAACGAGATTTTGACAAGGCGATAATCTGTTGTTAGTTTCACATTTCCTTCCAATTACGAACCATTTATGCACCAGAGCAGTAATGAGATCCAATGCTGGCGCTGCATGAGGAGATGTCACTTTTTTTTAGCCCAAATTTATTGAGCTGGCTTCATTTCAGGCATCTCTACAGATGAGTTCAGTTCATTCACACCAAACTGGGAAAGCCATTTCCTTCTGCGCCAGGCCTTGTTCATGAGGGCATTGTCATGTGGAAACAGGAAGTGGGGGGGGGCTTTACTGCACCAAGGTTTGATGCATGCTGTTAAAAATATAATGAAGCATTAATATTTCCTTTCATTGGAACCAAGAGTCACTATCCTGGAAAATGGAGCTCATTGTTTGGAGCGTGTGTGTAAACAGGGTGTACACACAGTGTATGCTGAATAAACACACACACACACACACACACACACACACACACACACACAACCAATGGTGGATGCATAAATTAAACATGGGCAATGTTTCAAGTAATGACATCAGTGTGTAGAAGTAACCTCTGTCAAAACCTCAAGTTTCATGCTGTTTTTTTTCTACTCTTGGATCTGTAAGATGTCATGAGGAAGAGGCAGACACCTGCAGCCAATCAGAAGAAGAGCACCAACATAGGACACGTAAAGATTATTTTGGACAGAATGATTCAAAGCTATTCTAGTAGCTTTAAAACAGATTAAGGAAAACTCAGCAGTTTTAGTGAGGAGTCAAGTTCATGGAAAACAATTCGGACTTGTTTATGGGGAAAATGTCCCAATGTTTAAAGTATGAAGCCTGAACTTTTGGTTCACAGGGGTTACTTTTACACCCCTTACATCATAATTTGAAACGCTGGTCTAATGGGGTTTGCTCACATTAAATATGCGATTACTTCATCTATCGAAATGCAAACAGACTACTTTGGTCTGATATTCTGGCTCAGTCGCTTCAGACACAGAAGCATTAGTGATGACTTCAGGTGGAAATGTGGATGTGAATGAACTCTGACGCCGTGAGTCTTTGGGTTTTCGTTTACTCTCTAAAGAAGACTTCTGTTTGAGTGTCAGCTGACTGGAGGTGAAACAGGAAACACATCAAGCATCAACCATTTTCTTTCCTTAAGATTAAAAATGAGGCTGCAGAGAGAAAAGTATTTTGTTATCCTCAAACAAACATCTAAAGCACCAAGTACCCACTTCCAAAAAGATGAAGACACTTTCCTAATCACTTCCTGTGAAGTTTCTTCATTACAGAAATGTTACAGCTGTTAAACTCTAGGCTTGCATTGCCTCAACCTCAGACAAGCTTGTGTTGAAAAATGAAAAAGCTTCCTGTGTTGCAGCAAAAATCAGGAAAATAATAATCTGATCATGTTCTTGACCTCTGACCTCTGGCAGCAGCTCACAGAACAGCAGATTCTGCCTTAATTGGGCTGCGTGACACAAAATGCATGGCGTTGTAAGAACTGCAGCCATTGTGATCTGCTTGTTTACACTAAAAGCCTCTCTTGCATTCCTCACACTTGGATGCTAAAGCAAGCAAAGCGTTTGACTTGAAAAGCCAACTAAAGCTAGAAAACAAAGTAACAGTGAGTGTCTGAGGTGGAGACAAAAGTTCTGGCACTAAATGACGTCACCTGAATGCTTTAAAGGTTAATTTAAAGGTCAGAGCAGTGACGGCAAACAATGGAGGGAAAACCAACCTGCGGGATGCCCAGCCAGTCATCAGCCAGCTGCATGGCTTCGGTGGCATTCTCCACTGGTCTGACTGGATCCCAGGTCTCCCAGTCTGGACACAGGCCTGCAAACAACAGAAACAAAACAATTAGTTTACAAAGAGTTGGGCTTGTATTAGCAACACTTACATGTTGTACACAATAAGATAAAACTCATTATTCTTTGTTTAAAAAGTAATCTAAAAGACTGTTTATAATTCTGATGTTTTCAGTTTGGCATTTTTAGGAATCTCATACATAAACATGGAGCCTGGCTTTCACTTCGATTTCACACACAGGGTAATTAAAAATACCAGTGTGGTTAAACTCCAAAGGAAACACACCCATGCTGTGAGAAAGCCGCTCTTACAGGCTTGCTGCATGCCAAATAGTTCCAGCTTCACCCAAAAATGCCATCTGACGATACAGTGTAATTAATTTTTGCTAATGAAGTTTGTTACGGTAAACTTCCTGCACAGCCTGGAACAACAAGGCGTACCTGGTGCACAGCTGTCCACCAGTGCTCCCAGTACTTTGCCGTCCCTCCAGTCCTGGCTGAAGTTGGTGATTGGTAGATCGGGGACTTTGTGTTGGATCCAGCCCAGCAGACGCTGCTTGGGTGTCTTTGACTCTGCCTGAATACAAAAGCACATTGCAGTTAGAAAGCTCCTGAAGAAGATAGCTTTCCATTTACAGCCACAAAAACAAGTGATTTTTAAAAACCAAACCACGAGCTGGACGTTACCTCTTCATCCTCGCCTTCCCAGACTGGCATGGAGATGGAGTAGTGTAGGATCAGAGTCCAGACCAGACCCAGGATCAGTTTCAGGTTCCCATCTACAATGGCTTTAGAGTCTGAAAGAAACAGGCAGACCTCAGGTCAGATTCAGATCAGTTATTTGCCCCCCTCCTTTAAGATGTCACCAAGCACCACAATCCCATAAAAAGGTTCATCTCCGTCCGTCACATCCCTCCGTTTGTCCTTTTATTAAATGTTTATTGGCTCATTTTCCCCCCCCTTTAGTGAGGTTTCGTGATTGGTACAGTTTGTTAGCAGGATTACAAAGTTATGGATGCAATTACGAGAAGAAGTTACCACAGTGAGGCTTGGATGGACTTAAAATTAACTGGAGAGGAAACAAATCATGATCCAGGAATTTCTGTAAGGATAATTTAACACCGTAAGCCAGGACACATTTAATCCCATCTTCACACAAATATCACATCTGGGTCCAGATCCAGATCCTACTGTCGTTAACCTCCAACTACCAACATTCATATTTACAACGTGTCCCACTTTCCTCTGCTGCCACACAGGACTGGATATTTCACGCTGCAGAATTCATTTCACAGAACTGTGCAACACTGAGCTTAGCTGCAGATCTGAAGTGCAAGCCAGCAACAAACCTGCTCCTGACTTTGTGGCTGTAAACCTTTTTAGCTCAGTCTGAACAAAGCGCTGCTGGGTAACATTTCACATCAACCAGACCTTACTGTACCAGCTGGTACCACACAGCAACATGAGTTCATCTTCAGCTGCTGCACACAGAGTTCAGACCACAGCAGATAAAATCATTTTATTCAGAGTCTCTCATAACAGCAGCAAGTTGTTAAAGCAAGCGTGTGATATTTAAATGAAGGTTATATTTAAGTAAAAGGAACATGTTGGAGAAGACATGTTTATAATGGTGTATACATTTATAGTTAAAGCAAATGTAATTAATATTTTAAAAAGTATTGGACTAAACATCTTTAAAGAGTGTTTTATAGTTTGAGGTCAAACCTTTTGCCCATCATACTTTCCAGCCTCTCAAAGAAAGCCATATTATGGTAAAGCTCAGGCTTAGACTGCTCTAGAAACAGTTTCAGACTTTGTCTTTGAGTACTGGATCTGTGTGATGTCACTGAGAGTCCCCATTCCTAATATGCTCATCTAATCCAGCTGCTGCTCAACTCTGTTTGAGAGGTGACATTGGCTTAGATGGAGAGGAGGAAAAAACAACAACATTTGGTTTCAGACTGAAGATGAACCGATATTGATAAAGATCATTTTGACTCATACAAAGCCACTAGCAGAGATAATCAGAAAAACTTGTTCTAATGAGTAACTGCTTATAATCCCATTAAAACATCTGATATCAGGCTCTTTTGAAGCAGAGCTGCACGAGGCCGCAGTCTACCTCTGCGAAACGACTTGTTTCATTTTATCCACGCCTTATAAATGGCCTGTGTTGGCGTTTTAATGCGAGCTGTTGACACAGTCGCGACACAGCTTATATCCGCTAAACACGCCACCACAGAGTGTGGGAAATCCTGTGATCCACCCCGTGAAACTTCAGCTCCGCTCCACCGCCAGCAGGACAGCTGTAGTCCCAACATGTTGCGACAGCTCAGGTTTAGGTGGAGCTTTGCAGAGCTGCCGCCTCGCCCAGTGACAACATTTGACTGTGTGCATTGCGACATCCTGCTTTCTACATTTTTTAAAAAAATTATTATCTCCCTTTTGTGTCCTTTAGCCCTCTTTTCCTGTTTCTCATTGTTAAAACTAAATTTGCTTTTCCTCCATCCATCTCACTCTCCCCACCTGCATGAATTATTAACATACAGCTTCTTATCTATGGTTTCTCCCTTTCTTCCCTTCTTTCCCACTCAGACTGTAATGCCACACCTTTAAGTATGTGTGTCACTACGAACTGCAAACACTTTGCCAGTGAACTTTACCCCCAACTCACATATCCACCCAGCTTACTAACGGTTTAATCACACCAGCTGTGACTTTCTGCATTAAGAATTTGTGAGTAACAAAGTGTTACATCAATGCATGAGAAATGCACGATTCACAGATCAAGACCATCCTTTTCTCTCCCACAGCGAGCTTTTGCACAGCCCCTCAGCTCATGAAAGTTGCCATTTAAGGCAGCTTTTGTCTGATTGGCTGTCTCTGACAATTAGAAGGTTTGTACAGAGGTGTGTACATGACCATATAATGACATCCCTACTTTATGATCAGATTCAGAGCAAAGACTAGAAATCAAACTGTCTGGATCAGAGGGACTTTTTAAAATTGTGCATGTTTCCTGTGTTTATATGGAATCGTGACCATGTGTAATGCAACGATCCACTGAACATAAACATTAAACTTCACGTTAAAATTGTGAGACAACAGATGATAGAGTTCGATTTGTGCAAATGAGACAAAGCTACCAGACGAAAACTGTTTTTCCCTCGAGACTGAGCGTTGAGTGTTTCGAGTTTCTTGTGTACTGTGAGGTAAAAACTACCACTTTTGTCAATGAGTCTGGCGAAGTGGAACAGCTTATCTTTTGTCAGAACCAGTTCAAAGAAAAGCCAATGAGGAACCTTGAATCCATCTCAAGGCCAACAGATAGCAATAGCTGTAGTTCCAAAAACACTTCTTTTCCTAAAGAAGGGCACTGAAAACCAGCTTCTACACCTCTGTAGTAATTTTCCTGCTCAATTTATGGGCTCACTACTTATTTTGGACCATACCGAATAAACAGTTCGTAATAATCTTCATACCTCATTTCAAACTGGAGGACTAGCTGTAGTGCTAAACTCTACACTCATTTTTAGGATGTAGGTTGGCTGAACCTCTGCTCCAACACTTCACATCAGGCTGGGAACTAAACACCGTGTGTGCGCCGTTGTCGACAGTTTTGTGGGTAACGAGGCTATCACCATGGTACCCCCATTGTTCATATAAAGGTCGAGAGTAGCAGAAAGACTGGAGGGCTTGGGGGGGGGGGGGGGGGGGGTTTTAAAAAGCAGCCAGTTAAAACGATGACGGAAGGAGCAGAGACAAACCCGAGGACCGTTTGTGGCATCTCCAGAGTTCAGCTCGTGTGAGTGCCACAGAGAGCAGGTTACAGACGGCTTTAACCGCTCTAATAATCTGCTGCATTGTTCCCTGCCGGTTAAAGTCTGAGCCCTCCTTTCCCTCCCTCGTGACAGACTCCAAGGTAGTGCTGAGGAGAAGACATTACTCCAGCAGCCAGCTACAAGTCTTCAGCTAATATTTCAAAACAGCAAGAGAAACTCATTATAAACCCTGATGTAACGTTCTGGGTTTGGTCCAAAGAACAAAGCCATAAATACTCCAGCAGCAGCAGCTTGCCAACTGAAACGCACACCTGGGCAGGTAAAGCCAAATTTTCTCACCAGTTCTTCATTTCAAGAAATGACTGAAGTTGTTAACTGTGGCAATGATTTGACTCCATCCAGCCCACAAACCAAGAAATATGAGTCATTTTGCAGTGGTTTTCATACAATGGATAAAGAGATTATAGCAGGATCAAAACAGTTCTGCATGACCCGACCTACAAACCTGTATATCAGAGCCCATTTGGCCTTTTTATTATCTGTACCAATCACACTCCAAACCCAATCCTCTGTTTTGCTCGACACTACTTTACCCTACTCGACAACAAATGTTTGTGAACTACATAAAGTCCCGATGCAAACCTCGTCCTCGTCACACCTACATACAGAATCTGCCGTCAAAACAAAACAAAAAAAACAAACTATTAAAAGAGCTGACATTTTTAGGCTTGAAACTGGCCAAGACAGAAAACAAAAGCTGCACTCAAAAGAAACTAAATTTAAATCTACAGCAGCATTATTTTGGACCAAAGTCAAACTTAAGACTTTGTTTTTTAAATAGATGTGACCGGTAATTCTGTGCATGCGGTTTATGTCCCAGTGACCAGCAAGTTCATTCAGATAGTTCTTCAATATAAGCTGCTGATATTTGAGACTCTTCTAGAACGACTGCCTTCTCTCCCATGCACAGGTCCCAACTTTGGTGTCACATTATCTACAATCAAGACTGAAACTGCATGACTGCATTAAGTCATGGGAAATATTTTCTCTTCAGTCAAATCCACTTCTGTGATTATCTACAGTTTAAAATACTTTTTTTTTTTTTTAAACCCCTTAAACAATATTTTAAATAGTAAATTGAACCCATCTCCCTTCTTGTACCCGTCCCTTACACCATGTGTAGAGCAGGTGAGTGCACTCAGTATTCACAGCTAACATGCCGTAACCATTAAAGGTTGACACGAGAGGTCTGCCTCAACTCCTGCGCCCCCAGCGATAAGAGACCACTGCAGTCGCCACCTCTTTTATTCTGAGATTCATCCATCCACAGCTCCATTCACAAAGTGGCTCACATTTAATACAGCCCGGATCTGCATCACATAAACAATGTTTTAGCCTCTCGGCAAGATGCTCTTCCTGCCCATACCTGCTGATTTGACCAGCTGCTATGGAGACAAAACAATATCAACACAACAAGGACAGGACTGGAGAAGCAAGTACTGGGATAGTTTGAGTTTGCATAAGGACAGACAAAGAAACGTGGAATTTTTTCCTTTTCATGAAGAGAAATAGAAAGCAAGAGAAGGACTGTGATAGCATAAAGGTGAACTGAACGAAACTAAATGCCTTTCTTATCTGTGAGTCAAACCTGGACTCTTACAGAAAGTTGTATAATGAGCCCTGAGCGCTTAAGCTGAACTAATCAACCTACTTGCTGACCTAGAACTCCAGAAAATCCTCATCTCACACCCAAGTTACAGACAGGATGGAGAAGTAAACAAAACGTTTACACATAAGAGCCACAATCAAACCCTGAGATCTCTCCATAACTGATTCAGGTTTCCTAACAAAGTAATGTGATGACCAAAGCTATCCCACCTCTACCTATAAAGCTCAGTGCCAGGTACAACAGGTAATTAAATGCAGGTATGGAGAAAAAAAACAAAAACCATTACTACCAAGTCAATTTGGTTACATTTTGTCGCCACAAAAGTTCTGATCTATTTAAATGACTCTATACTCATGACCAAGTTGTCTCCCTTCTAGGATTGCAGCAGGTATTTAAGCTTTCATCCTCACATTTTGCATAATAAAATGTCTGACTTCTAGTGAAACACGACTCATGTCTCAATACGAGTAGAAGCTCCATCATGCTGCTTTGGATAGCCTCAGCAACATCAATTCATTTACTGAAGAGGAGCTGTGTCCCAACTTCAATAATGGACAGTCCAGGATTAAAGTCTTTCGATAGACAGGAAGAACTGGGCACTGCGTTCACTGATGGAGTGGAAAACCTAAACGCCGATACAGTTCAAATCCAGAGATTTCACTTTTCTCCCATTAGACTCCGTAATAGATTCAACTGTATTTTACTGCTCTGTGTGGAGGCGTCAGTGGGGCAAAGAATGGTCCCAACAGTTCTTCCAGTGTAACAGATCAGCTTGTCTGGGGCACTGATTCAATTTTCACCAAGCCTTTTAATAGAGTCTCCCCTTTGCCCATCTGCTGTGGTGAATTAAGGAATGTCAAAGATCACAAGCACAGAGCATCTCCACTACGAACAAGTACGACTGCTACAGTCCTGGAAATCTGAGACAGACATCTGAGAGGTGGCTGAAAAATGAGGAAATGTCCTACGATTAGACAAAAATCAGACACACCATGTCAAACAAAGACCGTTGCACCATGGCAACCAATCAACAGTCCGATCAAAAAGTTTAACCGTCTAACAGATATTAAAATGTGGATAGCTTGTACATCTTAGTGTTCTTGCATGTTGTACTTAAACTAAACATTAAACCTCCACCCCCAGCATTTTGAGCCAACTTCTTTTAATGACTTCAATTTAGGAAATATTCACACAGCTTCAAAGAGGTAGGGAGACATGATAGTTTCAATAAAACCATCAGTTTTAGGTCTACAAAGGAAGCAGAGCATCTGTTTTCTGATAATTCACTTAAGAAAATCACTACAATACAAACTTAAGGGTCATATCACGTCGGACAGCTGACCGCTCAAAACAAGTCCTTTCATATGAAAAGTCACCATAAACCTACGTTGTGATACCAGGCTCTTCCAGCTTTGTATAACTCAAATGCGCTGCGGTTGTTAAAATAAATAAAATTTGTCATAAGCAGAGGTCACTGCAGTTCACTTTCTTTCTAAGCATCTCGCCCTCAGAGGCACGGCTGCTGCACCGCTTACAGCTGTTCCTTTGCACGATGACTTGCAGACACACATGTTCAGCTTCCTACCCAATAATTTACCGCTCAACAGTAGAGAACAGTCTATGCCTAAAGCAGATCATCACACTGATCTCAGCCAACCACACCCCGCCTAAAACATTCACCTGGATGTCCAACACCGTAAGGACTGAACACTGAAACTGCAAATTCCTGTAAATATAATTTAAACCAAATCTTTTAAACCTGGGGCTCTTACAGGGTGACCTACAGGATGTCTGAGCAGTTTCCTGATGTTTTTGATCATTCAAGACAAGTTAAATTTTCAGTTTGAGTCAATTAAACGCTACTAGCCCACAGTCTCACAACAGTCCTGATTCTTCCTTTGGTGGAAGTCTAAAATCTCTTCAGTTGGTGCCAACATGCACGAAGACGCACGGAAGCAGCAACGATTTTAACGATGTCATGCGGTGAGATAACGGCAGAAAATCAAGAGAAATAGCCTGAAGACCAGTGGATGTGTTCAATTTCCTTTTCACCAACACACTGGCCTCAGAATTATAAACTCCAGCTTCAAACCATTTCAAACTTGTGCTTTGAGATTCACCACAGTAAACAATACGACAAAACTTGTTAACCAATTTTATCATTTCCACTTTTCTTGCTGTGGTTAGAGGCCACATGCCTGCTGTTAAATATTACGTTGGGTTTTACTTTGTGCTTCAGTAAGACAGAGGGGTGCTATTGTGGCAAATGTCTGCCAACACCCAAGAAGAAATTGTTAAGAGTACTTTATTACCCAAATACTCAATCATACATTTGTTAATATAGTGTTTGGGGTTCCTCTATAGACTTCTTGAAATCAGTATTTCCAAAGAGTCGAAAGTCTCCAAATATCTTTCAGCATTAGTTGAATTAAACCTGCCCCAGCCTGTCAGGGAGTGACTGAGGTTATTACAAGGGGCATGAGCTGTGCCAACCAGACACTGCAAGGACCCATGTTGAAAGCGAAGTGAACGAATATGTTTTAACACAGATTTTAAAAGGAACCATTTTTATGGCAGGTTGCAACATCAGCAAAAAGACAAAAAAGTAAATTTAGGTGGAAAAATAAATTTGAAATTTGGTGGCAAAAGTAAAAGTTTGGGTGGAACTGGACAAAGGATACCTGCAGTGGTAAACAGGATGTGGAGCTACCGCGTGTGTGGTTTGACCTCTGCTGCACAGATTCCTGAGTGGTGAGATCATCAACTCCATCGCCCACCCCCCACCCATCCATCTACTAAGCCTGTAAATCACCCTCCACCCTGCTGAGGACCAATGGATGGTGGTAGAGGAACAAAAAGCCACACACACACAGTATACATCTGAGCTTCAGTTTAAAATAACTATAAACACACACTCAGCAGGAAGCCTCTGCTGCTGTCAGATCGATTATTAACACATAATTCACACAACACACTGCCGGGAAACATGACGCACGCAAACAAAGACAAAGATGCATGACATTCCTCTGTGCTGAGAAACTGACGACACGTTCAGCGATAACGACCGTCATTCACAGGGTTTGGTTTGGGGGTGGATGTGGTTGAAATCAGGGTTGCAATAATAATTCCTGAGCAAAAATGTGTGCAAATGTACATAAAATAGTCTTAAAGTCTTCATTTTTGTAGAAACAAAGTCGTTTTAGGGGCTAAAGTTAAACCCAAACAAACTCCAATCACCACATCGTGGTGGTCAGCTGCAGTCACGATCCTGGAGCCACATCAATGACGATCCCACAGATGAACGTTTAAAATATAAAAGATTTTGATTGTTTTATTGTAATCAAGCGTTGTTTGCAGAATAAAATAGTTGGAACCACTTTTTCAAAAAAAAAAAAAAAATGCATTAAAAATAAGCCTTTTTCTCCGCAGACATATCTACGAAGTAGCAGAGATGAGTAAAACCTTTAGCAGATGTTTATAAAAATTTGTTTTTAGGTCTCCAGTGGGGGTTTAGTGAGCTTTAAAATGACTAGAAATCAGTTTTCAACTTCCACTGCTAGACATCAGGTCGGCGCTCCCAAACTGGGGCACCCATTGATGACATCACCGCATGATGCATTGGTGTAATAAGAGTGGCGCCTAATAGGAGTCACATGAATCATGCACCAGCAGCTCAGAAGGGGTGATCCCAGCAACAAAATCCAGATTACAGGCAGAGAGAAGAAAGCAAGAGGCTTTTAATGTCTTTGATTTGGGTAATGAGCGGTGAGCAGGATACAGAGTCTGTGTCATTCTGTCTCTCTCTCCGTCTTTAATCTGGTTTTGGTTGGGCACAAACAGCTGCACAGACACAGATCAAAGACTAAGTTTGCTCCCATGTTCTAGAGAGTCGTTCACAGGGATTCCGAGTGAATGAACCAAATGATGAAAACTGGATAGCGTCCAGCGTCTGCAGGCAGTTTACCAAGCAGCAGAAATGCAAGAGCTTGTGCACCACAAACAATAACAGGCCTAAAACTGAGCTTTGTGGGACACCGCAAGCATGATGTGCAACACAGCAAACAACAAGTATGATATGGACAAAGAGCAGAAGAAATCTGAAGGTCAGAGGAGCCACAAGAGAGCTCACTAACCAGCGCAGAGCTGCCTTGTCATTAACACACAAACATCTGGCATGACGTCTGCATGCATAAACAAGACGCACACTGACAAACACACTGCAGCGTTTAGCCCTGCATGACCTCACCCTGCTGGTTCCCAGGCAATGATGTCATCACAACCAGACCTGCCATGTGGTGAGGAAGAAGAGGTTGATCGAGAAGAGAAGAGAAAAAAGGGAAAAGGGGAGAAAACTGGAAAAGAGTTAAAGTGGACATGCAGCCACAAGCTCGCACACAAAGACGAAAGCAGCTGAAGGTTCAAAAGCTCCTTGAAGGGTTTGACAAAACCCTCAGGTGATGGTTGTGGAGGGGGAGGTTCAGACTATGTAACAAGTCCAAATATAAGAACGCACTTTTGTGCAGCTGTGCTTCATTTTCCACTTCGATGGATTACAGCTTGTGTGACAGAACTGGTGATGAACATCAATTAAAATAAAGTCAGTAATAGAAATGAGTCAGTTAAACTACTGAGCACACCAACACAAAGTCCACTGGACAAACCTGTCATTACCTCATATGTATTAAATAACTTGAGACCATTTGTCTTAAAATTTAAAAAAAAAAAAAAAAAAAAAAAAAAAAAAAAAAAAAATCCACCCCAGCCCAACATTACTCTACAGAAATGATCAACTTATTCACAGTTTCTGAAGTTAAGGCAGCCTAAAAACAGCCAAATCCTTTAAAACTCAGATAGGAAAATAACTAAAACCAGACTTGTTTAGTGACTGGATCATTTATTTATTTATTTTTTTTAATATATAGAAAAACAGGAGGAAGAAGAAGAGGGGCAAAAGATTAAAAGATGAAGAAATGGAGTGAGTAAGACGAGAAGCATTTGGGATATTTGCAGCTGAGCCAGGCTGCAGGAGGTTCACCGCAGTGATTATCAGTGAACAATCCTCAGTAAACCATCACAACCCCCCCCCCCCCCCCCCCCACACCTCTCAAATTAAACCTACAACTAAATCTAAAACACGCACTGAACTCAGTCTGCCTGCATGTGCATCTGTGTTTTCAGACCCAGCAGTGTATCGTCTTCCTGTCATTCTGATAGTCATCATTAACTAAATATTTGGCACACAGTGGCTGCGCTAAACTCTGCGTCATGTCTGCTGCCACTACACCCAGACAAAAGATCACACTTCCTGCATCAAAAACAGCTCAGCACCAATTCACAATGACAGACGACATGACAATAGCTCCCCTTCATAAATGCATGATCAGCTGTGAGACAGTCCAGCGTCTGTGTGAGTGTGGGCCATTTTTCACCTCTGATGATACCGCAACATAATTTAAATCGGTCTCCATTGTTCCTGTTCACAAGTTTCATCGTTAGATATCTGAAAACACCCAAACAGTCAGCTGATAGGATAGTTGGACACGACGATCAAACCTTTATTGGGTTCAGGATACTGTGCCATGTTTTTGTTTTTCCAACATAGCGCCACTTAATCTACTGTAGCCGCATCACTACAATACCCCAAAATGAAAAACAATCTGCACAGTTTCCTGTAAACTGAAATCCCTTTTTCTAATCATGTCTATTCAAACCAAACCAAAAGATTTCCACATGCACATGCAAGAGGTTTCAGTCAGAGAAACACATTGGGCACCTTCTCAAAGAGGTTTTAACCAGAGCTAAAGGGAGTTTGGGGTATTGTTATAAATCTTTCTTTACTATAAGTGAACAAAGTGTTGGTGATCAGCCCCAGAGGCTCACAGGAGTCCCAAAAACCTGGAGTTCGTTTTCTGTCTGGGTACCCAGCCATCGTTCAGATCATCAGAAGCTCCGTCCACCTTTTATGTCACCATTGGAAGATTCCTGAAAGCAGCCAGACCAAGAGGCCAGTAGAGGACCTGCAGCTTATAGTGCTTCCCACAATGGCTTCATTTTATTTTCCTCACAAAGGCACCAGTCTTTGTTGGAATCGGACTCGACAGGTGAGGAAGTGTGTGAACTTACCACCCATAGAGCCACAATAGCCTTATTAGGGGGAAATAAAAAGCAAATATCCTTAAAACGGCTGATTTTAGAGCGATTGTGTTTGTCATTCTGTTCCATGCTGACAAATTTCCTTCAGTGCTAAATAAAATTAAAAGAACCCAATTAGAGGAGCATAAGTAACAAGTCTCAACTGTGACAACTCCAATCAAAAACAGGTGAAACTGTAGTAAAACCTCTAAATGTTTGGTGGATTTCAGCTGACATGTGCTTCTTTAAAGCTTCTCAGTGCAAAAACTTTTTTGTTGCATTTACAGCCGAAACAAACAAAGGTACTTTTCTGTGTGCAGAGAAGGGGCGAGCATGCGTGTAAGTCGATATCCCGGCCGCTCTCGTGTTACCTTTTCTGCAGCCACACTGAGGCCCGGGTCTCACACACATTAGCATGGGAGGGAACGAAACTATAAACACCACAAACCCTTTATTTATGTGTATACATTAAACATCTTCAAGGTCTACATCAAATGCTACAACCGCACCGGGGGATCGTCCAATCAGAGCGCGCTGCCTCACATGTTCTCAGGCGCAGAAACTCGCCCTGGGGCCAGTTTTTTTTTCCTCCTCTCTCAAATCCTCAGTTTGAGGAGATTTCAGTCACATCTGAATGAGACATTTGGCACACGGACAGCACATTTTAGCTTTGTGTGTTGTTGTGAGGCTACACTGGATTTTAGAAATGTCAGCACTTTATGTGTGTTGCATTGTTACACTTGTTATTTAACCTACTTTGTGCAAAGACAGGGAGGAAAAAAAAAAACAAAAAAAAAACGACATCCTGTGAGAACACTGACATTTTTAGACAAGAGCCTTAAGTGCAACTCCTATAGTGCAGTTGACCAAGAAGCATCCAGTCAGACCTTTAGATACTTTGAGTTAATACGACATTTTTAACTCAAATTTTCACCACCAGGACAGTATTTTACTAGCACAGTTTTGTTGTCAGGGTATGTGCTGCTGATATTTTACTTTCGTTATTTTTGTTTAGCCCTACCAACATTTTAACAAGAGGCTTTGCCTTTTCTTGGGTCAGTATCCCAAAGAATGAGTAATTTTAATAACATGATTGCTTCATACAGGCAGCTGTACAAACTCCCGGGACTCTGGTGAACCCATGCCAATAGTAACAAAAATAAATAAAACAATACTAATAAATGAATAGATGGACATTGAGCAGTTTTAAAAATTAAAAAAAAAAAAAAGGGGGGCAGAGAACTACGTACTGGGGGAAATCCTCATTACAGAAATGTTCTTATGACTCGCCTGGTTGATTCATTCTGATATAAAGAGCAGTTTTTAACTTCTTCAAATTTCTTTAACAGCTTTAGATAATTCACAATGATTTAAACCTTCTAGACTTAACAAAAACTACCTTTACCTCTTCAGACAAACCAGGATTACACCAGTGAGTAAACCGACCGTCTATACTTAGACATTATTGCTTCTCAGCGAGGAGATGCGTAAGGTGGAGTTGAAGCTGGACCCCTTTGGATCAACAGTTTCAGCTGGCCTAAAGCCGAACGACTTTTCCCAGTAATTTTAGTATCAGACAAATGCTGTAATGCAATAAAATCATGACAGTTTCCCAAAGTTGTGCCACTTTCCCAACACAAGGATTTGAGCAAAATCGTGAAGAGCTCCTCCAGTTAAGTCAGGAATAGAAAAAATAAAGCTCTTACTCTGAGAATCTTTGAGCGTTTCACAGAAAGTTACTTCTTCCAGTTTGCCACTTATACCATAACCTCACAATTTTAGACTAGACCAATAACACTGCAAAGAGTTTACATGGTCCAGAGTTACCCGGTCTCCACAATAACCTCAGTTCACAGGCTCTGAGGAAGAAATGTATAATTAAACCCACCGAATGACGAGGAGAACTTGGGGAATGTGCTGGTGTTTTTCGCACTGGTGGTTTTTATAGTGTGTTAGCGCGAGCTTGCTCTGACAGCGAAAACATGAAAGCAGTTTTGTCTTTCCCTACAAAAAGAGAAAAAAAAAAGTGCTTTATGTTCCAACACCTTGGGTCATGCTTCCTTAATTTCTCTAATGCCATCCTTCAAGGTTGAAGAACCAAAGATAAAACACTGCAGATGTTATCCAGATTTATCTAGTTATGCTTCTAGTTTTGGACTTATTGTATGTGACACATGCTGTGATCTGGTTGCAATTACTGATCTGGTTGCAGTTATTCTCAGTGATGACACACAACTCTACAGAGGCTGTAAACAGGGAGCTGAGGATGAGACTGCGGACTTGAAAACAACCTCATCTGGATGGCCCATGTTTCTGCTCCTCTACATGCTGACACAGTTCAGTCAAGCCACAGTAGCAACATCTGCAGCGAAGAGGAGCGAAGGCCGGAGCCATAAATATGACACCGCCATGATGGCTTGTTCTCCTCCTGGAGGATGGAAACCAAGGAAGTGAAACAGATGAAGGAGCAAACAGGTTTCGGTAAGAGTGGAGCGATGAGGTTTCAGTGAGCGCAAACACGGCCAACTTAAACACTCCTCCGTCCAATGACTCAGACACAGGAACCCTCCGAGAATCCTAAAAGCTCCAGTTTCCAAAGGAAATGAAAACAAATCATGAACTCTGCACTTAATTATTATGTTTTAAGTGCTGTGCTCAACTAAAAATCCACTGCTGTTAAATTTAGTACGAGTGTGAAACTGATTCTCTTAAAAAGAACATTTAATTTTAGAAACTTGGTTCTGGAGACTGACGCTGGTTAGTCAGCCCAAACCAAGTTTCTGTGAGGTCACCTAAGAAGATGTTTGAAAGCAATCCTCATCCAATCAGCAGCTTACACGACTGATGTGGAAACTTAAAACCAGCACAGACCTTTAGTCATTAGGCTGATATAGTCTAATAACTGAAAAGTTGGGTTTAATTTATCATTTGTAACTTTTTAATATTTATTTATTATTAAATGTAATGAACACCAAAGATCGATGGGCAGCTGTGGCTCAAAAGGTAGACCAGCTCATCACTAGATCCTTCAGGCAAGGATGCACTGAACAGATGTTTGGATCACCCATTGAGTGATTGGGTATCCGAGACAACGGGCCTGATGCAAGGTCTTTGTCCCTCAGAGCACATCAAGAACTCACTGATATCCACCCACTTACATTTGAATGACAGTAGGATAGCTCGATACTGTATATGAATGCATTTAGAGAAAACTGGCAGGTCTCCATTTCATCCACAACAGATTGAACGCATCTAATCCAAAACATTCAATACTGAAAGTGGTCCCCAAGTGTATATGGGGATAACGCTGAAGGAGAGGATCAGCCAAAGACAAAGTGAAAAGCATTACCTGGTTTCTGTCACAGAACTTCTACCATCACATCTCACAAGAGTTCTTTCCTGAACACCCTGAAGAAAGTCTTCTGCTCCCATCAAATACTGTAATAATTTTACACCAGTTTTCTGATTTATACAAGTATCACATACAGTTCATTAAATGATCAGAAATGACAAGAAGAGGTGCACATTTATTCAGATAAATTTTTTATACTTCTTTAATTGGATGCTACAAAAAGAGTGACTAAATGTTCTGTAAGGTTGTGATTCCCGTGTGCTGCAACGTCACCTGCATTTCCTCACAGAACAATCTCTGACCTTTCTCATGGTACCTGAACACATCATGAGGCATGCTCCTAATGCTCCAAGTTACGTGACACTTCCTGTTTATTAACACCCATACTCATCCGCCACCCTCAGGTTACTTCGGCCAATCAGCAGCTCTGTTTACTGAGGTTGCCATGACAAGTAGGAAGAATGCGTCTCACTGGCCCGACCTTGAGGCCTTTCTGCCAGTGTTATCAATCACTCCTCTGTGTGTGTGCGCGTTCAGCCCCCACACCTCCATCTTTGCCTCGATACCGACTGTTCTTCACAGTGATGAGACTCAACAACAATGTCACCAATTCAGTTTCAGCCATTTCTGGTTTCTATGAAAGTGTTCATTCTGGAGCCACTGAATAACTAACCTTAAGAAAGTCTGTCAGTGAGCCAAAAATCACAGAGAGAGTCTGTGGCTGAAACCGAACATAAATGAGGATATTACAGTTTGAATTACTGTGAACTAATCAGAGTCAGGATGGTTGGGTACCAATGCTGCTGCACTGTTTCGGTTTGGTTTTTTGCAGTCATGTTTTCCCCATTATTCCAGGAAAACTAAGAAATCTCGGTCAGAGACTTTCTATAAAGTCTCAGTGCCTCATGCCATCTTTCAACATTTAGATGGCAAAGCTAATAAGCAGCAGAAATATCGGCCAGTGGCATCAGTACATGCCATCTTAGTGAACCTGTCAGTAGTAGTTGCTAGTGTTAGCTGATAACTTGACCCTCTTGTACAGGTATGGTCACTTCTGACTTTAAAAATAAATAAAAATTTTACAGCAGCCAAAACTCCAATGCCGACACCACAGTGGTCATGTCCACCCTTTGCATTAAGCATAAGGTGTGGCTGATTCTCAGTTATTCAGGTCATGGTGATCTTACGAGCTTAAAAGGAAAATACTTAAGTCCAGTCACTTAAGTTCTAAAACCAAAAAAGGTGGCGAGTCCCATGTATTTACCCTAAGGTATGAACCCTACAGAAGGTCATTGACCCATTACTGATCATCTGTGTTATCACATCAGACAGCGTGGAAAAAGGTGGGCGTCATTACCACCAGAGGTTTCGGGTTAAACGAGTAGATATCCCACCAAATCACATAAACTATTGAGGTCACCTGACACAAGTTGCGAGTTGGGGTTGAGATGCTTGAGAAGGGATCTCAAGTCTGCATTTGTAGGTGGCTGTGAGTTTGTGTTATTCAGGGGACAGAGACGGCCCGTTTCGCTCGTCTTTCAAACCAACCGTCTCCTCAGTCCAAAGTGTGAATTCTGGCATCCACGAAAGAGTGGCCTTTGTCCTTTAGACGTACAGCTGAGTTTGTCGAGATGATCTTCTCACACAGCTGCGTTTCTCCCATTAATGTACTCGCCAGTTTTGCTGGCATCAAGATTATGATCAGGTCCAGGCCGGCGGAAGATTATAAAAACCGCAAGTAACATGACGTGCATGAACAGTTTCAGAGTTTGTGCTTCAGTGACTCTTCGACTGACAGCAGTTTCTCTTATCTGTGTTTTGAGCTCTGATAAAAAGTTTAGAGTGGTAAACTAACACACAAAAATGAAAACAGAAAACACGTCAGAAACACATCCAGAAATCTGTGTCAAAGCCTGAACTTTAAACCGAGACCTGGCAGACAGAAACCAAACATCTATCAGAGTTCAATGAGGCGAGCTGGACGTGGACTGTTGTTGATACACATCACCATGGCAACAAATGGCCAAAAGAGAAAGGGTGAACTCAAGAGTGTGAGAGTGCGTGCACGGTGAGGTTTCTGCTCCCAGACAGGAGCAGCCAGCCAGCAGATTAGCTAATATCTCACCGAGGGAGGCAGCACTAAATGCGCCGAGCGGCCCGACGCTCGTCAGCAGATATGAAGACGATGCGCATCTTCATTATGGATTTATCTGTCAATGATTAGTCATGTTACAGGAGTGTCAAATCCATTTAGTACAAAGTCAAGACTCAGAATCAATAAGTCTCGACTCCCGTTTTTCCAGGAAGTGTCAAGTTTTAAATTCTTTCATTGGAACATTTTTAGAAAAGCAGAAGCCTGACTGGATGTAAACGTAATTGCTGCGCACTCAAAAGAAAAAGTGAACATTTGTCTAAGATACTGAAGGGTACAGACTACACATATACAATATTGTATATTTGGGTCAGAAGGACTCAGTTTCGGTGTAAAAAGCTAGCTATTCCAGGTGGCATTAGATGAGTTTTTTCCCCAACTTTCAAAACATTAGTCAACATTTTCCTGTGACAGTTCCCAGAGTCCTAAGGCATTCCAGTCAGTCGTCCTTCCACGCAGGTAGCAGTAAAAACAGCAGGACAAGAAGAAATCTAATCTTGCAGATCCAACTTTGTGTCAAGGTCCAGAAAGACTAACACTTTCAATACAGGCAATTCTTTTTATACAAGTGTGGCAGCTCTGAATTCACTAAACGTCATACAACAAGTGTGTTGAGGTCTTCTATGAGTTTACTGAACTCTATTGAGTTCCATGTCTGATCAGTCACATTCAGGGGGTCACGCTAGGTGAAGCAAAGGATAAAAGCAGGATTTTTTCATTTTTCCCCTCATTTGTGTCTCCATCCCGCCCATGACCTAACAGTCAACCTCAGTACGCCATGCTCGAGTACAATAATTTCCTAAAATGTAGCTGGATGACAGGAGCCAACAGAGGACACAGCAGTGCATCTTTTGCAGAACAGTTTTAATCTTTGAGGTATACTGTCAATTAGGCGTGGCATCGAGCAGGACAAGAGGAGGAAACAATTAGTTCTTTGTTTTAATAAACCGTTTCAGTCCCTTCACTGTGAGTGTGGGGCATTTTGATTAACAGTAGATCAAAGTATAAAGATTTCACACCATCTCACATCTGTTGTGAGACATGAGAAACAAAGACTCGAAAGAGCACAAAAAAAACCCAAAACAAAAAGCAGGACTGATTGTCTGCTGCCGATTGAACAACCAGGAAAGTTTGACATTCTGAAAATGCAAACAGAAGTGGAAAAATTCTCCCACTGAAAGCTGGGGTTGTTCTTGGAAAAACAGGGCCTGGAGGCACCACAGGTTAACTCTGCATGTAGAAGAGGTCACGCCGCCTGATTAAGGTCACACCTGAAAGCTACAGATCCCGTCAGGCCTGTTCTCACCTGGTTCCTCTCACACTGAGGCAGATGTAGAACAGCACTGCAAACGGGGACAGAAACCAGTTGAAGGCAGGATTATTCAACTAAATTTACCAGCACAGGTGACGTCATATTCCTGACACAATAAATGAAGAAACACTAATCGGGGCAAGCACAGGCTAAGAAGAGCATGCAAGCAATGCTAGCGTGTAGAGTGTTAGTAATGATCAGACAGGGACATAAAACAGACTACAGCTACTTCTCCATTCCAAAACACAAGCTTCCATTATATGATTTTGTGCAATTACACAAAAGCTGCACTAGAAACAGGAAGCAGAGACATTTCAGGCTTCCATAAAAGCAAAACGTTATTTAGAACTTAAATTTTGCTCAAGTGACAGAACTGTCACTCTGAAGGCAAGGCTGTGAATATTTAAAGCTACACCTAGAGAAAGAAGCACCACTATCTTATGTGCTCTGGTGCAAGGTTATCCTGGTAGCAATGTAGCTATTTATCTTTCACAGCATGCAACCATCGAGGTACCCGTCTCGTCTGCATTTTACTTTAAACATAAAATGTTATGCAGAGCGTGTGAATTTATCCAAACAGTTGTTCTTTTGTTCAGATGTGTGTTTAGTTTTCACACTTGAGTCACACCAGTAGCAGGAAAGCCACTCAAGGTAATTATATGCACTGCAAGTCATTTATGCAGCTTTAATGTTGGACATGTATAAAAAATAAAAAAAAAAGATAAAAAAAAAAGTATTTGGCTCAAGGCTAAATACTTACCTCTGCTCGCCTTACAATTTGTCCCAGGTGGTTTGTTTAATTGGTGGCGTTTAGCACTTCTGTCATGCATTCACGCTGGTTTTGCACAGATTTCCATCCAGTGTTTCCAAATCCTAAATTTGTTTTTCCATGCAGTTATTCCTCGTTTCAGCCTCAGCAGAAACCTGATAAACTAGATGTACACAAACTGCTAATAACAACGCAACACCTCCATTACACCCATCGTGATTTTTTCCAACTCCATATTGTTAGTCTATAAGCTTTGCATGATTCCCAGTTCACACTAATGCCATTTGTTTCATTCAGGGCCACAACACATCCCCTGGGTTCAACTGCCTGAAACTATTGCCTTTCGGCCATCTTTCTACTGTTTGGATGCCCCTCATGGTCAGACATGGCCCATCTTTATAGCAGTTTGAAGCAGAGAAGAACTACTTGTACAAACAAGCATGTTTTAATGAGCATGCGCTGTCTGCACACACGGGGGACTAATAAAAGCGCTATACAAATACAGGCCATTTACCATTTACTGTGTCACAATGTGTATAAGGCAAAGAACAGCTAAGAAGCCCCAGTGACTCAAACTGTTTTAGCCAACATAGGATTAACAGATGAGCAAAATAATCCAGATGTTTTTCTCCAACTTAAACTGATCACGTCACAGCTACTCCATAAATCCATCAGCTTTCCCAATCATGATGCAGCACACCGGTCTGCACAAGTGGATGGGCCAACGCCTTTTGTACACAACACACCTCTCAACTCACTGGCCAATGTCCAAAAAGAGGTAGGCAAAGAAAGTGTGCATATAAGGTGTCGCAATCTCAGAATGATGATTCCAGCTCCAAACAGACACACAAGGTTCATTCAGGGATAGATTTCTCTCTAAGGCAGTAAAGATTTGCTTCTTAAAACAAACTCCTGTCAGAGGATAAACACGGCCTCTGCAGAGATTCGGGAACCTGCAGAAAAAGCGTTACAACACGGCAACTTCGCAAGCTCCAGCTTCATGAACAGTTTTCACCTGAACCATGCTGCAGAAACAAATTAGTCATCTGGACCAGACATTTAGCCGGCTGCATTAAATGTATTCATTCACACATACACAGAAGTTCAACTTTCAAGTCCAGTCAAAGTTTATTTTTAAAGCACATTTTAAACAACCTCAGTTGACCAAATGTCTACCAGTTAAAGAGAATGTACACTATAAAATAACCACTAAACACAATATACACTTAAAAACCAAACAAACCAAATAAATAAGAGACTGTTCTTGCTTGTTTTTGGGACTTACTGAGCAGCATATACTGGCTTTTATTATCCACATAAGTTTTTAAGAGTGTTGAGGGCCTGGGCAGCTTATATGTGAAAAGGTGAGTTGCTCCTAAGATTAGGAGCTACCACTGAAAAAGCTCCATTGCCTCTGCTTTTAAGCCCGGATCTGGTAGGATTGTAGGGTTTCACTGCGGTTGCACTGCCTAACGAAGCTTAATAGTTATTCCGTAAACTATTAGGAGTTAAATATGAGTGATTTCACTTTGATTGTCCGGCATATCTAAAGGCCACGATGCATAGCTGAATTAAGTGGAAGCTGAGATGCAGAGGATGGGGGCAGAGGCACAAAGACAAAATACGCCAGGAAACCGGTGGGTGTTCCTGTGTTTGCTGCTCTGCTGCCAGCTGAGGAGGAAACCCGCTGCTGTACAAAGTAGTGCTTTTTTTCCCTTCGTCTTTTTTGGTCAGCCAACCCAAATTTAGCATTGTTGGTGTGACATTAGCTCTGTAGGAAATAACTACATCTTCAAGCTGACGCCAGTGTACGAGTTTCCAATCGCCAGAGGTTAAGAAAAAACAAACTACGCCACAATCAAATGACTTTAACGTCTAGACGGCTAAGCTCGTGATCTCTCAGTTCAAAGTCCAGGTAACTTGTGTGACTCCATCCTCCTGCTTACAAACACCTTCTCTGTGACACTGCTTGAAAACTGATAGGCCTGTTCTAAAAATCATACCCTGCTTTATCCTCTTCGAGCACTAATGAGGAGGCAATATTTATTGAATCAACATCACCATGCTGTCAGTGAGACTTGAAACCAGCTATTCAGACAATAAACTAATCAGGAAAGTGTTTACCAAGGTCGTAAATAAGATTCAAGTCACTCCAATTCTGATTTTATGATAAAGGAAATTTCTTTGGCAAATTAAATAAAAGACAGAAAATTTAAGATTGCGGTGAGAATCTAAGCATACAAAACCGAGCAGCTGTGGTGTAATCGATGTGCTTTATTGCTACCACTGACATTTGGTGTTTAAACATGACACAGATGCCCTGAACCCCGGCAGTCACTGAAAGCAGTCAACTGAGGAACTATTGATCTGCCTGGAGCTCGAGGAGAGGCAGAAGAGAGCCTGAAAGCACAGCGGCAGCTGTCCCTGAACCAAAACTTAAAATTAAACAAAGTGCATTCAAGCTCTGAAGAGGTCGCACGCACTGAAAATATTCAGTGTGCATTAGAGACAAAAGCCAGGGGCCTTCTTCAGGGGTCCCCACACCACAGCAATACATTAACAGAGCTGAAAAGGATGTGGAGTTACATCACTTGGGCCACATGCCAGTCTGTCTTCTCCACCCTCCCAGTCTGATGAGCAACTCCGTGTGGAGTCACTTCTGGTTGCTGAAGGGTTTCCTAACTATGGGGCTGGGTCGTGATATGAGCTACGAGCTTTGAGATGGCCTCGCCTCTGTGACGGAAATGAGCTTCCAGTATGCAGTAAGTCACATCGGCATTGGAGGAAATTCAGTTTTATTCAGCTCACCACTTATTTTTTGTGGTGGGAAATTAGCTTGTCCCTGAAGCTTGCACTGAATCTGTAGTTTCTCCTTCAACCAAACCCTAACCAGCTGCTCACCGACTGAGTTTTAACCCTTTGAAAGCAGAGTGGGAGCAACCTTTTCAAAAATCCAGTGGTTTCTGGCATATTTCAGCCTGCTCATGTAACAAAATAACTGTCTGCGCATCAGAAGTTAAAAGAGTCATTGCTGCAGTGTAGCTTCCCTTTGAAAAACACAAAAAACTACTGATATATACTGAACTGTGAAAACCCATCATTAAGGCTAAAGGGGAGGTTGCCTTAATGATGGGTGACAAGTCACTTTGTGGTGACTTTTCAGCTTTCCTTTTTGACATTTATAGTTTAGGACCAGTAAACTCTTCCCTAATCTTTCAATAAGACATTTTTAATCTTAACAGATAGGTTTAGTGAAACTTTGTGCTCCATTTTTGTTTTATTTAAGAGTTTCCTCCACACGAGACGCAAAACATGCGCTGCACTTTTGTGGCGTGGTCTCAGGTGCAGACCCTTAACGCAAACACGTAAATGGAGTGAAAGTGTGCAGGTGAGAGGGTGATGAGTTTAAGGCTATGTCTACACTAATCCGGATAAATTTGAAAATGGCGTTTGTCTAAAAACGCTCTGCGTAATCTTAGTTTTATTGGTCACGACTGCAACACATGACTAAAATAAGTCATCGTTTTCGAAAAGGCTCCAGGTTCGTGGTCCACACTGACGTGAAAACAATGTTTTCAAATGTATCTGCTTTGGAGAGCGTTTTCAAAAAGCTCAGTTTTCCTTGACCAAAAACGCCGTCTCAGTGTGGACGGAAGGCCAAATCTGAGAGAAAAAGATGAATTTTCAAACGAAAGCGTATGAGTGTGAACATGGCCTAACCGAGCTTCCACACGCCTGCCCTCCCTCACCCCTTCCTACTTGGCTCATATGCTCCACCTGTCATGGTGGTGAGGTATCTGACAAGCTGTCGGCACCTGTGAAAACACACCGGAGCCTCTTAGACGTCCAGGTGGGACCTGAGCACATTTTCACACTGATGTCGTGTGGACTTTCTGTAAAATGCGTCACAGTGAACTCAGACTACCGAGTATTGCACTGACATGCAAACATTTGTGAGATGTTACATGTGTTGCGAAACACGACTTTTAAAACGAGCCAGTACTACCTGTGCCACAGATGGCACGCCCTTCAGACTGCAGCTGAACAATAAAAAGTGAAAGCAGCTGGAGCGCTGCGCATAAATGAACAACCAGACGTGCAAGAAGGTGGTTTTGGATCAGCTCCAAATGGCCTGTCTGAGATCTGGACATGCTTCACTTCCACAAAACCAGAGTCAACGTGCCGTTTAAGCGTTCATTTAAAAAGCTAATCTAATGTTAAATCCACCTGGTGATTATGAACTCTCCACAGCTAACAGGCTCCTTTTACCCCATGAAGAAAAATGAAAACAGGTTTGACCCAGAGATGTGCTGAAAGTACATCATTCCCTTCTCCTTATCTGGCTTCACTTATTCCAACATCGATCAGGTTAATTGGAATAACCGATAAGCCAGCTCAGGGTTTATCAATGTAGTTATGAGCACGTTCACCTGAAAGAGGAAACCATGTGACTGCCCAGTAGGCAGCCGTACCTGCTGATCTCTCTTCCTATTCTGAACATAACGTGCGGTGGAGCAGGTGAAGTCTGCAGCACAAATTTCCCCCCCCCAATATGAATGAACCACATTTTTAAACCTGAAAATTCAGGATTAAACCTGAAGTTCACTCGCTGAGCCCTCAAATCCTGCTTCATCGTGCAGGCCTCTGATGTCCTACTCTGTATCTGCAGGTTTACGAGGGCCATTAAAGCAACATGATCACATGAACTCATGACATCACATCAGGATAAGAGATGGATGTCAGAATGAGAGATCAGCAGTTTGAACCCTTTCTCTGTTACAACAGAGATATTCCTGAACACACAGAGTTCAACAACTTCTGTTTTGGAACAAATTTTTCGACCAAATTTAGCCATCAGCTAACCCTTTTGTATTCAAAACACTTCCTCAAACCTAAACCCGTAAGGCAGGCCGATGGTTCCCATCACTCAAGATCTTTGATAGAAGAGAGCTGATCTTCCTTCAGCTCTCTCTCTCACCAATAATCAACTACTACTTAAACAAGAGTTTGTTATAATGAACACACTATAGGTTACATAAAGTCACTGTCAGCAGGCACTGAATATTTGCCTTCTTCATAAAAGGAGGTAATCACAGTCTTCTGCTTCATGTCTGAAAGCTGAAACAGGACCAGCTCTGCCCAACTGTGTGCACGTCCCACCCAGTCAGGCAGTCATTTCCTTTCAAGTGTGGAAAAACCAACTGTCCACCACAGCGTTACGTAGCTGAACGCACTCCGACCTCAGCTCACTCGGCGTGGTTAGTTTTTTAGGTGTCTCCCTCCCTCTTCAACCAGAGTTCAGATGGAGACGTCTGATTAGGTATAAAAGCTGCTCTGGTCTCAAATGAACTCGAAAGCAGGCTGTACGCAGCTCAGCTGTGGAAACGCGACACATTCAGGCTTCTGAGAGACGTTCTGGACACAATCTGTTAGTCTAAAGTTAACCACTCGTTTAATCTCAGCAGCGGCAGGTCATTGAGTTATTTTAGACTCAAACTGCACTTTGATTTTATTACGAAAACTGCTTTCTTACATCTCAGAAATATCACCAAAGCCTGACTCACTATTGTTATTAAAAACAGAGTGCATTCATCTCTAGCTGGATCAAGGTGATCCCCCCCCCCCTCTTACAAAAAGATAACCAGCAGCTTGTTCAGGACTCTGTCAAAACATTAAAATAAATGAGGTACAGCTATTAACTCATGCTCTGAATCCATTTCATGCAGGTGACCTTCAGGTGAAAACAGCAGATAAACATTTCGTCAGTTTGTCAAGGACTCTTATTTTTCTGTGTTTTTGTTATTATTATTATTAGTTTAAATATTAGTGACTTTTGTCTGTTATGCCCTTTTCAGCCTTTAAAGTATGACACTTATAAAAATAGAAAAGGCTAGAATAGCCCTCTACTGTCATTGTACAAGTACAATGAAATACTGGCACTGACTCGACTTGGTGTCACGTTTTGTGTTTTGTTTAACTGAACGATTCTTGAACAGGATGTCGTGCTGGACTGAACGCAGCTCCAATGAAAAGACCAAAACTCACCGTCTGGGAAACAAGAACCCAGACTACTCGTCACATCACAAAGCACACACACCTGGTCCTGCCAACAGGTAACCACAGGGAGGAGATGAGATCATTTTGCCTCAGAGATGACACTGACTCAGGCTGTGAATCAGCTCGTTGACACAGACCAAGGATGGGCACCAACCTCGGAGGACAGGAGTGAAGCCAGTGCACAAAGTGCAAACGCATTTAGTGAAAATCAAACGGCAGCCGCCGCTTTACTCGGCACTGCTGGGATGGAAATTTGAAAATACCAGTGTTGGTGCAGATGACTAAATTCTTCTTTCATTTTGTTTGGGATTAAAATCTCACATTTTAAATGTTGAGATTTTTTTTTTTTTTTTTTTTTTTTTTTAAACACAGGAGTAAAAGAGAAAAATCTTTGACCAGTTTGACTACAATTCCCATAACAGCTGGTAGAAGGTCCAACTTTCATACATGATGCCTCCAGTTTGTTTTAAATGTAGGTTTTCTGTTATGAATGTGTGAAAGCCAAACTGAGGGAGCTAAAACTCATGGGGAAAAAATATATAAAGAAAATACACCTCTATGAAAGATTGGAGAGATTCTTCTGTTATTTTGTCCACCATTTACACCAGTATGAACAGCAAAACAGCTCAGCACCCTCAAAAAACATGAGCAGAGAGCCAATTAAGCAGCTCTCTACCTGACACCAAACACCTTAAAATGTCTCAGAGAGCAGAAATAACCATCCATATGCACAGAGGATCCAGAGACCATGAGTTTAACTCATTTTCATTCATTTCATAAATGAAAACTCAGGTACAAGAACAAAAAGGTGTCCTGGGAGTAACAAGCTTTTGTTTTTCCAAACTTTCAGGGACAGGTACTCTTGCTTCATCAAGTTTATGCTGATTAATCTAATTATTTAGAACATTTAGATTTGCAGTGAATCGCCAAGCACTGAGATGAGATGTGCAAAACAAGCTAAAAGGGAAGCAGAGGGAATTCAAAAAAATTAAATTTATTTTCTCCTCTATATCTATCTATATCCATTTCCTCCCCACTGACTCATCAATTTCATGAGTGATGATTAACCCTCTAAAACATTACCTTAAGGGAACAAAAATCTACTATTTACAAAAGGGACGTAAACTACAAACAATGGAAATTAAATTCAGGTGTGGTTAGTCACCCAGCAAAGAGCAGCTTGTAAAGAACACGAAGCAGAATGACTGCAAAGCAGATCAAAAAAAAAAAAAACTGGGAAGGGGGGGAAAGAGCTCTTGAACATCATTCAGCTCTGACTTTGATTTCTTTGAGTCCGAGGGTGAAATATTTGAGGAGACTTGAGTTCTCCACGAGGTCGGCCTCATTAACACAGGTGTGTCCTCACCTCTGTGGGAGACTGCTCATTAAAAACACACTCTGCACCCACAACACGCCAATCTCAATTCAGAAATCTGTCACTTAACGCTGCTGTTGACAGAAAAACAAAACAAAACCATTCACTTAATCAGAAATTACCCTGAATGCCAAGGCCAAGTTTACACCCACGTTTCTACGACTCTCACACGACCCAGATTTAAACGTTAAAATAAATAAAAATAACCTAAATTTAAAAAGCAGTCCAAGTATTTTTGATGAGTTTACGCCGAATTAAAGAAGGACATCCGCTAGTTCTAAAGGTTTTATTAAATCGATTCAACATTACTTTAATATCGCAGATAAACGCGCGACATTATTAAAAAGATCATTTATCGACGACGTTTTGCAAGGAGTTCTTGTCGTACACTGCTCTACACGTACAGAAGCCACCGGGAATGTGAATTTATTAAATTACGGATAATTTAAGCAATAACGTTTCTTCTACCTTTCGCTACAGGCTTACTTTGAGTGCATAATGGTGAACTTTATCAGCTTTTAAGAGACTCAAGTTCCCCAATGCCTCACCTTGCTAACCAAACGCTACCAAGCGGGCAATAGCGGCGCCGTGAAACTTACAAATCTGATATTTTACAGAGAATATTTGTGCTATCTGGGTTAAAAATCTCTGCCGAATTGAAGAGTGTGTCCAAAATTATCAAAAATCTGCATTTGCAGTCAGGTGCGACGTTTGTTCTCGCATAGAAAAGCCAAAGATATAAAATGCCTGAATTTTAAATGGTAGCCCGTGCATTCCAGGACAGAAGACGGGGCGATGAGGCTTTAAACCTGGAATAGTGAGTGAAAACTGGATGAAAACTTTACTCTGAGAAGAAATATTGGATATTCCAGTATCCCTGTCGTGTGCGGACTCTTTTATTATGTTACAAAGTTTTGTCGGAGGCGCACAGCTGAGGAGGAAGCTTCCAGATGAATGAATGGACCCGGTACTCACCTATGGACACAAGCTTTATGTTCTCCTTTTCCAGGAACTCAAGAGCCACCGACACGTTTTCCAGCTTCATCTGCCTGAAGGTGGGCCTCGGGTGGTACTTTCTGTACATCTTCTTGTGACTGAGGACCTCCAGCAGGGCGATGAGCCTCAGGCCGTCGCCCAGGTCCAGCTGCAGATCCACGATCCGCTTGTTGACGCACTTCAGGTGCTCGTTGATCCAGCGGGTAAAGGTGTTCTGCTGGATCTTCTTCCACGGAGCGTCCTCCGCCAGGTCCTTCTCTGTGGCCGGCATCTTTGATAAGTTTCCTCGCTGACTGTGTGTAAGTCTTCTGGCACGGAGATGGGTAAGAAATTACAGAAAGTTAACCGGTAAGCCTGCTGTGTTGCCGCGTTGTTTCCTCGGAGCTGCTGCAGCTCGGTCTGAACTTTCTCCGCACTAATGCCGCTGCGTTCAGGTGCTGCTCGGATTAATCAGCTTCTTCTTCTTCTTCTTCGCGTTTGTCTGAGTCGCTAGTCACCGTCAGCGACGTTTTACCGCCTCCCAACGGCATTGAAGTCCATTAAAGTCTATTTATTTTCCGCACCTTGGACACAGATGCAGACACTACACACAGAGTAGTTATAGATTCGGTTTGAATATAAATACATGTAAAAACATAATTTCATATTTCTTCTAGTTAATAACCTTTGTGTCAATGAGTTTCACCTCACATTCTGTAAATTTAGTTATTTATTTTGCATAAACCTTCATTCATTTGAGTTTCAGGCCCTCACACATCCATTTGGGTGGGTTGAAATTCGAGGCTTTATTTTTTCCAGCATTTTTAAGCCCTCTTACCTTTTTATTACTGTGGTCTGGCAAGGTTACATGTGAGAGGATGGACCTTCATAACACTCAAAGCATTTCCCATTTATTTGTTCATTGTGGAGAAATTGTAGCAAAGAAGATTTCCAGCACATTAAATATTTTTTGGAGTGGAGAGCAGAGGGTTTGGTCCTGCTTACTTCCTTCAGTTTATTTCCAGTGAGTGTAAGTGCCTTACACCTGAACTCTGTCCAGCAGAGGGCGATTCCACTGGTTATTTCCTTTTGTGTATAACACTATGTGGAAACTGCCCTTCATTTTTTTTATAGTAGCTCAGGCGCTACTATTACTGAGTACTACACAATACTTTGTGTATATCATTCTTTATGAGAGTGAAACAGGAGGATGGAGAGTACTCTGATCAGCCAATAAGGATGCAGCGTTCACTGGTTTAATAGTTAGTACCAATCCTCGTTCGTCAAGTCTTCATTTCAAAAGGCTAAGCTATTTATGATGAAAACCCTCGGACAGAGGCTTCATAGCAGGACTTCACTAACAGATAAGTGATGTCACTGCTGCTACGTCCATCTTTTATTTACAGTCTGTGTCCATAAAGCTAAGACTAAGATTTATCTAAGTTTATGACTTTGGGGTAAGTTTATAAAAACACTGATTTCAGTTGGTTTAAGCTCCTTTAGACTCTGAGAATTTCCCAGCTGTTTTTTCCACATTTATTTCTTTATGACTTATCTCTGCTTTGCAGCACATCTACACGCCCTTGTCTGTGCTCTGTAAATACTGCAGTGATTATCCCATGTGATGCTGATTGATGATCCACTTTATTAGCACCAGATGTGACCACATGTGTCCAGTGACCGTTTGGCCTCCCCCACTTTATAAGAAGCTTATTGTCATGAAACACTCCCTCTGCCCATGTCCCAGTATTTTAAGTTTTACCTGAATCAAATCGTGTCTTACTTTTCTTTTCTTCTGACTCAGAATCAGACAGACAGAAATATGAGTACTTTTTATTCTGTCTGCATGTTGAAACCATCTCATAAAAGGTGACATCATGCTCCGGATAGATGATTGATGCGTGTTTGTTGTGTGACGACATTCAGCTTATATCAAACACACACACTCATATGCAAGTCCAGACCTGTGTTGTCTAATTGTGCAACCTTTGCTTCTCTTCATTATTTCATGTCTGCATTACATCACCTACAGCTCACTCTGCCTTAAAGGGACAGTTCACCTCAAACTCACTTGACCTGCAGTGTTTTTTAGATGAAGATTGTTCTGGAAAGATCTCAGGCTTCTCTTGATATGGAGAAACCTGGGAGAGAAGTAAACTGCACTCGGTTTGAGGTGCTCCAAGTAGCAAAACACAAAATCAAGAGACTTCTTAGAAAAGTGTCCATAAACGTTGGTGTGAGCAGGTTCCACCCACGGAGGAAGGCTTACAGCTCAGAACATGATGTTTGGATTTTATCAGATGGATGATTTCTTCTGCAGAGCAAAAATAAAGTGATTTATTTTTCTTATAAGGAGTTGGCGTGCCATAGTTCCAGGGTTTTCAAGTGTTTTGTTTTTTGGTTCTTTTTGTTCCTGTTTTGACTTTACAGTTGTTCTACTGATAGGTTTCAGTTCTTGTCTTGATTTCTGTATTATTCTAGTTTCCCTAGTGTTATCTTTCAGTAATGTCCTGGTTTACTTTGAAGGTTAGTGTCTCCTCCTGTTTTTACTTCCTGCCCCTTTTCCTCCTCTGTGATTGGCTGCTCCTCTCTGATTCTGTCCTCTTGGGTCAGTTGGTCTTCTGTGTACAGTATAAACTGCATCATCTCTTGCTTTTTCAGGTCCTTTTGTTGTACCAATGGTTATTTTCCATGTGTTATCTGCTTGCAGTGCTGGCTTTGGCCCATTGTGCCCTTTTGGACTTCTGTTTCCACCAATAAAGTTTATCATTTCTTTTGCGGCCAGCTGTTGTCTCATGCATCCTGGTCCTCCTATCACACCTCATTATAGGGTTTTAGGATTTTATGGAAACCCAAACAAGAGTGAAAAAAAATTACATCTGATCGCAGAACTTTAATTTTCATTTCAAACATCTTAATACCTAAAAACAAAAAAAAAAGGGGGGGGGGGGTCTGAACATGGGAATTATGTGATGTGTTCACTTTCAAGAGGACAAAATATTGTTATTTTAGGTTTTTGCTCTGAGTTTTCATCACCCTGATAAACAACCATACACAGAGGAACATGAACATATAGCACGTGAAAACATATATACATCAACCAATAATTTATTTTTAGGCATCTTTCTTGGTTGTCGTCATAGAAAAGCTGTATATAATAACACACATAAACACACAAAAAGAAAACATGACTATGAGATGTTTATTCTTTTTCTCTGAAGATTCAACCAGAGATACTTGACTGCAATTCTGTAACTTTAATGAAACAAAAGTAAAAATAATAAATTAAGGGTTTGTAGCAGCACACGTTTGGATTTTAGGTGCTGATATTTCAAGATTTTTCTTAAGGATAAAGCAACTTTAACAACTTTGAGATAATTTTGTCTTGAAAACTTTACTCTAACATTAGTTTCCCTTAAAAAAAGCCACTTCATTAATCCTGTATCGATCAAACTACATATTTTATAAACATTTTCTTGTACTTGGGAGTTGTTTGTGCACTACAAAATCATTCAAATTCACAAATCAGTTTAATATAATGCTCCAATCTAGAGATTTTTCAGATATGAAGGCATTCATACTGATCTTTACCTTTCTTCTTGCAGTGTTTTAATCTAGTAAAAATGGATTAAAGAGAATTATGTTTTCTTTAACACAACAGTCTTCAAGAATCTGGAAACATTAATATTTAAAGTGTCTTATTTGCATTTAATTCAGAACCACAAAGTGCACACCATCTCTACACGATGCAGAGTTTTAAATCTTGTGAGCAGTTACAGTCAAAATCCCTTTAATGTCCTTCCTGCTGTTGCCATTTCAAAATAACAGCATGCAGAAGCCAGATGGGGAAAAAACAGGATAGTTTCAACCTTCTGAAGTATTTATATTGACCCAAAATGAGTTCATCTCTGAGTGTTTGTGAATAAAGACACAGGAAGCAGGTTTGGTGGGTCAGCTTGCTACAACTTTAATCCAAACATCGCTCTGCATATTCAATACATCCTCATCATATTCTCTACATAGCTCCCTCTCATATCTCTAAACAGTTTTAACAAAATAAGTCTAGTAGCACATCAGTCGATAACATTTTATCTTACAATTCTCTCTCTGTTCTGTAGTGTTTTTTCTCTTTACACATCAGGAGTATTTGTTCATTGTCTTATTTTAGTTCTTTTTAAACACGGAGACGAAACGGAGTACACGAACGATGACGAACGCTGCTCAAGAGTCCAGACTGTGAACCCACACACACACATCCCTGTCTACCAGCACACACACACTTTGAAATGATTCAATGTCTCTCAAAATATTTCATCAGAGGTCTGACGTCTTGTGTGTCATTAAAAAAATGAATAGATTTTGATATTTGGCCCGTTAAACATTTTTTACAAATTTTCTTGTTCCTCCTTTTAAACTTTGCTCTTCGGGTGTTGTATAGTCGGTTAATCTGAATTCTGGGAAATTCTCAGACATTTAAAGAGCTGTGATTAAGCTGAAAGCCCTGGAAAAAGCAACCTCTGACTGTCAAACCAAGTGTGTGTGTGTATATATCAGGGGAGGTGTGTGTGTGTGTGTCTGCACACATACACAAAGTGTGGTGTTAGTTACATCAGAGGCACTTTGACCCCTTTTCTCTGTGCCCCCAACATGGAGAAAGAAAAAAGTAAACCCAACACAAAATAAATCAGATTTTATTTCAATAATTTGGCTTCAAGTTTCAACTCAGACCCCAGAATTTCCCCAAACAGAAACAAATGAAAATAACCCCAGAGAAAACGCCAAGTTAGACATCCAACATGGCCGACTGAAAGCAGAACAGGGCAGAGCTTCCTGAAATTGCTTCAGCGCGAGAGCTTCCCAGCAGCCTCGGGTTAATCACGATGACATGGTGCACTTCGTCATCATTTGTGCTTCGTTTGTGCTCTTAGAGCCAGGATCACCCCGAGTCTATAAACTCAGACCTGCTCAAGCCCGATGTGATGCACGGTCACATGAACTCACATTTAAGGCAGAACACCTGAAGTCACTGAACGAACGTCTATCTGACCAAAAACAGATCTTAAAGCCCAAAGCATTCGAATTACTCTAACTCTAGTGAAACTGAGATGTTAGCAGGAAACCAGAGAACGTTTCTGTTTTTATCATTTTAATTGTAGTAACTGTAGCAATCGGTGGAGCTGAGGGATGTCGCAGCACCGTGGGCCACTTTACTGGTGTGCCCATTCAAGTACTACAACCTTGCCCTAAAATAAACCTCCGCTGTGGTTTAACTACACTTCTAACCTTTAGTTACTGTTTGGAAACAGCTGCTATCAAGGAAGTGCCTTAAATTCTTGTTTCATCTGTTTTGGGCATTTTATCAGGGAAAACTAAAATGAAATGTGTGGTTATTTTGTGTCCTGAAGGAGATTCAAAAAGTATTTATTAGTATAAATCGAAGATGGGTACATCCCCTGGGTGAATTACAGCTGACGTCTGTAAACTGGGATCAAGAAAAAGTGGCTCCTCCTCTAGATCTGCTCTAACACAACGAGCTGGTTTGAAGAATTTAGCAAGTAAATTTAAGCTGAATGTGGAGCTGTGTAAAAGAAAAGCCATCTCTTCTTCAGAAACTCTGTCCTCAGAGGTAAAGGTGAAACAGACAGATTTACCTGTCAGTGACGTTCGAAGCTGCTGGAAAGCGCCGGGTTAGCATTAAGCAGGTTTTTGTGTGTATGTGGAAGCTCCACCTGCTGGAGAACGTTTTGTTACCTGGAAATCAGCAGAGAGACAAAAAAAAATGGGGAAAGGGGGGGGAAAGAAAAAAAAAAGAAAAAAAAAAAAAAGGAGCCCCCCACCAGAGCTGAGAGAGCGGAGAATAAAAACAACAAAACTCCCCGCCGCAGGAAAAACAACAACAACAAAAACCCAAAACAAAATAATCCAAGAAGCTTCTGAGTCCTCTGTAGAAACCACAACCTTTATATCCCTCTACAATTATGTACAATTAGACTTTATACAAGTAAAGCAGTGACGCTCTCCTCACGGCGCTCCGTGTGTGTGTTCGCTTGTGTTTTGTGTCCTAGGTGGAGCTGCTCTTGGAGAGGTTGGGGTAGAGGACGGCGGCCGTCACGGCGACCATCACTGCGACGACCGGCATCCAGGGGCTCCAGCCGCTCTGTTGGAGAGAGATGAACGAAAAAAACACACACGAGACAAAAACAGACGAAGAAACGCGTGAATAAATAAAGTTAGTTTGAACATTACGAGTAAAAGTGGACAGAGGCAAAGACAAAAGAAGAGAAGCCACTTCAGTCCAAAAGATGATATTTCATTTCTTTTTCTCGTGCAAAAATTCATCTGATTGAGGAAAAAAAAGGTTATTTAACGAGAACAATGTAAATGAATCAGTCAAACTGCATGTAAGTGACAAAAATGTCCACCTGAGGCTGGCTCCAATTAAAATGTAAAAATGTAACTTTTATAGCGCCCGCTGCAAAAACATAGGTTTGACCTCTGATAGTTTGCTGCTTCTGACAACTACACAGGATTTTTCAAATAACTGAGGCTGAGATTTTCAAGGCTGTGGCTGCTTTGACCAACAGCGCAGAAACAGGTGGCTGAACTGGACCTCTCAAATACATTTATGCCGTTTCTTAGCTTTTAACATTATTTTTTGGCCTTTTTTTGGCCTTTATTTGATTGGACAGGGAAGATTTTTGACACACAAGTGGGAAGAGAGCAGACGGCCTTCAAACCCAGGCTGCTCAAAAGGGTCAGCTAAACTTCTTCCCCTTCAGAATATTTGTAATGTCATGATCTGAATAATATGGCTAATCAAATTCAGTATTTTATCAATGGATTGCCCACAGAACAATGGGTGACATCACAATGGGTGCGTCCATCTTTTATTTGCAGTTTGTGGAATCAAAACTAGTGTAAACATGTACACTCATTTATTCATGTAGTTCCAAGACAACTAAAACCAGTTAAAAATATCTTTTTATAGTAAAGTTTGTTTCAAAATAAGAGGTGAAAAATGAAAGGAACCTTTTGTCTAATCAATCTGAAACAATAAAAGTCCTATTCACTATAAAACATTGCTAGTTTAAGGGAGAAGCCTTGAGTCTAATTTTGTAGATTTGAATTAAAACAGTGACCTCTGACAGCAGCAGATTTTTTAAAGGAAGCATCACTAGTTTGAGACAGCAGCTCAATGTGAAGACGGGATGCCCGTTGGGACTAAAGCTGCCAGTTCAGCACTGCAAGGTCCTTATAAATGCTGCTCTTTGAACTTGTGGTCAAAGAAAAGCTCTAAGGGGAAAAAAGGCCTTTTCAACTACAATCAGGTTATTAGGTATCTAGAAAAACGAATAATTTTTACAGTAGCCAAATAACCTTCAGGTATTTCAGGATTCATCCTTTATTTTTGGTGAGAAACAACAAAGGTTTTAACTCAAGCAAGTCAACATGCCAAGTACAATTTCCTCATTGATTACGTCCAATAGGGGCTTAACGCAACTTCCCTTTTATGCACCAAATATGTAATTAAGGCCCAAGTGTGTGTTGCTTCAAATTCAAAACAGTTTTTAAATCCCTGCCAAGGACAATCGAGTTTTACTCGAGTTCTCTGCTGGTTTGTGTATGAACGATAAAAGGAAACAAATTTAATCAATATCATCTTTTGGGACTTCAGGACAGGTGGAGAAAACAAGTAAAAAAAATAATTAAATAAAAAACATAAATTTAAAAAAAACAAAAACAAAAAGCAGCAAAATAAATTAGGTTACCTGAGCAGAACAACAGAAAAGTTACAGAACATTTTCCCCTCAAAGCAAACAACAACTGGGCATACTGGTCAGACGTTCCCGAATAAACAAACAAGCAGCAATCACAACACAAACACGATGGACGTGATGATGGATGCTTCAGAAATAAAGAAAGTAAGAATGGCTGCAGAAAAAGAGACAATAAAAAAAAACAAACCAGTAACAGATGAAAATAACTGAAGTTAAGCAGCAGCTGGATGCAAGAACACAGAAGAAGAAAAAAGATTAATAAATGAAATTAAAAACAAACCCTGCAAAAAGAAACATGAGAGAACAGCAACATGTAATTAAAGAAAGCTAAAATAAAGCACCGAAAACCTAACGGAGAGGAAGAGGAGAGTGACTGAATGAGGCAGGTGGAAGGAGAGGGTTAGCCTTTAAGATGCGATGGTCAGAGCACGCCTCTTTAAAGGGGAACAGAGTGCAAATAAACAGAAGGGCGACCTTTAGAAAACTTCCACAGATGAATTAAGCTCATCTACATTTCTCACAGACTTTTCTTTGAATTAAAATAAAACTGAAATGTTGTTGAATTCTTCGGGTCGGGGAGAGATAAAGTGACAAATCAAAAGGAGGATCACTGTAATTTATTTAAGATTACTGGGCTGAACATAAACATTAAAACGCCGTGATTAACTTTTTTCCCTTCATTTCTGTCATTTCGCTTCTTCTTAACTTAAAATTTTAACACACTGCTGACTGTGAACGGTCAGGAGTGAGCGGTTCAGCAGTCTGTTTACACAGGAGGCGTTCAGGTGCTGCTTTCAGTGTGGGACAGCCACGTTTTCATATATGATGAAGTAAAGCTGCAGTAAGAAAACGGATGATCTGATATCCTCGTGTCGGTGTTGTTCCCACATCATCATAATAAATATTGTTCCAGGTTCAACATTGCAAGTGACCAGTCACATTGTTGTGACGTCATACTTTTGCAAGCCAAGCCATTCATTCATTTATGGAATTCCAGTGTTGCAAGGACAACATGTATAATGCTTACCGTTTATCAAAGAACCGTATCCTGAAATGCAAAGAATTCAAATTGCTGGATCAGGCGGTGTCTTGCTAGTCAAGTCGATTTTTTTTTAAGGCGGTTTTTCCCAAAGTCGCAAAAGTATGATGTCACAACAATGTGATTGGTCACTTGCAATGTTGAACCTGGGACAACATTTATTATGATGATGTGGGAACAACACCGACACGAGGATATCAGATCGTGCTTAAGAAAACAGCCGCAGGTGCATGTGACGGGTGTTTCACACCAGTGCTGTGTACAGCAGCTGGATTGGTAAACACAGAAACTTATTGTTCCTCTAGTCGTGGCTCTAGTTACTGCTCCTCACAGTAATTCATTCATTTTAATAAGTTTGACAACTGAACTTTGCTTAGGTTAAAAACCGATCTGTGTAATATTGTGACGAGCCATACTCCTGCAGCACAGCCAATAATACGTCACTCCTTTTTGTGTGAAAATCAGGTAAGCGCACGCTTCCTGGTGCAGCTGTTAGCACGCAATGGAGTCTAAAGACTAGAGCAGAGATCACCGGTCCCACTGTACTGTATACATTTTCCCACCAAAATGAAAGATTTCTTTTTGTTTTGTTTTTAAATGCAAAAAATACATAAATAAAATAATAATTTGGGATTCTTTTTTTTTTTTCTCCACTGTGTTTTTTGGGATTTTCAATTTAGGTTGCTGACTGACATTACCAGGATGGTCATGGTTTCTTGCCTGATCATTAAACTATCAAAGTAGGCAAAGCTTTGAAGTAGTACAGTGTGCATAGATGTACAGCGGTGACACAAAATTTGCATCCATCATACACATCTAAACACCCTGGAGGCCTACGGTGCCTTCGATTTCAGCCAGGCTGTTTACATTCCTCTCATCTAGTCAGTGGATTTGGAGACGGGTGGATTATCGGCAGATTGATTTATTTAAGCATTTTTTCCAGAAAAATAAAGTCACTACAGCCACATACCTTGTTTCAATTCTCTCAGAAATCATTTGTTTTGATCTTACATGACATACCTTTCTGAGATCACTTTGAGCATGTAAATAACAAAATAAAATAAATAAATAAATGGCTGTGTCCAACTTGGTGAGTCCTGATGTTGCAGCAGCTTAATTAAAGATCTCAGTGCCATCACAGACTGTATCTAAAAGATGGATGCCACCTATGTTTTGTTTTTGTTTGTTTTTTTAAAGTCTATTTTTTCTGCAGTTCTTTGCTTTGTTTCAATCCATGCTCAATCATCATTGTAAGAAAATTACAGTAAAGTTGAATCAGCTTATCTGGACGTTGCATTTTCATTGGGAGAACCATTTTGTCACTCATCCAAGTGACTTTCAGTCTCAGCTGATTTTCCCAACCTTAAACTAACCAGTAACAGTAAATTTCCATAATGACTGAATCTAGTATCATTGCTTCAGTAAAAACCTTTAATGACTCCTTATATGTCAGCCGTATCAAAACCGCTAAGAAGCATTTCATTAAAACGCAGCGTTTCTGTGGCTTTCAAACCTCAAAACACACTACACTAAAGATCAGTCAACCACAAGGATGTGTTTCCCCCGCCACAAACACAGTAATATAGTGTACACAGACGGTGGCTGTAGCTTTAAGTCATCTGCTAATCGGAAGGTTGTGGTTTGATCCCTAGCTTTTATAGTCTGCATTCCAAATAACCTTGGGCAACATACTACCTCAAGTTGCTAAGAGTATGAATGTGTGTGAATGTTAAATAGAGAGCACTTACATAGAAAAACATATATAAAAAAAAAAAGGTGCTTGCATGAATGAGGCAAGTTGTGCGAAGCACTTTGAGTGCTCAGAGTGGAAAAGTGCTATATACCATCTATAGACTGTCGTGATTTTATACATCAGGAAAACCAAACAACCTCTGGCTAAGCAGATGGGACAACACAGAAGAGCTACTTCATCAGGCCAGGACTCTACAGTCTATTTATACCTACAGTCCAATGGCCACTCTTTCAATGAGGATGTGCACATCCGGGACAGGGAGGAACGCTGAGGTTTGAGTGGTGGGAAAAGAGGACATTTTTTGGTGATCTAAAAAAAGTGATTGCAGCCACTCCAACCACAGCTGGAGTACCATTCAGAATGGCACTCATGGCCATTGATCAATTAACTGAACTCGCAGCTGGTTGTTAGTCAGTGGTGCTAGTTTTGGTCATTATCCAAATGTACTGTTTATAAGGTTGGGTAAAGCTACAGTTAACAGAGAGTGAAGAAATCCTCCGATTTAGTGAAAAAATATTTCTCACTCTGAAAACACAACGTCCAGATGAACAGATTTAAGGAGTCACCTTGTGTCGAACCTACACGCGTCGAGCGAGGGTTGGTGTGATGGAAAAACTGAGGGGCACTGCAAGCTCACATGTCAGTTACAGAGTAGACACGCCCTGTTTTATAACACCCTTTTGACTCCAATTGTACCATCATTTATAAAATAAACATGGTGTTCCATTTAATAATGTGTTTACTGAGGTAGATCAAGTGAGCTGAAGGGTGATTTCTTCTAGACACCCGGGCATCCCTTTACAGCCAAAGGAGTCTCCCCCTGCTGGTCATTAGAAAGAGTACAGGTTTATTGCACTTCCATACTGTATTTAAAGACCTGGAAGCTAGGTGCCTCTTTTATGTCAAGTCTACAATAAGAAGCCTTGTCTACCCGTTTTTTTCCCTGCTACGATAGGTCAAACACCGCTGCTGTGAAGAGCATGAAGCATATGTACAAGGCTCCCTTTAAATGGAGGGTCTGTGGGTGGAGGGAGCCCCAAGAGCGTGTTAATGTTAGCTGCAGTGCTGCACACATTACTGAAGCACTTGGAACACAGGAACACCTATGCACGGCTCCTCTTTGTAGACTACAGCTCGGCTTTTAATACCATCCGGCCATACAAACTCCGTCCCAAACTCCACCAACTGGGACTTAACTCTTCTCTGTGCAACTGGATTGTGGACTTCCTCACTAACCGTAGACAGAGTGTCAGAGTGGGTAAGAACACCTCTTCCACCCTTGTGGTCAACACCGGTGCCCCTCAGGGGTGTGTTCTGAGCCCTCTGCTATACACTCTCTTCACCCATGACTGTATTTCCTCCTGCGCGTCCAATCTCATTGTTAAGTTTGCAGATGACACCACAGTGCTCGGACTTATATCCAACAATGATGAGACAAACTATAGGACAGAGGTGCAACAACTCGAGTCATGGTGCCACGACAATAACTTGGTCTTAAACACCAAAAAGACCAAGGAGATCATTGTAGATTTCCGGAAGAGGGGTCATAACAACCATCTGCCTCTCTTCATTGGCAGTGAGGCGGTGGAGAGGGTGAGCAGTTTTAAATTCTTGGGGGTAACTGTGACCGAGGACCTGTCCTGGGGCAACCATATCACCTCAGTTGTACGGAAGGCCCAACAGCGCCTCTACTACCTGAGGAGACTGCGGAGCGCACACATTCCCAGATCTCTGATGTTGAACTTCTACAACTGTGCCATCAGCAGCGTTCTGACGTATGGATTTCTAGTGTGGTTCCCCAGCTGCACCAAGGCCGATCAGCAAGCACTCCAGCGGGTGGTGAAAGAAGCTGGCAGAATTATTGGAACAAGTCTGCCAGAGATCAGTAATATCTTCCCCACTCGCTGTCTGAGGAGGGTGCACAGTATCCTGCGGGACCAACATCACCCTGCGCGCCACCTTTTCCATCTGCTGCCCTCAGGGAGAAGGTACAGGTCTATACAGGCCAGAACATCCAGACTGGCCAACAGCCTGTATCCACAGGCTGTGAGGCTCCTGAACTCTCTGCCCCCCTCTCACGGACAATAACCATATCCAACTTCTTAATAGCAATGAACTGGTCTGCATTGGTGCATCATATCTTTATTCTCTTCCCCCTCCTGCCCCCCCCCCCCTCTTTCTTAAATAGATAACTATCATATCTGATATCATATCTCACAGTACAATAATATTGAATGGGTTGCATTGTTGTATTTTGTCATGTTTCTCAGGTCTTTGTCTGAATTTCTACGAACATTATTGCTAAGGATTGTCTTATTGCATTGGAGTCACACTGGGTTAAATATGTACACTTGGGTTTTAAGGGGTATTTATTATTTTCTTCCTTTTTTTGGGTTGTATGGAAGCCCCAAACGCAATTTCATTGTTCTTGACAATGACAATAAATAAATAAATACTAAATAAATAAATACTAAATACTGCAGCAGAACAGAAGCAGAAGTGAGACTGACTGGCAGACGAACAGGCAGACTGACAGCCATGCAGTTAGTGGTTCTCATATCAGAAGACGAGGGACCAGACGCCGTGATGATGATGATGATGGCTAAGATGATCCTTAGTCTTAAATGGAAGTTTAGGAGGTGAAGAGAGCGATCTGGTGATCAGAATTCAGAGTTCAACAGCTGGGTTACCTTTATGTATCATCACCCTGCACCGCAACACATCATCATCCTGAGCTGTTAGCATTCAAATGGTGAAAGATGTCGTTTAGGAATATTTGGATGCTTGCCAGTAATAACCTGCTCCTTACACTTACATTCCCTCCTTATTTAGGTTAATTTGTGACTGAATTTATGACCATTAAAAAAAAAAGTGTGGACATATGGGGAAAAAAAGGGAATGCACTTCTGGTAGCTTGTTTGGAAGGAGAGACTGACCTACAAATTTGCCTCATATCAGGTACAGAAAGTGTTCCAACTTTTTGTTTATGAGGGGCTGCCAAACAAAAAACAATTGAATTAAAGTGGGCGGAGCTAAAACAGCAGGATTCACACTTAGGTTCTGCATTAAGGCCCAGTATAAGAAAATCATGAGTCATGCAATGCTTCTCTATTAGACTTAAAGAATTGTAATAATATATTTATGTGTTGGACACGTTTACAGGAGCTTTCACTTTCAACAGCAATGCCTGTAGTTCTTATTTTCAAAAATAATCAGCTCTCACGGCGGAAACCTGTGTTGAGCTCAGAGGGAGATTTCTTTTCAATTTCAGCACGTCAGTTTTCCAGCTGAAACTCATGACCCTGAATTCATCACAGATCAGAACGACCCTTTCGCCTCTGACACCTTCCAGTGATGACAAACAGATAGACGCATCAGAGACAGACAGACAGACAGGACGGCAGAGAGATAGACTGATGTCATGTCGGTGTGTACCTTTCTACCACAACTGGCCGAAACACCAGTAGAGCAGAGCCAGGACAAGGCCCATGAATATGGCTTGGACAGGCTGCAATATGGATGGCTAAAAGGGAGAGGGGTTGGAGGGGGAGAGTGGATAAGAAGAAATCAGCCAGCAAATCAACCAAAACCAACATGGAGGATGGAGCAGCTACAGCGAGGGGGGAGGGAAGAAAGGGAGAGAGGGGGTTTGGGTTTGTATCCAATCAGCCGTTTTCTACAAAGCAGCACCAACATTTCTACACATTCAGCAGCCACATTCACAATCACCACGGAGGAGCAGCCATCCGTCACCAGGCTCTTTTAAAACAGCAACACTTTTCTGCAGCAGGAACAGATCTCCTCCAGCTGCCGTCTGTCAGCTGGTTTCAATCTGATCTTTACAGCACGACGGACACCGGTTCATACAAAGAAGCCTAACAGAAATGCACTGAGTGAAGAGAGGGTAACTCTAGTTTTTTTATAATCAGGTTCTTATTTGCTCCATTGCTATCAGTGCTAATTAATGCAAACAGTGGTTAATGAGATCTGGGAACACAGTGAAATGAGATACAAATACTTTTGTCTAGAAAATCTTTTGTAACCCTGATGGACATTTCCAAAAACACTTTTAGCTCACATCAGTGCCATTCATCTTTCCTTCCAAATAAATCAATCAAATCTGGAGTTTTGTTTTAATCTGCCTAGTTGAATAAAAAATGATTTCTATCTGGAGATATCTCAAATGAAACTTCACTCATCCTGCATTTTAGTCTCCACAAAAGAATTAAACTGGTCTTGGACAAGCCCCCAATTATGTTACAACCCAGTTTATAAGCATCATTAGATCAATAGTTAACCTAATTTAGGATGGCAAGGTCCAGCAAAAAGTAGTGGAAGACCTTCCAAACCAATCGTCACATTCCATTATCCACACTGTATCAGCTACAGACCACTAGCAGTTTAGTCCATGCAACACCCAAAGACGATGCACTGTGAGGATAATGAGAATTGGAGAAGACCATGAAAGAAAAGTGGGACAGGAGAGAATCAGTTCACTTAACATACAGCAATGGTGGATTTATTTATTTTTTTATAATAGATATCAATTGTAGACTTTGTATCAAAAAATACATAAAATAAAAAAACAGAAACAATGAGACTTTCTAGTGTGGCCTTCGTGTTCCCAGATCTCAGATATTGCAACATTATTATTACCAAAAAAACTAAAGAGGCAAAATTACAAGGTTGTAATGAAGAGAAATTGGCCTTTAGATATATCGTGTTTTAAGAGCTGAGGGAGGAGGAAAGGAAGAAAAGAAGGGGGGTGGGGGTACAGAGTAGGCTGCTCCGCCTCACTGATTTTCTGATTAATGTTTCCAAGAGTTTTTATCCATCAGCTTATTTATCAGAACAGGATATAAACCAGGAGAGACGGTGAGGTCACATGTCACCTTGGCTAGAGGAGTCAGTTTAAAAAAACAAAACAAAAAAACACAACTGCTTTGAATGTGTTCACAGAGCTGCATGAATTCAGTTAAAAATCACAATTTAAATGTTATTTTGTTACCTCACCAGTTATTATTTGGCATTATGAGCATTTCTACTTTCAACAAAGATGTTATTGGCCATTAGACAACACTAACGCTGTGTGACATTTCTCACAGGTCAGGATAAAAATGCAGCTTCACCTGCATAAAAAGCAACCTTAAAGCAAAAATAAATTATGGTAAAACTTAAAGCTGAGCAAACATAGATTACAAAAAAACAGTCCAAGCACAAGTCTGTGTTTTTTATCATAAAGGAACAAAGAGTGTTGGTGTGGGCACTCACAGAGCTGGACTTGTCCTGCAGCAGCTTGAGGCTGCTCCTGCACTGCTCCAGCTCCTGGTGGATGTTCAGCTTCTCCTGCTCTGTTCTCTCATAACGCTGACGGAGATCAGATAGCTGGGACTGTGTGTCTTCATACTGCAGAGACAGACAGACAGACAGACAGACAGACACACACACACACACACACAGACCACTGTTATTTCTATGACCACTGTCATTTCTATGTCCATTTGCATAAAGGGTTCACTTCCAGGTAAAGTTAACCTCTTTGGGATATCCCTTTCTCCTTGTGACATCATACAGATCCAAGAATAGAAAAAAACTGCCAGAAAAGAATAACAGGCCCCTTTAAAACTGATGGAGAATCCACCAAGTGCCACATTTACAAAAGCTCACTAGCTGCTGTTACCAATAACTCAGTCGACAAACACTGGACTTTTTATACAACTATCTGACAAACACTATTGACCTGCTGAGTTATTATCATTTTGCTAATGCATTTTGGTAATGCCGAGATTGATGTTTTTCCTTCATTTTTTACAACTTTCAATTACCCAAAGCAAACATATAATCAATAAATCACCAACTTGTCAATTAATGTCACTTGATGTGCTCCACTGAACAGATACTGACTGCAGCTTGCTTGTGTAGCTGTTTGTCTATCTTAAAGTTCTTTTTAGCTGAAACCTTTTTGGGGGGTTTAAATAAAAGAGCTCAAAAATTCATTCAGGCTGCTGCTTGTATGCATTTCCCCCACTGTGGAGATTTTGGTACATTTTATTTTATTTCTCTGAGAACCCCAGTGTGGTTTCCTCTCTTTATTCACATCTGCCTTAGGCATCTGCTCAACCACCTTCACTCATGCTGACTTAAGTCTCTCTGGATTTATCAAAAGACTCATTGATCCATTTCCAACTTTTATTTTTCATCTCTTCCATTTGTTCTGTTGTTTCTCACCTGGCGTTTTCTGTGTTTTATTTTTATTTTTCTTAAATCCCATTCTGTGTGCGTACCTCTTTCTGCAGTGTGTGTGTGTGGGCCTGGGCCTGGTCCAGCTGGCTCTTTAGCCTGCTCGCGTCCTGCAGGTGCTGATTCTCCAGAGAACCCAGTTTGTCCTGCAAAACCTCCTCCCTCTTCTCCAGAGACTCCAGACTGCTGCTGAGGACCAGACTCTTCTCCCTGGTGCTGCAAACACACCAAATCACACCTCGACTCAGTAATCACTCCACTACGTTTCTCAACAATGTTAGAAACTCTCGAAGGATTTGCGATGCTGTGACCTTATTGAAGACTTATGAGACTCATTTCAGGCTCGGTTTTTTTTTTTTTACTGTACTCTGGAGTCATTTATACTTGCCTTGGCGCAGGCCCTCAATTTATCCGGTCTGAAACAAGCTGTTTTAGCTTCTCTCTATTTAGACCAGCTTTTTTCCCCCCATAATTGGCTGAGTCTTATAGACAAATGATTTAAACACCCTTTGCGGGGCTTCTGTGGTCACAATTAAAGCTGTGATTTTATTAGTATCATGTAGATCCAATGGTAGTAAAAAAGTGCACCTCTGTAGGAATACTGAGAGAGATTACTTTGTACTCTGTCCAGACGCCATTATAAAACAAAAAATATATAAATCATTGTGTGTAACTGGGATACCTTACACATGATGTACAACATTTTTAAAAATAATTTTAGCAAAAAAAGGCACAAACATTGCATTTCCCTTTTTTATTATGAAGAGTGAGACTTAATGTTAACAAATAGTCGTGTCTTCTCAATAGTCATGTGTTCACCATCACTGCTGGTAAACAGATGAGTGCCTGGTTCATACAAATGATCAAACTGTATGCTTTCTCTGTGTCTGGCTTCCTGTCCTGCTTATCTGCACTATGCAGCTTGGTGCACCATCCATCAAAAATAGACTAGGGGTATGTTTTTGGCCAAGTCCTCAGTGTGTCTCGGCACTGACTGACCTCATCCATCTTACAAATGCATTATGATATGGAAAATTATGTGCTGACGGGAATTCTTTTATTGACAGCGAAGATTTTGATCTGATAGAACATTTTACTGGAATTTATACTGGTAAATTCCTTTTGACGTAGCTCTCCAATATAATTTTCTGCTTATAGAGCTACATGCAACATAAACTGGAACATGGAGTTTATACATGTGTTTATAGTTTTGAAAACCTTCTGTCCAACATGTGGATCAAATCCTTCGACTGGTACTGTAAACAGTGATTTCTGTATTTAGCTTGTTTATGTAAATGCTGCAACAAAATGTCACAACATTAAAAAACACTCCGACTTGTTTCCCTAAATGTCATCAGAAAGAGTTCAAATGCAGAAATTGATCCACAAACAGCAAAATCAAACTTTGGAAATGCTGACAACTCTCATTAGTGAGATCTCTTTAAAGTGGTTTTCAGTCTTCTCCTGGGATTTGATAACTTTAAAACACAGGAGAAAAAAAATGCTTGATTACTTCTGAGTGCAACTGTAGTTAAAATATATGTCGAGCTTGCAATTACAAACATAACTACACTAGACCTTAATAAAAAAGTAAGCCAACAAAGTAGTCCCAAATACTGCAGTTCCTCTAACAGCCACTTGAGGCTGGTTCCAAAAGGGATTTCCAACTTTAGAGCAGAAATAAACCTGTTTACAGGCTGGTACAAAACATGGTTCTGACTCTACAGGTCATTTATCTTCCATAACAACTAAATAAATCTAAATAAATTCCTTTTTAAACTTTAAAGTTACAGTGTGTAAGATTTCAAAGCTAGTTGTCCATAGATTTCAGTCAGTTCAAATTGTTTGCTTACTCCTCCCAAATCAACCGGATCATTCCTGCTGAGGTGGCTGTTGTAGGAATAATGTGATTCATTCAGTCAAAAGATCAAAAAACATTTATATTAGATTAGCCCATAATGGATGTTTACTGTTTGTTTACAAGAAAACGTTTTTTGTACATTCGACCTGAACTTTTTTGAATAATATCAACAACAGTAATAAACCAGGAAATACAAAACAGATGGGTGTGTAACTATCTTGCAGTATCCTATTTTTTTATCCTTTGAATTACCTCAAAAGCTCTGACCACCTTTCATCTGTAGTGAGTGTACTCAGACAGCAAAGTGACTCCGAACTGGATCCAGCTTGGAGGTTTTTGCTATCTGGGTAGGCTGTCAGTTCACTGTTTACCTCAGCTGTCAATATGCCGGATAAGAATCGTCCATGTCCAAAGTGCATTCATCTCTTTGTAGAAAGTCAAAAGATGTGTACAGTTTATTGTAAACTAGTAAAAAAAAAAAATTGTAGCTGAAGCACAGATAAAATCCTGCTGAGGACGTGGTTGTGGTGAGAACATGCAGCAGTGTTTTCTCTCAGTGGAGAACAAATCTGGCAGATAGTCTCAGTGAGCTGTCAGTCAGCTGTCATCTCCTCGTCTTTCTCTGCCTGAATCAGCTGGACACCATGTTTCCTTCTGTCAGTCTCGCCCTCAGCCTGCCCTTTAATGCTGAATCCAAACTCTGAACCTGATCTGTCGACTTGGCACTGCTCCCGAGAGCCGTCCTGGGCCAGAATTCATCAACTCGATCACGCCTGTCAAAAGACTTTAACGTCCACCTAACAAAGTTTGATATGTTCCAGGTTTCGAGACTCTCAGCTTGAGATCCAGTTAAGAGAATATAAGTTTCAAAGTGGTGTTTATTTAGTAACGCTATATTCAAAATGGTTTATAGCTGTGTGGATCTTTTTTTGACAAATAATTAAATGTGATCTTGTATAATTCTGACAGCACTGCAGTATAGTAAAATAAATAAAATAAAATAAAACAGTGGATTCAGATAAAAAAATTTAAAGCAATGTGTGTGTACCTGCTCAGCTCAGCCTCCAGGCGGTGCAGTTTTTCTGTGAGTGTTTTCCTCTCAGCTCTCAGGCCATCACAGTCCTGCTGCAAACACGTACACCGCTGGTGCAATGCAGTGCACTCCACTGTGGCAGCGAGACAGAGGATGCACAGTTATGATTAGTAGTGATTCAAAGACATGAACAGACAGCCTCAGACAAACATGCAGGCAGTGCTCACCCTGCAGCTCGCTGGCAGCAGTCTGCTGCTGTTCCTGCTGCGTGAAGGCCTCCTGCAGCCGGGCGATCTCCTCCTCGTATTTGGCGGCTGTGTTCCTCCAGTGCTCTAGCTCGGAGCGCACACTGACCAGGTCTGCCTGCAGGACAGTGATCTCACGCTCCCGCTCCGCCGTGGCCGCCTCCATAGCGTGTCGCAGGACAAGAATCTGAGAGCAAAAACACAATCGGTGGTTCGGTCACTTTCTCATGAGACTACAATTTGGTGCAAACTGACAAACAGGGAGGCTTTTTGCATAACGAAGAATGAGTGACAGAGACTCCAGGGTTCCTGACTCATTTAAACAAACAAACAAATCCTTATAATGTTTTTTATAAACTTAGAAAGGACTATGAGCGAACAATGTCACATTGTTTACTATTTGTCATTTTTAAAACAAGAATGTCTAGTTACAATTTCATTTTTATTAGTTTCAATGTTTGTTATTATTACAATGATTTCAAAAGAAAATATTTTTAAAAATATTTCCACAGGCAAGATGTAAGATGTAGGGGTGCAACGATACTTGTATCGATATTGAACAATACAAATTTTTTATTTCTTTTATCAACTTTTCTTCTGACGATGCTGTCTGTGTTGAGCGCTCAGTGGATCTGCGTTCGACTACTCTGCCTAGGCTGCACTGTCGAGCGCAGATCCACTGAGCGCAGCACAAGCTAGCAAGACAAAAATTAAGCTCGTTGCAACATGGCAAATTGAACCTCCCCCACCCTCATTCAGATTTGGCGTTTGGAACTATTTTGGTCTTCATGTGAAGCATGACCCTGATGGTAAGCGAGTCATGGACAAAAGTAAAACAGTATGTTGGATGTGCCACGCAATGCTCAATTACATTGGTGGGAACTAGTGCGTTAGCGCAGTTAGCTTGTTAACGTGTTGACGCCGTCCAGCCCCATGCACGGGGCGATCTGCGGTAACTTGTTAACGGAGATTTGCTGCGTTATGGCGTTAATGTCATTTTAACGAGATTAACACTGACAGCACTAGTGGGAACACAACGAATATGACTGCACATTTACACCGACATCATCCTAGTGCAAATTGGAAGCAGACAAAAACAACAAGCACGCATGCTACAAACTTTACCCGAGTCATTTAGACAGCCGTTAGCACCTTATGGGGACCTGATATGTTTAATATGCTGCTGAGAATATACCCCGGAAGAAGAGTATAGTATAGCTTTTATTTTGGAAAGAGCCATTTCTCTGTAATAAACTCTCTTTTCCAAAGATGAGTGATTCCTCAATCAGATAGATTTTTTTTAATTATTTTGTTGTTTCAGCATTAAATTTAAAAACTGTACTTTTGAGTTAAAATATATATTTATAATTTCAATAAATGACAAATTAAAAAAAAATTTGTATCGGAGTGTGACACCAAAGTATTGAACTGAACAGTGAATTTTGTGTATCGTTGCACCCCTAGTAAGATGCACTAAAACCTCCTGAGGACTTGTGTGTTAAAAAAATGTAACCAGACTGAGTAAACCCAAAGACATTCCCTGAATATTTTTAATTGCACACAATGTTGTTTCAGTTTGTTGTCTTATTTCAGTTAATTAAAATTTTCCCTTTTATTAGTTTTAGTTCAGTTTTTTTAGTTAGTTTTTTTTAAAGCTGTTATTAGCAATTTCAACTTTTAAAGGGTTATTAATGACCCACTCAAACCCTGGAGTCCATGAAGAGTCTGACATGTTACACATTAGCCAAGAGAGGTTTCAAGACAGAATGGAAGAGAAGTAAGGAAGAGTTATGATGAAGAACTGGAAGCAACAGTAGGTGAAGAGGTACCTCCTCCTGGGCAGAGTAAAGCTCCTCTCTGGTGCTACAGATGGTGCTCTCCCTCTGCTCCCTCAGTGCCTCCATGTCAGCCTGAAGCTTCCCAAGCTGAGCTAAAAACACACAAGCACATAGGAAGTGAGATGTGGCAGCTAAATACTTATTGATACAAATCTATAGTACATATTTTTCTCTGTATTCACTCACTCTGCAAGAACTGGATCTGTTTGGTCGACTCCTCAGTCAGCTGAGAGTTACTCCTCCTCTCCTCCTCCAACAGAGCTGCACACCAAGAGTCACACAGTCATTATGTTTATACCACTGTTCTTTTATATTTTCATGCAACGTATAATTGAAGCGATGCAGGGCAAGAACTGTAATCTCACAAACTCAACAATACTGTAGTAAAAATGTAAACTTTAATTCAAACAAAGTTTGCGAGCTATTAATTATAATTAAAATTCTAATTATAAAATATAATCCACAGCATTGTGAGAACACTGTTACCTTGTAGCTCTAGACATTTCTGCTTGCCGGTGTTGGCTAATTCTTGGGCCTCCAGAAGCTCTCTGTGGAGATGGTGGATGACCTGCTCCGTGTCTCCAGGCTCTAGACCGGCCCGATGTAGCTCATCTAACCACAGACACATACAAAATGTTAAGTACATTATTTATTATTATTATTATTATTATTCAATGACAAAGTCAGGGTCTACAAATTATCTGTATTTTTATTCAAAAAACAGGAACTTTCCAGACTTAACTTCTTCACTGTTCAATAAATACATATATGAATAAATGACTGAGCACACGGTGGCAGTGTGGATATCAACTTACTGAACATAACTGACTGGACTATTTTATTCAGTCAGTCAGGAGTGTAGTGGGTGGGGGCGGTGGGGGGTGTCCAGCTGACTAGATAGTAGCTAGTAGATATTTTATTGAAAAGACGGATGAAGTTGCTATGACGTCCTGGTTCAGTTATTCAGATTTACATGTGTATATTAGACATAAGTAAATGCAATCCCAGCTTTAAAAAATGCGCTTATTTAAAATATCGCCTGAGACCACAAACTGCAGGAAATAGTTTACTGAGGTCACAGGTCATGGCAATGAGGCCTTTTTCCCCCACTCATATTTAATACACCTAGACTTCTTATTGCACCCAAAGGCACCCCCTGCTGGCCATTAGCAGGGGTGAGAGTTTAAGGCACTTCAGGCTTCGCTTCATCCGCCTTTTATACAGTCTGTAGACACAAACTCTAAAATGGAAAAAACACCAGGCCCTTCAGGGACCAGCACAGCTGAACATCTTCCTAATGGTCAGTTAAATACAATAATCAAACTGGGCGGCCCGGTGTTTTGGGGTTTATGATCACAGGTGCACGGCCACAGTTACCTTTGAGCAGAGCTACTCTGTTCTGGGGTTCATTCAGCTCTTGGTCGTTCATGTTTCCATCTGAAACACACAAAAATGCGTAAAACTCCTGTGGCTGCTTTAGGATCTATACTCCAGCAGTTTCAAGGCGAATCAGATACTGACATAATAAACTGCTAGAGAGAACAAGCGATTTTAAAAGATACATAACACAAATCTCTTTCAGGCAACTCATTTATGACCCTCAGGAAAAAATCTAAACATTCTCAGTAATTTGTAAAGCTACTCTATGATTAATTAAAGATTGAAGAGCAGACAGTGTGAGACAGAACAGCTAAACTTTAAACAGATGTCAACGCTATTCGAAATTAGGTGGAAAAGAAAAACCTTTCCAGTAAAACTGAGAAAACACAAGACAAATTTTGGAATTGCCAAAATTAGACTTAAACCGATGAGCAAGAATGTATGGGTGTTTTCACTGACCTGACGTGTCGTCACTGCTGCGGTCTTTGCTGGGACTCAGAGTGTCGGACATGTCTGACTCTTTGGCATCCATCTGATTCCCTGTGGACGTACACACGAAAACAAACATGCACATCAGCCAGGACTAACTAAAAAACTACAGTGTAATCACTTGACAGTCAACATTTACTCGTGCCATCAAATTCAAAACCAATAAATTACTTTAATCAGCTGGAACACATGCACAGTGTTCAGGTAGATTTATACTTCTACTTAAATCAAATGTAATTTTGGGATCATTAAAACTGAACATTTAAAAAAAATAAAACAATATCATAAAACCTAATTTCTAACTCTGGTGTGTTCTCTACCTTTGAGTCGATCAGGGCTGGTCAGGATGTCATCTCCCGCCGTCTGGTTGTTCTGTAAGTGGGCGTCCATCACTTCAACAGAAACATCAGGGTGAAAATTTCAGTTCAGGTTTTAAAAAACAGCAATCCATTTAGCTTGCTTTTGTTCATGGATGAATCTATATCAGGACTCAAAAAACAAAAGAAATCCAAAAGAAACTGAGTTATTAACTTACCATCAAAGTTGGCCAGTTTGTGGAGTGAATCACTGACGGTCTTCTTTAGCTCTATGACAGCTGCAGAGAGAAAAAAAAACAGAAAACCAGAAGGAATCAGTTTAAAAAAGTCAGAAAATAAAATCTGACTGCCACCATTATCAGCTGGATTAGCAGTTGGTTAGTAAAAGTGTTAGTATACAAATTCAGAAAAAGTAATGTTTTATTTCAAACTTCTCAAACTGAACAGCTGAATCAGATATGAATCATTTTAACACAATTATCAGACGACAGGAAAAAACGTGTAAAACACTGAACCAGCTGACAGCTTGAAGTAATTAATCACTACTGCAGTGACATCTCACTTATGTATCCTTACATTCAGTATGATAAATCCAATGACATTTTTGTACAGCAAAAACTAACTGAATTCAAATGTGGAAATAAAGTTAATAAAAAATAAATACTTAATGCAATCGAGACCCTTGAAAAAGCCAAACTACGCTTACCAGCTGTTATTAGCTGTTCACACAATAAATGTGAAATTAAACTACAAAATTAACACAGCTCACTTCAATCAATTCCAAATGACCTTAAAACTAAAGCTTCATCTAAAGCAGTGGTTCTTAACCTTGTTGGCGGTACCGAACCCCACCAGTTTCATATGCGCATTCACTGAACCCCTCTTTAGTGAAAAATAAAATATGATTTTTTTCAAATTCAAGACATAGATATGTTTTTTATTGGTGCACAAAATGAGCGGTGCATGTCACGGTGGAGGCTCTGCCGAACCCCTGAGACCAACTCACCGAACCCCTAGGGTTCGATCGAACCCAGGTTAAGAACCACTGATCTAAAGTCTTAATCTCCATCTGTGCATTATAAACCACACCAGAATGTGGCTGACAGCTGACAGTAAATGTAATCAACCGACAAGGTACAGCAGCAATAAAAATTCCACAGTGGATGATGTTTCCTCAAATGTTTTCACACACTTGCTACTCAATCTGTTTCTGGTATGAGTGAAGACATGGTCAATGTGTAAAAAGGTAAAATTTCCAAAGTTATGTGAATTGAAGAAACTAGAAGAGAAGGAAGACGAGGGGGGAAAAAAAAATAGAAGGGAGCAAAAAAAAAATCTGTTTCACGTTAGTGAAAAGTCATAAAAGCAGCATGCAGGAAAAAACACTGCTCCAGGAGAAGAAGAATAAAAGATGCCATAAGGAAATCAAAGCAAACAATATATATGTGTGGGCTTTTTTTTAAAAAAGAGGAAGAAAGAGTTCAATATGCAGGAACATTTGGTCAGTGAAACATCACCAGGCTCCAAATGTAATCTAATTATTCTCACAGAACCATGAAAAATAAAACTGAAATTAAGGCTTAGGTGGGTCCTGGTTCCTCATGATGAACCTCTAGTTTCACAATTTTTCAGCTAAAGCCTGCTCAAATGATCTGACAAATGGTATTAACACTTTAACTTAATCTTCCCAATAACACATATTTGCTCTCTTCATTCACAACAGTCAAAAACAACAGCTGTGCTGTGATTTTAGGAATAATCACAAAGAGAGCTCATTCATGTCTGTACCAGCTGCAGTGAGGTAAATTTCATGTGCTGCTGCTGACAGAAAAACAAGATGTCGCTCTTGCAGAGTAGTATAGACTGTTTTTTTTTTCATCAGAAAAAAACCATCCATCTTCTTCTTTATCCAGGGCCGGGTCGTGGGGGCAGTAGCCTAAGCAGAGAAGCCCAGACTTCCCTCTCCCCAGCCACCTCCTCTAGCCTATCCGGGGGAACACCAAGGCGTTCCCAGGCCAGCCGAGAGATATAATCTCTCCAGCGTGTCCTGGGTCTGCCCCGGGGCCTCCTCCCAGTGGGACATGCCCGGAACACCTCACCCAGAAGGTATTCTTGTTAGATGCCCGAACCACCTCAGCTGGCTCCTTTCAATGTGGAGGAGCAGCGGCTCTACTCTGAGCCCCTCCCGGATGGCTGAACTTCTCACCCTATCTCTAAGGGAGAGACCAGCCACCCTTCGGAGGAAGCTCATTTCCGCCGCTTGTATCCGCGCTCTCGTTCTTTCGGTCACTACCCACAGCTCGTGGCCATAGGTGAGGATAGGGACGTAGATCGACCAGTAAATTGAGAGCTTCGCTTTTACACTCTCTTCACCACGATGGACCGGTGCAGCGTCCGCATCACTGTGGCCGCAGTGAAAAGAAGGTAGAATATTCCCTCCAAACAAAACGTATAAATTCTAAACACGCAAATCAGTCTGTGCATAATCACATTGCTCCGCCAATAAAAAAAAGTCACCTGCATGAATATATCGCCTATCATCGGTTATTGGACTGGAAAAATTTTACATATCGCCCAACCTTATCTACAACTTTTCTTTAAGAGATCATCCTTTGGTGTGGCAAGGATAATAGAAAATTGTGCTAGAAATCGATGTTGTTTTGTTTCTTGTGTTGTTTTAAAATCATACTTTATTTTTATTCTTTACTTTGTACTACATGATATTTTGCAGTGAACAAACTAAAAGACCCACAGCAGCAAAGAACATTTGATTGAAACCATGAAAACACAAACATAGCCATTAAACAATTATATCTGCATAAAATAGTTTGGCTGCTTAAGGTTTAAATACTACACTTAATACTACTCAACCTTAAAAAGTTTATGCTGCTTAGCCCATCTTTATGAAAAGAACACTTGCAGTTTTCTCAGAATACTCTTTACCAGCCTGTTTCACACAAAATAAAACTGCTCTGAAGAAACATCCAATTAAAGAAAAACAATCTTCATCCAAAAGATTTAATCACAGTTCACTAGTTAAGTAAAGAAGAATGAGCAAGAACAGAAACAACTTTAAACCAGGAAAATCCAAGGATGCGATGATGTGTTAAGGCATGTGAAGAATGAGTAAGAAAAATGTAGATTTCATTACATCACATCTCGAAATTTAGAATTTTTAAAATCATTACAAAGTGGGATATTATGGTATTATTGGAATTTAGTGGAAGAAATTTTTAGTTATTAAATGTTAGTGTCCAGATCTTATAATTCTGAGGAAAACAAAATAAAAATTGCCTAAGTATAACTTAAATGTTGTGCTTTTCATTTTATGACTTAAGCGCTCTGACAGTTTCATTTGGCTTCTCCTGGCATTGTTTGGCCTCCGTGGGAAGAAAGTAAAGGAAATAATGAGGAAAAAGTGTTTCGGTGTACAGCAGAAATGGATGCTTGTACTCACGCGGACAGTCAATTAATTGTTGGTTTCTAGTCGAGTCTCCTCCGCTGTTGTTAACATGACAGTTGTCTGATAGAAACACAGAGAACTGACATTACTATTAAGACTATCAGAGCAGAGCCCGGTATTTCTTTTCGATTTTATTGATTCTGCTTATCAATGCCAGGGTAAATTGAACCATGGATTTAACGCAGATCGATACAATTTTTTTGAATTTCTGGATTTTGATTTTTTTTTTAAAAATTTGTCCTGATTCTAAACTGGTTTTATTGCAATATTATATTGAACTGCAAGACAAGTGGGTTTACTGCATCCTACGTGCTTGTGCCCGTGTAGCCAATATAAGCACACTGAAGAGCAGACCATAAAACTTAATGTTCTGGATTAGATAAGCAGAATCACAAAACATTGTCCTTAAGGATCGACAAATCTGGAACAGGATCCAGTGGAGAATTGGCTCTCCAGACCCAACCCGGTTTTAGACCAGACAGGTAGAACCAAAGACAGAAATCATGACGGACAAACAGGTAGAAGCAGGTAGAATGCATGAAAGAACGATTTACAGAGAACTATGAGGACAGATAGATGCACAATAAAAGGATGGAGCTGAAATTAAAGCCAAAATTGGTCTCTTCAGACAGAAAGTTATAACACAAAGGTTCTGGACAGATACCACATCAGACAAGATGTGGACAAGCAAACAGCAGACAGGAAACAAAGCCTCCCAGCAAGTTTTCATTTCAACATCACGCACAAGAAATAACGAGTTAACCAGCCCAACAGTTTTCACAAGTCCGCTCGAACTTTGAAGAAATAATAATAATGATAATAATAATTCCACCTCATTTTTGCATCTAAGTAGAGACTTTACCAAAACAAAGTGAAATCAAAAAGATGATACAGTTTAACTCCCAAAATTCTAACAAATCACAAAAACTGAATTCAAGGCTCGGATCAAACAAGTTATCATTTAAATGTGCAAAATATGAGGCTCATTTTAAGTAAAGTATCACCGTCTGAAATAGGTTATTTCAAGAAAACTGGAGGATAGTCATGCGTAATATGATGTGGCAGGAATGTTTAACTGGCTGTTGTTTAAAAAAAAAAAAAAAAAAAAAACTTGGATAGTGTCTGTGATCTTAACCCACTTCATTAAAAAAAGAAACGGAAAGGGGAAAAAATCCAACACATTTTGGACCACTGTGGGCACCAATTTAGGAGATATTGTGTCATTACACAGTATGCAAACCCATGAACAGAAAAAGCATTGATCGACTGGCCCAGAAGGCAGTGTTCAGTTGAATCCTGAATCCTGCCAGAGGACAGAAACCAAACCAAGCACATGATCTCCTGGTTGGAGTAATTAGAGATGGCAGATTTGAACGGGATTAAGGTCACTCTGCACTCATAAATTACTAGGTAAAACTAGTTCCTCACTAAGAGGGTTTAAAGGAGTGATTAAAAAAATAAAATGCATTTTTAAATTAGAAAGTGTTTGTCTGTATCCTAAAATAAAGATCAATGTTAAAAAAAATAAATGAATAAATAAAAAAATAAAAAAAATAAAAATCTAAAAACCTGGGGAACCCCCCCCCCCCCCCCAAATAATATCAAGAGCAAATTATTCCCTAAATGCTTTTCTAATTATTTGTATTACAATAGCATTTTGTTTTGTTAATTCTGTGAAGGAAAACCTTTTTAAAAAACAAGCCTAGATATAAATTAAATAGTTTATTATTATGATAATTAAACTACCATCAGCATCTTCATCTTCCCCAACTGCACCATCTCCATCTTCCCCAACTGCACCATCATCGGTGTCTGTATCCTCCTCATCATCGTCTTCCTCCTGGCTCTCGCGTATCTGCTGTGTGGAATCTCTGTCCTCGACAAGCTCCTCTACTGGTCCGTGGGGGACAGTGACGACATCTGTCATGTGACCAGATCAGATATAGACGATTTTGTCGAAATGTCACCAGAAATGTTGAGCACAGAGTCTAAATGATGGCGGGTTCCGTCATAAGGTGATTACTGTGGCAAGGTGTGCAGTGAGGCAGTCACCCGCAGCATTCATGTTCAGAGTGTCAGGCATTCAATGACCAGAAGTCAATCAGTGACCAAGGCTACTTTTCCCCCCACAGGAAGAAAAACAAAGCAGTGGACAGTTTGGAAACCAGAGAAACAGCCCAGATTATCCAAAAAGCCCCAGAAAAAAAACTTCCATCACTATCACCAGTGGATATACCGATCATCGAGCTATTTAAAGGACATGAAGCCTTGTACAAATCCTACGGGCTTCACACAGAGCTGAAACTGAAGGTCACATGAAACACTTTGGCTTCAAAAGACTTTAGAATCAGAATCAGAATACTTTATTAATCCCTAAGGAAAAGATGTACCCCTGAACAATCATTAAAAAGAAAACGCTTTAGGCGGTGTGACAACAATACCTCATCAGCCTTTTACGGCTGAGGGGTAAAAACTACTAATTTAACATAAATTAAAGTTCAGATCACCAGAGCCACAGCATCAGCAAACCTTTGGTTGTTTTAGGTAAAATATTTACTCGCCTTAGTTTCACGTCATATTTTTTTACCTGTTCGTCAGAGACCCACTTTCACATTTCAACTCCAGTTTCAGAATGTACCAAAAATAATAATAATAACCCTATCTCGCTCACTTTTCTCCAAACGACATTTTTCTTCCTCTCACTATCTCACAGCAAAGTTAAACCAAACAGCTCAAGCTGCCATTTAAGGGCGTCATCAAGCTTCCCCTCCATTTCTTAATGGCATCAGAAGAATCACAGCTGAAGAGTTGAGAAACAAACAAAGAAAGTTTTTTGCTCAAGTTGCTCAATCAATTCTGAACTCGCCTCTATTCCCTCTATTCTCGTTGCCTAGTGCAACATCTTACATCAGCTGGAATCATTGTAGAGATATATGTAGTTACACTATAAAACTGAGCTGCTTTATTGGTGAGCGAACCGTAAAAATCTCTGGAAAATGACCACAACGTTTTTTTGCACAAGAACCCACATACTGTATGATGGATGCAGCTAGTGTGCGGTGCCTTAATCCCCTAATTTGTTTTAACATGCAGTGTAAAGCTTTACTATTTGTTTACTTATTCAAATAAGTCATAACTGGAATAATAAGAACAACCTTTACAAAGTTGGAAATATTTGCTATATTTCATACTGTAATAAGCATAAATGATGCTGGTCCTACAGCTCCCATTTCTGGTGACTTATGAGTTAGTCAATAATGCTGCAGGGTGCGCTCATGTGCAGCCACTTTTCATATAATAGGTCTGTATAAGAGGAGAGGGCTGCAACTGAGCCTGACAACCATGCCCAATATATTCTCCACTGATTTTCAAAACTGGATATATTCCTGATAAATTATTTTAACTTCCTGTTAACCCCCCAGTAATATTGCTGTGTAACATCGTATTTCTATAAGTAACATCACCTAAAACTAATTATTATAAACCTTCCTAATATTTGAAAACTTAAATTTAGGTCATTTTATCTCAGTGTTTATGTTTCTGATTATAAACGTGGAAAAAGATGACACTTTCTGAATACTCTCAGGACTTATTTGAACGCTTCAGTTCCTGCACCAAGATATAAACTACCGGAGGAAATGGAAACCCGAAGGCTGGATGTCATGCTACCATAAACAAGACGAAAACAGAAGACACCCAGATTCCCGTGACAGACAGATAGAAGTTCAGTGATAAGAGCAGCAAGCAACAGGAAATTACATGGAAATCATGCAGGAAGCTGTCATGCATCATTAGTGGAGGCTGAGGAAGTGATAGAGATACACAAACAGACGGTGATGCAGATGACGCAAACCCAGGACATGTGGACTCACCCAGACTGTTGTTCTCTTTAATGCTTTTCTCTTGTAGCTGTTCTAACCGCACTGTAAACAACAACAACAACAACAAAAGCAGAGAGAAGTGTTGACTGACAGGAAGTCCGAGCACAGGTCGAAGACATGATCTGACCTGCACAAGAGGCGCTATGTTATTAAAGTGACTGGCGTAAAGGGATCACTATGCCAGCGGGTTAAATAGGACAGTGTGTTTGCTCTGTGTATAGTTGTAAAGATGCAGATGATGCAGATTGATCACCAGGTGACTGAAAAACCATCATTTAATGTATCCAACCTATCATGAGTTTAACCAGGTCATTCAGTACAAAACTGAAATTGGCTATGATGTTTATAAATATTCTAAGTTACTGGACCACAAAGTACACGAGAGGGCTGGCATTTTTTAAGCTGCGAAAAGGATTATGACTAGAGGATGAGCATGTTATTAAAGCACAGGTAAAAAGGAGACCTTTCATTTGTTATAAATTGTTTTGACCAGCCACCTGTCTCATACTACAGTAATATGACCTCCTCACAATTTAGTCAAAATACACTTTTTGTCATTTTCTCCATTAACTATTGCAAAACAGATCCAACATCCTAATCGGATGCCTAAATACACTCAGATGTCTAATTGCAAGTAGCAGATCAACTCTGAGCTCCTCCTGAATGAGAAGTTGCTGTCCAGTTGCTTTTATTACATTTTGGGATCAAGCTTTGATTTACGCAACCATATGATTGGATTAAGCGTCCAAGTCTGTGTAATGCCACATGAATTGAAGTGTGCGCGCGCGTGTGTTTGTACCCTGCAGGGCAGCGAGCCTCTCATTGGTGAAGTCATTGTCTGCCTGCAGAGCCTCGATGCGAGCCTGGAGAACCTGCTCCTTCTCCTCCATTTCCTCAATCCGTAGTTCCAACTCCCTCTTCTCTGTCGCGCCCCGCTGAGTGAGCTCCTCTTGTCTTCCCTCTGCAGCCTGGAGGAGGAGAAAAGGACGTAGGAGAGGTTAGCCAAAGGAAGGAACAGAAGAGGACAAAGACAAGGGTAAAAAAAAGTGGAATAAGGAGGGAAATGGGGAGAAAGCAAATAGAAAAAAAGATTATATGCTACATAAAACACAGCTCCCATTTTTGATAAATAAGGATTATTCTGAACTATAAATAATGCAAAGCTGCTCTAGCAGAGTCTAAGGATAAAACACAAAATGAGCTTAAAATGAGCACAGATTCCCTCTACTGAATTTGTAGATAATTTTATTCTAAATATATCTCCCAAAAACACATTTAAATAAAACTTGTTCTAAAATAAAGTAATGCTGCAGGAAAATAAATAATTTTTCCTTGACGGTTACCTTAATTTTGTCAGTGAGCTCTTTGATCTCATTAACGGCCGCGTTGTACTTGTTGGCGAGCTCCCTCAGCTCCTCCTGACTCCTTTCAGACATCTCCTTCAGGTGGGTGCACTCGTCCTCGGTGTTACTGAGCGTGCGCTGCACAACAGCAGAGATGGCACCAAATGTTAAGCTTAGAAATTTTAATTAGTTTCATTCTGTGCATACCATATACACATGTGTATTGTACCTCCACCTCTGACAGCTTCCTGACCACCTCAATCTTCTCCTGCAGAACTCTCCTCAGAGACTCCTTTGCCGTTGTCTCGTAGTTGTGTTTGTCCTCCTGAAGAGCCAAGAGTTCCTTACGGATCCCTTCCTCTGTCTGGGACTGAAAGAGAATTTTAAAATGCGATGATCATTTTAACTTTGCTTTGATTCATTGTAGAAGTATGCAGCCATTTTTTTATGTGTATGTATACCTTAGAGTAAGCTTGTAACTGACTGCCCATCACCTCCAGCCTGGAGAGAAGACGGTCCTCATCAATCAAAGCCTGTAGGAGACACACACTTAGTTTACAGCAGTCCTTATCACATTAGATACCATCTATAGATGAAAACAACACAAATTAGTTTAACTAATCGCAGCGTAGTGTACTAAATGACCCTGATTAAATATGAGCAGTTAGATATGATGTTGCAAACTCGAGGTGAATCCAAGTTCACAACTCTATATAGGCTCTATTATTAAATAACCAATGAAAGTGCTGTGCCTCATTTTGTTGTGCTCATATTTGTGATTTGTGGGAAACACTATACTTATATGTTACTAAAAAGACTAAATGCTGAGCTGCCAGAAAGCATGATCACAGCTGCACTTGTTCCTCAACTTGTGAAGAATGAAGAATGAAACGTGGTATTTCCTACCTGCCAGCTGCTCTCTGAGGCCTCCTGAGTGGTGGCTAACAGACGCTGCAGAGTGGCTAACTTCTGCTCCAACATCTGCTCTCTGTGTAAGGCCTCCTAGAGAGTGAGAGGGAGGTCGTCGATGAAAAATAACTCAGCACAAACAAAAGCTTACACAGTTATTTATGACAATGTCTGATTTTTATCCACTAATATTAGTGCACAAGTTAACTTCAGTTAGCTGCTTTTTCTTTGCGGTTTATTGTAATCTTTGCTTGGAACCTTCCGAGGGAATGAGGATGCAAATTAGTTCTAAGCCAACTCTGGTACAGTGCATCAACATTTATGATAATATTATACATGGTTCCGTTTTTAGCTACAATCTTAAGTGATTGTAGCTAAAAACGGATAATATAAAAATTAAAAATAAAAACAAAACCAGTAATCAGATTTTTTCACTCTTCCTTTAGAAATAATTTAAACATGTATTCTTCATTTCAGTTCTTTGTGCTTTATAGAAAGTTGGTTTTTAGTAATGACCTCTGATGTATGCTTTTCATTATGTAATCTATTTTTTTATCAGATAAAAATTCACATCAATTTCACATCAGAGAAATACTCCTGTCAAGTCTTCACATTACCAATGTTGTCTTGTTAAAGCAGACCTATTCTGTTCATTTCCCAGCTTCATAACTTTAGTCCTTTGGGGTGTAACAGAGTAAGCCTGCATTCTTCTGATTGGCTCCTGTTGGTAAACACAAGGGTTGACCAGCAGGTGGGTGGAGCCTTCAAGCCTGATAACTATATGAAGGATATCCCTCTGCATGGCATCATATAGATGGTGCAAAAACAGCCATAAACCAGCTGTTTAGAGCAGTCCGAAGCCTGAACTTATGGCTCACCATGATTATTTGTATGTGAGCAAGCACCAGTTTAACTGTGTTTGTACATATTTATATAAATAAGAAAATAAGGAGAAGCACAATCACATTTCAGACTCATTATTGTTAGTGTAGTTCTCAAATATGTCCAGTAGGTGTCAGTGTGTTACCTGTAGATACTGGGAGAGCTGGAACAGTTCCTGAGAATACATACTGGGAGTGTTGGCTGCAACCTAAAAAACGAACACAAACACAAACCATGGAAACATGCTGACAGTTGTCTGAGACTCATTCAGCCTTTTGTTTGAATGCAAGGAGTCAATAAACAGCTGAAAAACCAAAGGTTAAAGAGTAAGCTGACCTTAACATACAACAACAAACATACATGAAGACAGAGCACAGGAACAGTGTCCACTTCTGTCTGACTACATCTCTGATCATTAAAACATGACATGAAATATATAATTCTCTGCTTTCATTGACTCACTTTGAGCTTCAGAATTCTCTGAACGACTCTCCGTTAATAACTTTCATTTCAATATCTGTTTGTCAGTCAGTAATGTTTATCTATGCATCTATGCAACTGTTACTGTTGTAGCCACAACTTAATTTTTACCGCTTTCCCTCTGATAATGACAAATTACTTCAGTATTAAAAACGGGTCAGAAAATGAATAATGTAGTGTATTCTTCTTAGTTCTGTTTGTTTTTTTTAAGTTGTATAATTTACAACATATTTATTGTAATTTACTTCTGGTGGCCTACATGCAGTACCTTCACAGCCCCATGCTTTTCCACACTTTAAGCCTGGGTCAGTGCTAAGTTGTGTATCATAGAATGGATGCTAACTATCTGCTACTGACTGCCAGTAGCAAAACATATTTAGCACAAAAAAGTGTTAAAGTTAGTACTGCTTTTCTTTTTGTTGTTGGAGGCTGTTGAATTTAACAAAAGAATCCTTAACGAAACAAATCTAGTCAAATTTCAAATAGGTCTGCGTGATAGCAAGCAAAGTGATGAAAACACTCAATACAGCCTACAAATAACCACACTGACATGTTCAGGTTCTCCAGTCATCTGAAGAAAGATTTCATGTACACCTCATTCATTTCTGTATTTTATGTATATAAGTTTAGATTCGTTATTTATAGTTGGTTTACACAGCTTTGTGTATGTATGTATGTGTAATGTGTGTATATAGACACGTGTGTGTGTGTGTGTGTGTGTGTGTGTGTGTTTGTTTTACATTGCTGTGCTTGAGAGCCACCATCTACCGGAACCAAATTCCCTGTATGTGTCTGCACATATATTTGGCCAATAAACACGATTCTGAAAAGCTCTGTGGAAAATTAAACTTTAAGGAGTGACTGATAACGAGTACTGATAGTGTCCATTAGTGTTACGCTCAGCTGGATTTCTGTTAGCCATTTCCATCTGCTTGCTTCTCACAGACTTTACACTTACACAGTATTTTAATACAGGCAAATAATAAATATGTTCCTGTTGTCAGACAACAGATTAACCATGAAATATCAAAGCCGCATGGTCACCTTTGTATGTCCACAGCTATTCCTGCTGGTTGGTTTTTATAATAGATCTGTGAGCTGGTTTTCTTTTATCCTTGTATATATGTGTACAAATCAAATCAGCATGCCCTTTGCTATCGATGTTTTATGTTTGTTACCAGTATGAAAACATAATGAGGAAAACACCTTTTACACTTGTGGCGCTAACCTACATAAGGTTTAATACATTTATACACACACACACACACACACACACACACACACACACACACACGACTATGTGTGTTGAGACCTGGGAGATGTGAGGATCCTGCTTTAGAACACTTAACTATGTTTAAGAATGGCTCAAATGTAATCATAGCTCCTCTCAGGCGTGCTCACACACAAGCCTACATTCCTCAGACAGGTTATACTGAGTCTTTGCTGCTCTGAGGAAGAATCAGAGCAGGGCGAGGCAACAGAGGAAGCCTGGTACAACACACTATGGGTAAACAATTAGTCTCGTACTGCACTGTATGACACATAGAGTTACATTACATTACATCTATATAATGTGTTTAAATAAATTTGTTAAAGTACCATGTGTCTACATGATCACATGTGGTGTGGTACAGGAAACTATAGAAAGGTGTTCGTTATGATATGACAAAGATTTACTCGTTCATTCAAATTACATGATAAATTATCCCTTGTGTGAACACAGCACTGGGAGCCAGCTGTTGCATGCGGACTAATTCAACTAATTGCAAAGTAGCTGTAAAACAAACCAGAGCAACTAAAGCTCGTAATTTCTACTGATTTCATTTTTTTATTTCTTTTTCAAATGGTTGATACCTTATTACTGGAACTTCTTGATACCAGTACAGGTTTTTACATTCTCAAAACGGTCCGTGTTGCCTTACTGAGCATAAATCTGTGCACTTTCCTAATATTTTATGACTATTTGCAAAAAACCAAAACAAAATTAAAAAAAGACAAAACTTTATTCTAAGGAAATCCCACTATTAAAACAAAAACAAAAACCACTGATTAAAATCAATATTTTCATATATCTAAAGATTTTACTTTGTGGGAAGCTCAAAGTCTCTTGATAAATTCCAATATTTTTATATGCAGAAATTATCTTGTAGTGTACATACAATACATTGGTACTAGTCAATTTATCAGCTAAACTCTAACAGCAAGTCTGAGAGAAAAGCATGTGAATGTTTAGGCTTTTATGATAAGGTGGGGGCACCAGAGGCTATAAGAGTTTGAGTAATCCTCCACCATTTTGAGATCTGAGGCTGTCTGCATACGGTGTCCATCTCCCACGCGTGTGTTCATTAAAATCATCGTTTGACTTAACCCGGCCGGACCAGTGTTGTTATTGTGGTTTTTTTCTCTTGTCTCCATCCCCAATTTTTGAACTCGTAACAGGTTACAGATAACTTTTCATCTAGAATTGATTCAATTCCAATTCACAAGGTCCCGCATCGATTCGATCCACGATTTGATTCGAATCGGGGAAATTTTGCCTCAGGCAGTCAGAAATATTACAATTCTGATCACTTATCAGTACATATCTATATTTTTTATATCTATAAAAAGAAAGCTGACACTTGTGAGACTTTATCAAAGGTGTGAGCATCACAGCAGATTCCTTTGTGTCAAAGTAACTGAGGATAAAACACAGAAAAACATGAAGGCGGTTTTCCTGGTCTGGGTTTTTATAGCAGATGACCTTAAACATATTGTGCAGTCAAAAACAAAGTGAAGCAGAGCAAAGTTACAGAGGTTTGATTAGAGACACAGCTAAACATTTTGAAATTTTGCGTAATTTTAAGTTTAAGTTTACATTTGTTCAGTATTGAACAGCAGAAATGAGGCTTTGTTGTCGGAAGTAAGTTAACAAAAAAAACCCAAAAAGAACCAGCAGACTGTAGACTGGTGGGTAATAAGTAAGCGAATAATGCAAAAAACAGATTTTTAGATGGGAAACTATTCCTGAGAGAGAGAAAGAGAGAGAGAGCTCTACATGAAGTGTGATTTTATCGTGGTGGAAGCAAAACAGCAAAAGTAAGAGGAAATTCGTGACGATGTTTATGTGAAGCGTAGTTTGGATCGTCTTTGGCTGCTGGTTCAGTCAGTATTGTTTGGAGAGAGATAAAATCTGCAGCTTCAGAATCTAGCGCAAAAAGGACGTAAACACAAAGTGCCCGCCAACGCTTCAAAATCAGTGAGCTGTTGGCTTTCAGCCCCGACGGCGTGTCGGCGTACGTGCGTCAGGTGAGAAAGACGACAGCTCACTGATTCGGATCCGTTGGGTCTGCGTTTTATGTTTACGTCTTTGTGCAGAATCAGTGTACCTGCTGTCATTTACTGTTTTAGCTGTTTGGTGGTTGTAGAAATTTTGTGAGGTTTAACCTGAGATTCTGGTATTTCAGGCAAAATAAATTTATATTTAAAAATCGATTCAGGAGTTTAATGAATCGATATCACGTTATCCAAGCCAGAATCGATTTTAATTGATAAATCCCACCCCTAATTATGAATCTAAACAAATAGTTGATCTCCAAAAGCATTGGGACTTCAGTTTAGAGAGGTCACATCCTAGCTCTGAGAACATAACAAATTTCTTTTTAAACTTGAGTGGACAAACATCTAAATGTATGTGAAACCACAGCCTGTACAGTGGCAGAAAAAAGAAATCCTGCTTCTTGATGCACATGAAGGATTTCTGTAATGCTGCAGCACCAACTGGCAGGGATCTCTGCATTCCTTTGTCAGCTGACTAAGTCCACTCTGTGTGTTTAAAGACCACTTATGTGTGTTAGAAATACAAACACACACTCTTAGATGCTTCTCTGAGGTGTAGCCCTACATGTGAGTGAGTGAGAGACACTTTGACATGGGACAGGACAACACTAACAAAAACACGCACACACATACATACTTCTGTTCTTACCTTGTCTATAGGTAGTGGTAATGGAGGCTGGATGACACTGAAAGAGGAAGAGAGGAGAGAAAAAAGTTCGTCACCATAGAAACACCAAAGAGCAAAGACACGTGGAGTAACCACGGAGACCGAAATAAAAAAAATGTTCCTGGAAAAGTCTTGTGACATCGGTTTTTCAGCTCATTTTAATAAAACATTCATTCTATTACGACCAAGTCACTGGCAACAAGGAGTCCATTTCCCACACCTTTCTGACATTTCACCAGGTATAAATCACTTGATGTAAAAAATATCCACTCAGCAACTGAGCCTTGCAACAATTTTTAGATGGGAAGAGCAGAGGAAAAGACAAAGGAGAAAAAAAAACCTAACTTTTCAGACTAAAACTTTGGTTATGTTCATAGGTTATTTATGCAACTGGGGAAAAATAAAAAGTGAGCATTTATATATTACATATTTATGTATGTAATTTAATCAAGCAAAAACCTCCAGGTCTGAAAAATGAAGTCAATTCATGAAGAAAATAACTGCAGTCCCTCTAATGGCCACTTAAGGCAGGCTTTTAAAGTGAGTTAGTTGGCACAGACTCACATGTTAAAATGTCTAACTTTGCAACATAAATAATCATGTTTACAGCCTGCAACAAAACCTTTGTTGACAGGAAAGTCCATAAAAGGGTGAAACTAACAAGAAAAGATAATAACCTGGTTATGACCAAGTGTATGAAAAAAATCCCAGTCAGTTATTAGTAGTGGTGGTAGCAGTAATAGCGGTAGTAGCAGTAGGAATAATTATTGTAGTATTAGTATTTTTTTATTACCATTTTTAATAGTTAACCTGTTTTCACACGTTTCACAGCTCACTGAGCTCAGCTAAATGCTCCATCAGAGACTGCACTCAGGTGGGTTTTATGTGACATACACTAATAACAATACTCAGTATCTCAGTGATACTTTTATAGGAAGATGAGTGGATATCTTTTGTTTGTGTGTTTGCTTTTGGAAAGACATGAAATCACACTGTCTAAATTCCTAAGTACCCTGCTATACTGGAACAAAACTGAAACCTAAGAGTCAAATAAATATTGCCATGTGTTACTTCAAAATGGCAGATAACTGGTTTCCTTTTTTTTTTTTATAACATTATTAGTTGACTAATTTAATTCACATACTCATTATCAGTTTCACTTGCAGCCTGAAAAACACTCAGACACATATGTGTTTTTAACTTTTAGTGAACTTGCACTGAATCACACTGCAGTGGCTGCTGTGTATGTTGGATCAGTGTGGTGTGGTTGCTGCAATTACATCAAACACAGTCAAGTCAAGCTTAAGCCTGAGAGGATTTCCCTTAAAGTACAGGAAAAGTCAGAGATTGATGCGACTGTTTTCTTGCAGACAACACCTTGAGGCCAGTCTCAAAAATATCCTGTTACATAAAGTCTGACTTTAATAACATCTCAAACTCACATATATGGACCAATAAAACACCAAACAGTGCATTGAAACGTTTCACTCAAATCAAGTGAGATGTGTAAGCACAGGATACAATTACTTTACTACAGTTTGCAAGGTTCCAAAAAAAGATCACTGTCTGATGAAAACAAACAAACAAACAAACCAAACAAACAAAGTCTTCAAGTAGGCCTGGAAATTAAACATTTTCAGTCAGACCCTGTAAATCAACCATGTAGTTGACTATACAGTTTTGTTAAGGTTATACTGCTATCAGTTGTAACATTAGCTACAGGTAAAAATTTAAGCTAAAATTTGTGTACTTTCAATGAGATAAACTTCAATGAATTCAGAAAATCTAATTTTCTTTAAGAAATAAACAGAAATTAGAGTAGGCAAACATAATAACAGTTTAGAGTGCATCTACTATCCATTTCCTTATTTCCTGTCATGTATAGTTGCAGTGGTAGATGTTCATATCAAACATGGCCAACGTTTCAAATAAAGTCATCTACAGTACTGTGCACCAGTCTTAAGCCAATCATTTCTTTACATTTTGCTAGAAAATGGGAAATGGGCACATTTGAAGTAAATGATCAAGTGCAAAAATAAAGGAAAAACAGATGCCTGCCATTTGTTCTGTTCTGTCAGGATGATCCCACAATGCTTCAATAATGCTGAGGTCCAGTTCTCTGGGGAGGTCAATCCATGACTGATGGTGTTCAGCTGTGCATTTTTCCACTCAGGTGATGCTTTTACTGCATTGGCAGTGTTTGGGATCACTGCCATGCTGAAAAATGAAGCTGTTACCAATCAGAAGCTTTTAAGATGGTATTGCAACAGGCCCATAAGACTGCTGCCACTAATTTTCAGTCCAGTTCTTATGCAATTTGGCATACTTCAACCTTTTCTCCCCTTAAGCCTTTCTATAAAGAAATAAAGGATGGCTCAAGAATTTTGAACACACATGATCCCTGTGAACCAAAAGCTCAGGCTCATGAATATCCTGATACAGTCTCCTCAAGCAACAATCATTGTATTGTGTCTGCTTAGGTAGGTACCCAAAGTCAAATATGTATCTGCACTTTTAATGGTCACTAGGATATAAAAACCATTCACTTGTACTAACCAATTACCATATTAGCCACAATAGCATGTAGACATACCAGCCATACAGTGGAAACTGTCATGACCATCTTCTGTTGCATATGCATAAGCGCAACAAATGATTGGCTCATCTGTTTCCTGTTTTGGCTATTGGTTGGCTTTTTAGAGACAGTGGCCACCATCTTCTATAGCTTTCCATTTAAATTATTCTTTAACAGCATCACTTTTCTTGTAATAACATGGATTTAACTTCGTTATTATAACTGAATTTTTCAGTAAACTGTGGGATTCATATTGTAAAGATATGTAGGACACAGCAGGACATAGCAGTCAGAAGATGAATGCATTCATTTTAAAAAAATCACAAACCAGTGCAATAAATTTGTAGGTCACTTGTTTTAACACTGCACTGCTCCACAGGATCACATTTTTCCATTTCCTTAGGTCAAACCATGCATAATAATATAGTACAGTCACTGTGAGTCGCTTCCACTGCTCTCTGTGTTGCATTAATTAAAAAACACAGTAGTTTTGACAGGAGCTGAATGAAGAATAAATCTAAACCAAAACCACAGTGTGAAACCTTCAGTTGCTGCCCTGCAGAAACAGGGCCTCTGTCATTTTGTGCAGTGTTTACCCAAAGTACTGTAATCTTACAGCACAGCAAGGTCATGCAGGTTTGTTTGAGAGACAGTGTGGAGATTACGTAGAAACAGTCACAGTTCAGGAATGTAAATTCAACTCTGGGCAAAAAAATAACTCAACACTGTTAATGTGTCACTACTCCCTGCAGAAATGTAGAACGCAGCAGCTCCTTTAACAAAAAACTCACGGGTCGCATGAATTCTCATGACAAAAACACATTTTACAAATCAATAATTGGTTGTTTTTCTATAGGAGACAAGAACAAGCTGGACTTCAATACATTTCCTCTTATAAAAAGGATTGCAGCACACACTTCAGCTGAACATACTTATAACTCCAACTCAAATTTGCTTGGTTACTGAGCTGCATGTAAAATTCTGCTCAGAAGAATGAAGATGCAGAAACTATTGTACATCGATTTTATCAGTTAGGGGCAACTCAAAGTAACAACAGGTGCACTGAAGAAGCCACAAAACAACCATGAACAAGGGAATGGTTTAGCCACAGACCACTGCTGTCTTACAACAAAAATAAAAGCCAACAGTTTTATCTTCACTATTTTTAGGCAACTTTCTTCTGGATGGCAGTACCTCACAAACTAATGAGATGACAATACACGACCAGAAATCTGCAGTGAATAAATAGATGGGTTGAGAAAAGCACTTTCATTAACCTCAGTTTGTACATAAGGCCAAAACTGCAGGTCAGAAAAATAATTACAAGCACTTTAAAAGGTTAAGGCAGTGATTTAAAAGGATTTTTGTACATTTAGGACCAGCAGAGCAGGTTCTCTGCAGAGATTAGAGCAAACAGCTTCCACAGAGCCACATCGTCAATCACAGTAAACACCCAGTACTTTATGTTGAGTTGGGCGTTTTCATATCAGAGCTCCACTGCCTGCTGATCACATGACACCCAGCAAGAAGAAATGGAAAAACTGCAATCCTCCTAAATATGTCATAACATTAGATATTTTAGTCTTTCATACAGTATTCCATGTTTCCTCTTATCTTGTTAAAATCTCCTAGTCATATTTTTAAACTGGATACCAGCAAATAAGCATTGTAACACTTGTACGCTGGGCACTGGCACTTCCAGAGGACTCTTGTCCTGAAGGGATGATGATTCTTCTTCACTGTGTTGTTCCAACAATTTGTTCCTGCTGCATTCATTCAGTCACAGTGCTGTCACATTTCTGTGCATAACAGCTGGCAGCAGTTCTAGTATTCAGATACCATCTTCACATCAGCACTGCGCATGCTAATGATTGGGGCGACCGTGGCTCACGGGGTTGGGAATCGCATCTGTAACCGGAAGGTCGCCGGTTCGATCCCCGGGCTCTCTGTCCTGGTCGTTGTGTCCTTGGGCAAGACACTTTACCCTACTTGCCTACTGGTGTTGGCCAGAGGGGCCGATGGCGCGATATGGCAGCCTGGCTTCTGTCAGTCTTCCCCCAGGGCAGCAGTGGCTACAACTGTAGCTTTCCTCCACCAGTGTATGAATGTGAGAGTGAATGAATAGTGGTATTGTAAAGCGCTTTGGGTTCCTTGAAAAGCGCTATATAAATCCAATCCATTATTATTATTAGCCTTTTGCCTCTCTCTTTACCCATACATAACAGAAATATGGGTTTTTGTGATAGTTTGTAGGTTTGGATTAATGGCTTGTGTACAGTGAAGACAATGAGGTTTCTTAGATACAACAGAACATTATAATCCATCTTCTTCATTTTGACCATTTGAAACCCTGATCCAGGCACCAAAAATGTTTAAAAAAAACAAAACAAAAAACAAACAAACACGTAAATAAGCCAAGATAACTGTCCTTTAAAGAAACTACACCTTCAGGTCATTAAACTGCACTGCTTGCAGTTTTGGCACTTACATTTTTTGTACGTTTTCTCTTTTGCCAATTCATGACCAAAAAGCCTTTTTTAATGAGAGTTCACATACCAAACTTTACTACAGTTTTTACTTGTTCCCCTGCTTGTTTTACAGAGAAGAATATTTTATGTATCAGGGGATATTTTGGGCATGTTTTGCAAGAAATTTAAATATAAAAAATAAATATGGGAATTCCTGTTATACAAGTCTGTTTATGGCAACATAAATAGACCTTGAATCATTTGCTAATAGGCTGTTTGTTGTCATTCAGCTACATCATGCTAGCAGATTAAGCCTTTAAAGGTGAGCAGACACCTGTTTTCTCAGGTGTGATTTAACATTTTTCTATTCAAGTTCCTACAATAAAGGCAAGTTAAACTCAAGTAAAGTTAAACTGAGGAGTTTGTCATATTTCAGGCCTGCTTACAAAACAAAATGACTACATCAGAAGTTAATAAAGGGTGGTCTCTGGCTGTGCAGCTACCCTTGGAAAAATGGAGAAACTTTTCTAATGGTCGTCAAACCATGTCTTTATTGATATATACTGAGAGGTCAAAACTCATCATTAAGAGTAAATGTCATCTTCATAGGGGAAGGAGTTAACATCATCACAGTTAAGTTTGCAGTTACAATGTGTCTCTCCAACTAATAAAAACACATCTATTTAACGGATTCCATTAATTTGGATAATTGGGGTACATTTACTTCAGCTTGAAGGCATTTTATTTATCAAGTTACCAGAAAGAACAAGAAAAGATTGCTATCCACTCAATGCCAGGAAAAACAATTACTTTAAACTTTTCTTCTTTCATTGGTATTGTTTTTTTCTTTTAATTGTATTTCATGTAATTTACTTTATTTATCCAAGAAAGTTAGGAAATTATTATGTCACAGCAGCTAAAGCAAATAACTCATAACAAAAACAACACAACTGAAAGTCGAATAGCTCATTAAACTAAATATTATCAATAACGTAAAAACAATTATAAAAAAAAGAGCATGACTGAACAGTAAAAATACAGTATTTAGATAAATCTCTTAATCACAATCTGATTAAGCAATTATGCCTTCTCTTAATAAGCAAATAAAAAAAAAGTACAGTAAACATGCAGGACAAAAATTTATTGTACAAAGATAAGGAAGGATCAGAGGCCGGTTCAGGGGATTCAAGAGGCTCTGCAGCAGTTATTTACAGCAGATTCTGACTGCATCAAGAAAATTACTCATTTCCAGTCATCAAATACTGCCTGCACAGACCAGACCAGCATGGCTCCAAAGCAACACATTTTTAAAAAGATGGAACAATACCTACGCCATCACATGATCTAATTTCACAGCTCTTCAACTGTGGCTCACAAGAACATCAAGTCTGCCTACACGGACACACAAAGTGCAGAGCAGAGCAACAGGAAAACAAAAAGGCTGAGTGTTTTGCATGCAGTCCAGCAAAAGGCTGCCAGTAGTTTCCATCTGCAGCATACTCACGTTTTTAAAACAGTGCGGGAGAACATTTCATTCTGTCACAAACATAGCTCTACATGGTCATCTATTACTTACTAAAATATGTCTGCAGCACAGACTATTAAAAAAAAAAAACACACAAAAAAAACCCAAACGTGGTTGAGGGAAATTCTGGATCAAAAGACTGCTTTTACATCAAAGTTTTAACAATTAATTTATTAGTGGGACATTTTTTTTTCTACAAAGTAAACAAGGAAGCGTAAAAGCCTGATTCATTGATTCCTTCTTTTCTGTTGTTTCTTTATGTTCTCGTCAATATTGTGCTATTTTATTATACTATAAAAACAGTCCTCGCAATTTAAAGCATAGTCTTTTATTGAAAACTCAATCTTTTGTTCACCTTTTTTCTTTTAAAGGGGATTTTGTAGATTTGTTTGTAGATTTATTTGAATTTATTTAAGGTGAAACTAGAGATAGATCCATTGATTAGACATTCGGCAGCAACACAATTGTACGTTTAAAAACAGTTAATAACACCAGTTAATAACATTCTCAAAGTGGGAGTAAATAGCATAGAGAGGTGTGACACAAGAGTTTGAACTGAACATTACGAAATGTTATCTAGATAAAGAAGTCAGCTGCAGGATAACAAAACTGACATTTTATCTTGACCAAAAACTCAAAACCATCCTCTGCTCACTTGGGCCAATCAGTGGGATGGATCCGTCCACGATTATCTCAAGTCTTATCATAGATGTGATGGAACAATTCACATAAAATGTTACAAGACAAAATAGTTGATAGGTGGATTTCTTTGGTTCAGTGATAGATAGGGATGGGTATTGATAAGATTTTCACGATTCCGATTCCATTTTTGATTCTGTTTAACGATTCGATTCTTTATCGATTCTCTTATTGATTCTTTTTTTTTTTTTTTTTTTAAAGGAGAACACTAAGGTCGATTAGCTTAGAACTTTGTTTTATATCTTCTCTTTGAACAAGATAGAAATTTAGGAGTAACATGGCCTTACAAACCCAACAGTGAGATCTTAAGAGATCCAGCCTATGGCTCTTCAATGGGGTGTCACAGGGTCCCCAAGAAAAAAAATTGTAAATGTAAAATAATAAAATAAATATTCTCCTGTAGCAATAACAAAGTATAACATAAATTATTCTGTAGCAATTACAGAATATCCAGTAATGTCCCTGCCTACAATTAAACACATTCACTTACCGAAAATCGGGGCATCTGCTGTGGCAAATGGGTTCAAGCCTTTGACCACAAACTTAGTCACTGCTCGGTGACATTCATCTATCCTGGCCTGAAAGGAGACGCTACCAGACTGCAGCGAGAACTGCCAGCATCTGAGCCAGCCAGACTCTGTCTGTCTCTCTCATCATGGTCACCTAAATGCACAGTAATGGCAGGTTTTGTAATAAGGCAGATTGCGCTAACATAATATGCACTGTTAGTTGATTATTTACCTGCCGCATTAACGGGGGAGGATGTGCAAACGTTACCGCTACTGCTGGTTTGAGATTCACGAGTCCGGAGCGGAATTAAAAACACGACATTCATTTAAGGTCATCGCGTGTTTTGTGAGCAAATGCTTTTGCATATTCGTAGTGTTTCCTCCCTTAAATGAAATGTCTACTTGCAAGTTGCCCTGTTGTCATCCGTTCTCGTAAAGTATAATCAAACTTTTGAGCGTTTGAGCCGCCGTGTTTCCTGCCAGGTAAATGACGCTCCGCAACGTGATGACGTAATTTGGGGCGACTGGAATCGTTAAGGGAATCGTTTGCAAAAATGGCAAACAATTCCTTGGAATTGAAACAGTGGGAACCGGTTCTCAGCAAGAACCGGTTTTCGATACCCATCCCTAGTGATAGAAAAAAATGTATTGTACACACAGCACTAGGGCTGGGCCATATTATACCGTTCACGGTAATACCGGTATAATGTTAGGCAACGATAGGAAAATGAAATATCGCGATAGAATGGGAGTAAAACGCGCATGCGCAGTGCCTTTGTTTTCATACGCACATGGCCGATTGTTGAGTGAAACAGATGAACCAGAATTGGTTTGTAAAAATGGTGCAACTTCAGTGATGTGGAACTGGTTTGGTGTTTGTCCGTCAGATACACAACAAAGCACATTTTTTTGCAGAACATGCAAGCGGCCGTTCTAAGATGCTCTTAAATCTGGGAGTAATCTGGGTCCTAAACTCCGTATCCTTCAGGTCAAACAACACTGCAGCATCACTTAGAGTTAAAAACTGTCTAAATTCTTTCATCTTTAATAAAACGATCAGCATTGCTGCTTTACCAGGTGTAACTATAAAGTTTAACTTCCAGGCATCCATGAAAACAAAAGTTATTACATTTAACGGAGTTAGAAGTTAGCAGGAAGCTAGCGGAAGTTAGCTCGCTAGTTTCGCTAGTTACCTAAGCATGATATTGCATGTTCTGACTGAGAGATTTCTGAAAAAATTCAAACGTACAGCTCTGCTATCACTTCCAACATAAATGAAGACAGGAAACTAAACAGCAGTGACGTTTGTAGGGTTACTGAAGTTTGGCTAGCTGGTATATAATGATGTGCTACGTGATCGCTAGCGACACAGCTATGTTAGCATAACATAAACAGTGAAGCTGGAGGACGAACACTAACACTTTTCCACTTATAAAAGTTAACGTGAAGGTTCTTCATGGTTAGAGACAAATGCAATCGCATGGCAGGATGCTGTAAACGGACCAAACTTCAGTCAGGAGAACAACTGAGATAATCCATCCACAATACGAGGTTACTCATTAATATACTGCAACAACATGGGAATAGAGCAGCTGCCAGAGAATTCAACATTAATGAATCAATGGTACAGAAGTGGAGGAAGCAAGAAGAATGAGTTTAATAAAGTTTGATTTATCTGACTGCTTTGTTTCGCTTAATGTGCCTTATAATCCCGTGCACCTTATGGTCCGAAAAATGCGTACTGCACACTGCAGTTTAATGTTGCAAAGCACCTCTTTTTGACTTCAGTGGATATTATACATGGTTATGCTCAGGATATGTCAGCCCATTTCTACTGGAAATGCCTTTTGGTTAAACTTTCAGCAAGGAATTTGCATTTGCACTGTTACATTTTTATAAAGCTTTAATGTACATAAAAACCAGCTTCTTGTTTAAGTGAAAATAAATGGAAGGTTGTCTTTTTGCGCTAGTAATGTTGTGGAGTTGTATTTTGTCTCGCATCAATTATATCGTCGGTTATATCGTTATCGCAAATTTTCAAATATATATCGTGATAAATATTTTTGGCCATATCGCCCTGCTCTACACAGCACATTTCTCTTCCACCTCTAATAGGTTTGATATTGCTCTTCATCTCTGTTGCACTGGCCTTTTGATATGTCTCACTGGTGTAAAGCTTCCAAGACCCATGTATTTCCACTGTCAGTGAAGAAAAAGAAAAAAACCATTGGAGTGGTAATCCCATTTTTTTTTTGTTAACCATAAAAAACGTCAGGAAAGTATTTAAAAATACTAAACCCCTGGCCTCAATACAGTCCCCCTAACCAGCATTTCACCGCAGGAAGTGCAGGCAATAAATTTAAACTCTGGGCCTCCAACGGGCTTAAAAGGATTCCAGATCAGGAGGACAGCATCAGGAGATTAACCTTAGAGATTACACTTTTGATAATGAGCAGGTTGTTTCTGAAGCGATAATGTAAAATGCCAAGAATAAAAAAAGTATAAAGAAGCTCTCTACACAGCTGCCACATCAGCTTTAAGAAACCCAACAGTGACCTGTACAAACAACCAATCAGGTCCCTTTTTAGATTTCCAGCTTTAGTTCATTTTAGTTTTGTTGGCAACATATAGTCCAATTTCATCTCGAGTGGTAAAACAAATAAAAATACTGCACACAAACATTCAGTATCCATTTAACCACAGCCTGAGCGGGCTTTTAAAAAAAATGACCAGAGTTTAATCAACAAGTCTTGCTGCACATGTGTTAAAATTTATAGAGCAAACATTCCTATGCGAGTTAATATGGAACTAAAACTAACAACATCTAGAAAATACTTCAGTTCCAGTACTCTGTAACAATGCTGGCATCCACACACCAGGAACAGCAATGACTTCACTGAATTTTAATATTTTGCAAAGCTAGTTTTAGTTTCCACCAATTACTTTTTACACACACAGACTTTAAATGCCTGTGGTTCCCAGGTATAATATGTATTCGGAAGGGCTCCATCTTCATCACCTTAAACTGCAGCTGGTAACTGTATTAGTTGTCCTTGCTGCCTATCCCAACCACAACCAGCATCAAGTGGAGAACTGGCTCATGTGCGCTGAGGTCATTAACAAAACAACACAAAACAATGCTACCCGCAGACCAAGATGGTGGATCTGAAGTCTGTCTACGAGCTGAGAAATCAAAGATGCATCTAATTAATAACTGTCACAAACAATATAAACTATTATTCATTAATTTATAAAAGAAAGCACAGGTTGGTCGAACGGTCACACAGAGAGCCACTTCCCCTGTCACCACCACATACAGAAATTCAATGAGAAACACTGAACAGATACAATCAGCAGCTGCAGCGACACACTGTTGTTTAGACACAAACTTTAGGTCATGGTACTATTTGACTTTAAAGCTCTGTAAATATCAAAAGCATGAAAACAGTCCGACCAGTGTTGCCCAGAAACCTGCCTGAAATTCTGGACCTCAAAGACCTTACCTGGGAGGTATTCTCCTCGTACGTCAGGTAGTGATTTGTCACAGGCCAAAGTTCACCTTTCAGCTAATACCTCACCCTGACTATTCTGAGAAATGCCTGCCCCCCTCCACAGCTTCTAACTTTTACTTCATTTCTCTTCTGGTTTCAGAGGAAGCAGCTGATTCTTCTCTACTTTTCCACGGAGCGCATGAAGTCTAAGACTAACTTGCTTTCTTCGTCTCTCCGCTCCTCCCCTCTGAACAAACAGCTGAGTTTCTTCCTTTAACTTGTGCAAGGTACTGTAGCTCCACCCCTCCTGGCACTCACTGTGAGGAAACACTCCTCTCTGCTGCAACTATGACTCTTCACTACCTTTATCATCTTGTGGGAGGTCAAAGGTAGCCTGGATAAATCACTTGGCAACTGATTTATCATCTTTAATCCCAACCTATTTTTGAGCTGACATTTTATTGTCCTGCTCACCTGGCTGGAAGAGCAGTGAATCTGAAAATGAAACACCCCCATTAACCACATGACCACAAGTATGCGTGAGTGTTTTACGGAAATACGGACAGCAGTAACAGACTGATAGGGGAAACAAAGAAGTACTATTGTTGTGATCAAAACAATGACACGAGACGCATGCACAGGCCAGACTTTAATAATTCATAGCTCAATGTTTACCTTATAAAATTAACTTTCATTATTTTAAAGAAGTAGTTCAACAGAGCAATGCAGGAACACTAACACACAACTTGCTCGAATTTATTCTTTGGATCTGTATGTGTTTTTCTGTGTCTCACCACATAAACAATATTGTGGGAAAAAATGACTTCACAAAGGCAGAAAACTGCTGATCCTCACTTACAAACATTTCTGGCCACAAGTCATCCAGTGAGGTCACAACAGGTGTTTTAGATTAGATGGAAGACCGAATAATAAGGAAACACTCCCACGTTGTTACCTCCTATTTTAAATGAACTATAATTGAAGCGGCTCCAGGGAGCTGTGCTGTTCAGAGGACTTTATGGAGACTTCTGAGCATCAAACAGCAATAAAACTCAATACATTTTCATTGATCTATAAAAAGTATTTAATATTATAGAGAAAATGTTTAGAGTAAGAGATGACGGCTAAATAGTTATCAGTATGTGGAAATGGATACTGCTGAAAAATACTTATGGGGAAGCACAAAGTCCAGTCCTGTGCCTCATATGTTTTATATTATATAATAATGACATTGTCAGTTATCAAAACTACTTTATTTGTCAACAACACTAATTTACATCACTGTGGGCAAAGTCTAGCACAGATTATGTAAACAAAGTTTTCACATTACTAAAAAATTTTTATTAATGTTTATTTAGTGGTTGTTTGAAATTAGAAATGCAGTATCAATGTGGAGAAAGGGGATATTAAATAAAGATGTAAATCTGAAAATGGTTCAGTTTGGGGAGTATCTTTAAAGGGTTATAAGGAGAGTGGAGTTCATTATATAGATAAAGATGTTCATAAAATAAAATTGAAGCATAGTTATGGTTATGAAACTGTCGTTTTTCGTCTTCTGTGCATTTTCTTTGGTCTTTGGGTTTTTTAAATGAAATTTAGTTCTAAACGTGCTGCTATATAAAAAGTGTAATTTGCCTTCTTTCTATTTGATTAATTTCTTTCTTGTGGACATTTGTCACTATCAAAGTTTTCAAAGACCCAGCTTTGGTTTAATGTAAAATTGCAAACACAGTAACCATCTTTATAAAGCTGTAGGCAGATCTCCAGAAAGCTAATTCTAATACCAGGGAGCTGAGACATTCTTCAGCTATTAATAAATCTTCTGACATCCCTCCCCTTCAGCAGCACTCTAGAGACAGAGTCCAACTGTTAGTTAAATAAGAAGAGCTGTTTGATTAAAGGAAATGGTTAAAAAAAAAAAAAAAAAAAAAAAAAAAAAAAGTGAAATTTGACCTGTTGGAGGTAAAAAAAATGTCAAATGTGGTCCTGAGACAGAAGGTAGCATCATTGCTCTGTAAGTCTATGATGCCGTAATTGTTTGTTTTGTTTTTGTTTTCTTTCCTGCCTGTCCCGTTTGGTTCTTTTGCCATCAGAATTATTGTCTAAAGGCAAAGAAAGATGCCCAACGGATTTACTTTGCCAAATGGACAATCCCGGCCTTGCCGTATTGGTCTATTTGATTCACCTTTGCTTTTATTGTTTATTTTATTTTCACTTGCTACACATGGGACAGACATGACTGGGGGAAAGAAAAGGGAGAGAGAAAGAGAGGTAGGGAAAGAAAAACAGCGGGGGAGAGGAACTATGATAAAGGGCAAAAAACAAAAACCAACACAACAAACAGACAAAAAATGCTGTAATTGTTCCCGTAATATTCCAATATATTGGGAATATAATATCAGATGCTGAAGGTCAAAGGTCAAACTAGAGACTACAGTCGTTTCCCCACAGAACATGTTGGACGCTTCTTTAGATCTCAGGTAAGCACCATTCACTTTCATGCATTATTGACCATGTGGATAAAATACTACCGTTGGTGTTAATTGATGGACTTCTTAAACCTGTGCTGAACTACAATCCAAACCTGCACATCTGAAAATAAACCAGGACAATTCTGTTACGGCCTTTTTATTTTACTCAGTTTTCGTGTGGGGGCTTGTGTATGTTACTCCCCTCCTGCCGCCTAGCAGAGGGGGTCGTAACAATTCATCACAACTCACCACTAAAATACCACACATCTGCAGTGACAGAGAGACAAGGGAAAAAATTACAGAGACTGAAATGATTTTGTTCCTGTGCAAAGGCATACTAGAAACCAGAAAGTGACTGATGATCACTTGTTCAAAAAGCAAAATTACTCATAATTTCAAATCAGAATCCTGGTAACTAATATCTGATGTCTCACAAATGTCTAAATGGATTATTCCATCCAGGTTATTTTTATATTCCAATTCTTATTGATTTCACTTCCTAGTTGTGCATCAGAATCTTCACTTCGTGAAGCTTTGTTTGTGACAAAAAGCAGTTGTAAATGAAAAGCCGTCTTTCCAGGTTGGGAAAAATGTATCACACAATGTCCAAATTTGGATAAACAGTCAAAGTAAGCTCTAAATGCATCCCAAGACCTCAGCTTTATTCATTAGACAAGTGTGTGGCCTGTCATCTAGAGATTTAAACATTTGATTTCAGTAGTTGTCAGTAGTAATGCTACGTGGTTACTTAAACAAAATATTCATATTATACTAAGTAGAAAACCAGTTAACTACCAGAGGTGACATGTTATGCAGCCACATGGCACAAGGTAGGAGCCCCTCTCTTTCAGTGACAAGAAGTTCAGTGTCAAAGCAAACTGAAATAAAACCACTTGACCACAGCAGTGTTTTCCGGTCCTCTGTGTGGAAGGAAGTGCTAGCACTGCTAACATTAGCTAGACTTGGCAAACTAATCTTAAAGTCCTGCACGTGTGACAACATGAAAGTGCCGCACATTTTAGCAACATGTAAAATACAGTTTGATTCCTGAAGAACGTGATTAACAGTTACAAATAGATAGGGCTGAACGATTATGGAAAATAATCTAATTGCGATTTTTTGCCCCAATATTGCGATTGCGATGCGATATGCGATTATTTTTTAAGGTATTTGTCTTCTGTATTATTAAACAAAGACAAGCAATACATCATATAGTATGGCCAATACTATATTACATCAATTTTAAACTGTTCTTTCCTGGAAGACAGACCTCTGTTATGATGACATGAGGTGATGCATGAATTGATGACTGACATTTTTATTTAACTTCTTCAATCACAACAGTATATTTGAACATACACAATAGTTTATTTTTAGCTTACAAACATCTGAGCATAAAGTGCTGACAAGGAACCCTGGTGTAAACATTAAAATGAAAGTCAGTACAATGTGCAGATTGCAGAAATATACATAAAAAAAATCAGTGGCTTTACCACACTCAGTTTTTCGACATCTGTGAACTACTAGACAGTCATTCAATTAAAAAATAATATTAAATAAATAAAACTAATAAATAAAAAATACACACATCTTACTGATCTCTGCAGTCAGTAACATTACACATAAAGTGCAAACATAATAGCAATTGTATAAACACACACACAAACACGCCTTTAAAGTTTAAAGGCGTGAAATTGGACGGTCTAGTTCTGATTAGCGTCACCGCTGTCTCGGTGGAGTTTAATAAACTCGGCCGTCTGCTTCTTGCTATCTAAAATATAACCAGACACTGGCGTAAATTCTCGACTGTCTCATACTTCTGTTTAATAAGTTTTCTGTTTGACGTTTAGTCAGCTGTGTGAAAACCAAGGAGGAACCCACCCGGGGGATTAATAAAGTTTTATTTTATCTAATCTAATAACTTTAATCTCAGCCAAACCGATTTACTCACGAACAAACAAAACACTGAAAAAAGCCCAACAATAACATTTTTAGGTTGTCTAAGTGACTTATATATTACGTTTAACCCGAGCAGCGAAACTCCGCGGTGATCTGAAAATGATGTGCCGGGAGTTGTGCCGTTCTCGGCCGCATCAGTAACCCTCGAGCTCCCGGCTAGCTGTCGAGCTGGTGGGTAGCAGACGCCTCTGAAAACGTCGAAGCACTTTTGCAAATATGGGATATCTTGATAAACCGAGCAGATATTTGATGTTTACACAACTACTTTCTCGCCTGAAAATATGTTAAAAGTTTATTTTGTGACCCAGAAAGATTAGTATGAGTAATTTTAAAACTTAGTAGCGGCCGCCATTGCTGGAAACTGGAGTTTGGCTGAGATATGGTTGTAATTTGGACAGCCTTCGGCGCGTCGCTGTGACGTAATCGGTCTACAAATGCGGCCTCAGGAGGATGCAGCCCATGAATTGTATAATATAATCGCAGTATAATCGCAGCCTTTGCGGTTAGAAAATTGCACTTGATCATGTCGCGATATTATCGCAAATGCGATATATCGTTCAGCCCTACAAATAGATCTCAAACACACACATTTTTAGGAACAATAGTCGATCATTAGATTGGGCTTGTTTGAATTATTTGTGAATGTTTTCATACTGTTAACAACTAATTCTTGGTGTCCTTTAGTTTTGCAACCCAGCTTTTTGTTTTCTAGCACAGACAGCATGAACAAACCAGACCCAAGACTCCGGTCAGCGTGGCTGATGGGTTTACCAGACTGGAAGCTGAGCAGCATGGCAGCATATGGCACTGCCCAACACAGCACTGAGCCCCAGTAACACTAATACACACGTCCAGCCAATTACAAACACACAGACACGCAAGTGGGACTCTGAGTACAGTAGGAAGTTCCATGCTGGGTCAGCGGCTGGTCAGCTACAGCCCATTTAACACAAACACACACAAAGAAAGGCAAAGATACATGTAAACACTCAGCATGAGTCAATATAAGAAAAATGGGGGGGGGGACCCTAAAACTCAAATGAACAGTTGATTCAAAAGGTTATTACACAGGCCAGAATTATTAACACACACTCGCAGACCCTTATCCTCAGCTCATTAACTGCCCTCATCCTCAACTAGACTGATAATAATCACATCACTACACAAGCAGAAATTGTGTGTGTGTGTGTGTGTGTAAGCATTTAACCTTAACCAGACAACCATTAAATCGGCAACAACATCTGGTTAAATCTGTATCAGTATACTTTTGCTTTAATGAGCAGCAATAAATCCCAATTTTTCAGAAGAATGTGTAGTGTAGAAACTGTAGAAAGCTTTGTTAAAAAATATAGTCTGTTATTACTACATAAACAAATCTTCATGGATCAATGTGAGTGGTGCTTACTCGCTTCGTCGGCGTGCCTCCATCCCATCAGGTAGGAAGAGTTTGATTGTTGACACGATGCAGCCATGGGTGACTGCAGACAAAAAGAGAAAAGACACTTCAATATTGTTCATATGAAGAAAACGAAATAAAACAGAGCAGAATGTTTACATATACAAAGTCCTGGATCATCAGCGAATATAGAGACTCTAGAGAATCCATGTCAAACATGCATCCCGGGCTGACTATGTGTCAAAGTTCCTAATTTTTAAGGAAAAGATTTCTGCCTTTCTGGCCCATATTAACAAATCCTATGAGGTATCAAATTTCATATTATTGAAGGTTTTCTGATATAATTAGGTATGGTTCAGAGTAATCACCAGTAGCTCACGAGTAAAAGGCAATTTTTTCACCAGTAGCTGCAGAGCTGTTGTATTACCACTACCTTCAGCCCTGTTGAAGATTATTCCACAGATTGTCAAACACATGGTGAGTCAGTGCCTGAGTGTTTGAGCGTATGTTGCTTCTTTCTGGGGCTGTGCGATATGACCAAAATCTCATATCCCGATATAAGACCTCTATCATCCCGATAACGATATAAATCACAAAAATGTTACACTTTCTGAAAATTCTGTGAATCTCGGGCAGCTTGACTTGCGTGAAGTGTTTTCAGCTGGGCGTCGTGTACATGGAGTCGAATGTTTTAACCAATGCATGAAACTATACATTTTTAGACATAAGTTGTAATGGCCGCCATTTTCTTTGTGAGTATTTATTACACGGCGTGCTGCGGGGAAAAGCCTGTTCTAACGTTTGAATCTAAGGTTTATTTTTTAGCACCTGACGGCTCTTTTTTGCTTCTCATCCGTAAACACTATGCATACTCTTTCACGTGATTCAGTTTATTTTAAAAAGTCTCAACAGGATCTTGAGCTTTATTCTGAAAGGTTTATGTGGAAAATAAACAAGCAGACACGCGATGGTTTTGCCGTCGCTGTTGTTAACGACAACGTGTAGAATAGAATAGAATAGAATAGAATAATCCTTTAATTGTCCCACAAGGGGAAATTTGGTTGTAACAGCAGCCAGAAAGACACACATACAACAAACAGTACACAGGACACAGAACAGAAACAGACACAATTTTTCTTACATATTTACAAAAACAGGCGCTTGTCCGTCCATAGTGTGGTTATATTAAATATAAGAGAAAGAGAGAACTTTAAGAAATTAATATAGCCACTACAGTGACCATCAAAACGGTGAAAAAAATAAAATATTGCCATAAACAGTAACTGCTACCAAGTCAAGCTTGTGTCCTGTGTGTCACAACAAAGAAGTGGTTTGTTCTGAGCTAAATAAAAGCACACGTGCTGTAGTGCCTGGATCAGCATGTGAGCTGACTGTGTGCAGAGGCACACAGATGGACAGAAAAGAGGGAGTCACATGGAGGGACTGGGATTTTTAGATCAGGTCATCCTGAACCATGCCTTAGTTATGCGACAGACTCAGGTGGCTGGGGGACTTCCCATGATGCACTGAGCATTTCTTCTTTACTCCCGTCTTTTCACTAACTGTACGATAACATGCCACTATCATCTCTATTCTTGTCCGTTTTCTCTTTTCCCTCCTCTCACCCCACAACTGGCCACAGAAGATCCTGCCCCTCCCCAAGTCTGGTTCTGTTTGAGGTCTCTTCCTGTTAAAAGAGATTTCTTCCTCCTCGCTCTTGTAGGGGATCATTTGATTGTTGGTGTTCTCTTTCTCATAATTGATGGGGTTCTTATAGTACAAAGCAACTTAAGACAACTATTGTTGTGAAGGGGTAGTGTTAATAGAATAAATACATATCCTATTTCCAGTATACAGAGACTAAATTTGTTTAGACACAGCTTTTTGTCGTTTTGCTTATTTTTTTAATGCATAACAACAGTTCCCAGAACACACTTCTCTAAAGCTATCGGGCTTGTCATGCATGCACTGGCGCAAATCCAGGATGTGAAAACAAAAACGTGTTTCTAGACCCTAGTGACTTATTTTCATATTGCTGATAAATTAAAGTAGTTATGAGTCTCTTCTGGTAAAACAAACTGTATATTTTTTATTATATAATTTAACTTGATATAATCTTCTAAAATCTGTAAAAAGGCATAGATCAGTCTTTTTTTTCATAACCTCTGACAGAAGTTTAATGCCTGTTGGAACTCCAGTATGAAAATGGCTTAAGTAGAGCTGAAAATCTGACCTTAATATGCGCTCTCTGGTGTGTATGTATGCATTAGCTCATATGACCAAAGCTAAATGAGCCCAGAGCCATCCTTGAAGGTTAGTCAAGTGTGATTACTTGACATGTGTGCATTATTAACTATAAGAGTAAGGAAAAATCCTCTGTCCATTATGTATGCTGACTGAGAAGCATAAAATATGTGCTTTGCCCCATAATACATCACTGTATGTCATCATATTCCACATGTGATCTTTGTACCTTTGCGTGTGTTCTCAGTGACGTCGACGCCAAACTGGATGATGTCGCCGGAGAGGACCTCACAGGGCGGACTCTCCTCCGAGCCACGACTCAACCTCTGGCTGTTGATGAATGTCCCATTGCTGCTTTTAGTGTCTTGCAGGTAGAACTGAAACATGCAAAACAACAGGTCACAACCATGTGAAGAAAACTGACACTTATAAACAAACATGAACAGAAAACTCTAAATTGAAGAAGAGTCGAGTTAAAATAGATCCCCAGATTAAAAGAGAGAAATAAATTATGACAGGAAATATGAAGCTACGGCTCATAATGGCAGAAATTATATTTCACAACCTTTTGGTAGTATGATTTTCATATTGTCAAACAAATATTAAGTATTTATCAGTAATCAAAGCCAATTAAATAGTATATTTTTGGAAAAGAAATGTCTGCATAAACTATTTCCTTGTTTTCACCAGTGGTAGGATTTAACATGTTACCAACTACACCCTCTGGGACCTGGACACTGTTTGCTATTCACCAACAAAAACAACCAATATAAAATAAAAATGCACTACAAATGACCAGGCCTCAAACTGATAAAAACATGTACAATACAAAGCTAAATACTTGGTGTATCCAAAAAACAAAAAGAAAGCAAAAACACACACAAAATGATCTGACCCCCGTCCAATGAATTTCACCAGAACATAAAACTGAAACTCTTGACATGAACTCCCCTGGAGCAACGTGGGGTTAGACGGCACCAAAAAAGATATTCTGCTTTGTTTACCTAATTATTCATGTCACCCAACCACAACATAGCCTCACAGTTACAGAGCCACCTGTCACCATCGATGGCTGCAGTCTACCTCCTTGTAATACACAGATTTTACAATGTTGTATTACCGTATTTTTTGGACTATAAGGCGCACCGGATTATAGGGCACATTAAGCGAAACAAAACAGTCAGATAAGTCAAAATTTACTCAACCCATTCTTCTTGCTTCCTCCACTTCCGTACCATTGATTCATTAATGTTGAATTCTCTCACAGCTGCTCTATTCTATGTTGTTGCAGTATATTAATGACTAACCTCATAATGTGGATGGATTATCTCAGTTGTTCTCCTGACTGAAGTTTGGTCCGTTTACAGCATCCTGCAATGCGATTGCATTTGTCTCTTACCATTGGGAACCTTCGCGTTAACTTTTATTGACTAGAAAGAAGTTAGCGTTCATCCTGCAGCTTCACTGTGTTTATGTTATGCTAACATAGATGTGTCGCTAGCGATCACGAAGCACATCATTACATGCCAGCTAGCCCAACTTCAGTAACCCTACAAAATACACTCCTGTTTAGTTTTCTGTCTTCATTTATGTTGGAAGTGGTAGCAGTGCTGTACGTTTTAATTTTTTCAGAAATCATGTTTAGGTGGAAAATAGCGAGCGCCGTGTACCACATAAAATTGGTTCGAGGTCAATAAGCACAACCAGGATTCATACATAAGGTGCACCGGATTAAAAGGCGCACTGTTGATTTTTGAGAAAATTAAAGGATTATAAGTGCACCTTATAGTCTGAAAAATATGGTACAAGCACAGCAGCTACCCAGAGATGACCCTGGTGAGGCATAGGCACAAGGTTTTATTTTTCAGGGGAGAAAGAGGAACTCATCTTGGTTTGTAAATTCCCACTGTAAAACCTCACAATGAGCATTATTTGCCATCAACATCTTTTTGTTTTAAACCAGAGGTGAAGAGTGAGGGACACTGGATTCTTGTATGTCAATCACAAAGTAGAGGGTAATGGGAACCACAGCCAATAGCATGTTGTGTTTAGTAAGTCTCACGGTACTTTGTGAAATAGTCAGGACACAATTTTCATCAGACCAGATGTCATATCAACTAGAGATAGACCGATCCGACATTACGTATCGGTATCGGTCCAATACTGACCTAAATTACTGGATCGGCTATCGGAGAGAAATAAAAACTGTAATCCGATCCATTAAATATCACAAAAGCACTTCACAAAACTTGCGACATGGCAGAACTCAGCTTATAACTTTAGCACATCGGAGCAGTATGCGTCACGTGGTACAGCGGCTGTGGCGTGTGAGACCTCTCGGCGGTCTGGTTGAGCATTTGGAGCCTCGCTACCAAACCGGAATTTCATCTCTGAGAACGTTATCCCAGAGAGAAGTAAAGCAAGTGTGTAAGTTCATCTCTGAATGTTCATAAAGCATTCCCACGTTAAGCTTATGACTGCCTCTCATTCTCTCCCCCTCCCTCTCCTGCTGCTACTTCAATCATGAAACTAATCAATGATCAGCTGATCGGCTTTTCAGTCGCGAGTCCCGTCTCTCTTGTCTGTTTTTGGCCCACTTTGCATGTTTATGCTTGATAAGCTGTTGTTAGAATTTATTTAATATTACTTTCTACACCAGGATCCTTTTCTACGTAGCTGACGGCTGGTAACTGTGCAGGGGCAGGTCTAGCAAGGTTTTGCCAGGGGGGCAGGTAGGGCGTTAACAGGGAAAGGGGGAAAGAAATACTTTTCTTTCTTATTCTCATTTAAAATGTCTAGCTTTTGATAAATAATTATCTGAATCTTACACCCAAAGTTTTAATCTGATGTAAAATGTATAGAAGTCTATTACTAAATATAGTAACTATTAAGTCTAATATATACCCTAGTAAGCTATAGTACTTTTACCTTTGGGAAGGTACCATCTGTGCAGTCTGCAATTCTGTTGAAGAAAGATGTTGAATCTATTTAATTATTGTAGAAAAATAATTGATTTCTGTGCAATTTTTTTTTAACATTTATTTTTTATTTTACACGTGCATTAAATTAAAGTAGATTACGTCGATTAAGCATCACAAGGCGGGGGGGGGGGGGGGGGTTCCCTATTCATTTATTTATGTATGTATTTATTTTTTAACCTATTAGTTAGGTTGTTTAATATTTCCGCTAAGTACTCTTTAAAATACCAGAATAGGAAGGATGGTGTAGGCTTAAGTTTATTAGATTGATCAATATTGCTGAACTATGAAATATTTTGGGTGCAGTGTATTTTTTGCATACAGATATAACAGAATAGCTTTATTGTTTTGTTTTTTAAAACTTGAGTATGAACTTATACAAAATGCAGCAAAATATTTAAAAAACTGTTTTATTGATTAAAAAAATACACTATATCGGATTCATATCGGTATCGGTAGATATCCAAATTTATGATATCAGTATCAGACATAAAAAAGTGGTATCGTGCCATCTCTAATATCAACCGATTTGCATCCATGCACATTGATTACAGATTTTTTTGCCCCTGAAGGAGGGATGTTCGATATAACGATATATATTGGATGACGATATAATAACGTATATCGTTTGTTTTGTGGCGTCGTAAAATAAACTCTTTACAGCAATATTTTTTCATCGTTTTGATGGTCACTGTAGTGGCTTTATTAATTTCTTAAAGTTCTCTCTTTCTCTTATATTTAATATAACCACACTACGGACGGACAAGCGCCTGTTTTTACGTGTTGTCGTTAGCAACAATGAGTGTAAAACAAGGTAACAAGTCCGCTTGTTTGTTTTCCACGTAAACCTTTCACAATAAAGCTCAAGATCCTGCTGAGGCTTTTTAAAATAAACTGAATCACGGGAAAGAGTATGCAGAGAGTTTACGGATGAGAAGAAAAACTTCACGCAAATCGAGTTGCCCGAGATTCACAGAATTTACAGAAAATATTACATTTTTGTGATTTATATCGTTGTCAGTAAATGTCTTATATCGGGATATGAGATTTTTGTCATATCGCACAGCCCTATATCCTGAAGGGCAAAAAAGTTTGGAGGCTCATATCTCATGTCTTTCACAAATCAGAGATGTCATCCTCTGCTAACCATTACAAAAATGTCATACTTTAGACCACACGCCTTATAAATCGTGCAGGTTGACACCCACCAGGCCCACAAACAGACAGACATAGCTACTCTGAAATCACCCAGGGACTCCCGCAGTCCTGTTTCAAAGCTTTAAGATGACTGTTTTCATCATCACCATTTTGGCATTTTATAATCAGATGTCACAAGCGAGGGTTTGTGACAAGCAGAGGTCGATGTTTTGAGAAAATTCAGGCTTCTCCCTGTTATCCATCTTTTATATACAGTCTATATACACAGAGAACACCCATGATGGTAAACCATAAACAAGAAGCCAAAATCATGTTCGTTCATATGATTCAGGAAACCCATGCAGAATATCTTGATTGATATCAGACAGGAAACAACCAGTCAAAACAAAACACAAATTAGAGCAAACACAGATATTAACAGCTAAAATTGAAACACAAACGAGCACACACAGATAAAGGTAACACAGACACAGCAAAAATTACACACACACACACACACACACACACACACAGATAACGATCTGATCTGGATGCCCGGGGCCTTTTTGCCTGTTGTTCCAGGAGTTTCATTCATCAGCTTTCAGCTCTCCGTCATGACTTGAAACGCTCTGTCCTACCAGAGAGAGAGGAAGGAGGGACTGAAGGAGGAAACAGCAAAAAACAAGCCACGGAGAGAGAGAGAGGCTGAGGCTGACTGGCTCACTTCGCTGTTTATCCCACTGCAGTGTGCAACGAAAAGCTAGCAATTCACACCTCATGATAGCTATACACTAACACACACACACACACACACACACACACACACACACACACACACAGAGTTACCTCCTGTCCCCATGGTAACCTGGAGATGGGGAGGGAGGGACCTAACTATAGAGCTTTTCACCCAGCAACACCACACACACACACACACACACACACACACACACTATGCGTCACATATGGCTCTCGCAGACTTACATTCTCACGCACATACACAGAGAAACCATGACATCATCCACCTGTGAGCTGCAGACAGCGAGTTCAGTCTGCTGACTGTGACGCCTGATTTCTCATAGAGCACCTGAGACGTGGACTTGTTTCACAACATATATTACGACATGTCACACAACCAGGAAGTAACAATAAAGCAGAGCACAGAAGCAGCAGACATGGTGAGTAAAACGGTGCCAAAGTCATATACACAGAGCACAGCAGGGATAAAAAGAAAATCGCAGCAAGAGTTTCATGAAGAAAAAAAATATGCCAAAAAAAGTTTTATATCAATATAAAATGCCACAATCCCACATGTGGGAAGTGGCGGGTAAAGTGAGGAACGTAGAACTGCTTTTGGCTCCTCCTTTATTCACAAGGGGTTGCACTTCGATCTGCACTTGCGTAGACTGATTTTTTACACTCTTTGGCCCTCAGAAGATAACACTATCAGTTGTTTGTGTCTTGTTCTCAAACCAGGAACCTTTTGTGTACAAGGCAAATGTGTTAAACACTACACCATAGAGCCACTATACTAATGCCACTATGTTAAAAATCTAAATCTGCAAAATAATTATGTCACTAAATCTTTGAAATAAATCTTAGTAAACCTTTGTCCCCCCTTTACATCCATGTATCTATGGGGGTCATCTGGTCACGAACCAGGATGCTCAGATGTGCACCGTGTTGCTGATCTATTAAAGGTTGTTTTTGTTGTTGTTGTTGTTGTTTTTAAACAATCCTAAAATGAATCATTCACCATTTGTGTGTCAACCAGCTCCAGCTTCACATTATACTGTCACAGCGCCATTTTTACTCCTTCAGTCTTTTTCTTGAAAATAACACAAGAGGTTACTTGGGCTGAATGTTGTAATACTATGTATTCACTTGCACACTCCTAAGTAGTGTCTACTTTGAGTCTTTCTTTGATTAAATTTGGTATTCAAATTTAGGAAGTACTGGGATCAAATTTCTGATATCGTCATGCATCTACCCAGAAGTAATCAAAGCAGTCTGTGAGGCATCAGCCACACTGGCCATCATCCATTTCACTGTCCTGAAAACTTTCCATAATGACTAATAAGTGGCTAACTATTAACAAATGCGTGAGTGAATGAGCCATTAGTTTATTACCAGGTCACTGAGAGGAGAAAACAGACCAGCTGGCTGTTTTAAGGCTGAATTTAAGTTTGTTGATTGGACATTTTATCTGATTTAACATTCTGAAATGAAGACACAACAAAGAAGATTCCAGAGTGACGCACTGTGGATATGAGCTGAGATTTCTTCCATGCATACCAGTATGAGAGAAGGAATTCTTTCCCAGTTTAATCAGTCTGCAAACTCAAATACCACAGAGCAGGATGAGCTACTGTCTTTTCAACTACAGTTCTGCAATCTCTTCTAAAGGGTCAAGAAACTCAAGTAGAAAATGAAAATAATGTTTGTCAAATATAATATTTGTTTAATAACATGCAGGTATATATGTTTGTGTTGTATAGAGTTGTCCACCTGCTTTGTTGGGATTTCTTGGAAAAAATAGCTATGTGTTGCGTTTTGTTGTTTGTTTAAATTTTGACAGTGCTGGTCCACAATCACCAAAAAAAGTAATAAAAAAAAGTAATAAAAAAGTAATAATGAACATTTAAAAAGATTGATTACTAGAACAGTTTCTTCCCCCCCCCCAAATCTGCACATCATCATCATATGAATGAAGCACTTTTTAAACCAGAAGCTGGACCACCAGCATTCCTGCAATACCTCCACCCACCATCAGAGCACTTCTCAGGAAAACACTGCATCCCTTTATCCTTCTATGTCTGTTCTCTCTCCATGTCCCTTTTCATCCATTAGTAGTGCCAGCTAAACAAACATCATGCTACTCCGTTTGGATTTTACTTTGCTCTTAGCTTCCAAAAACAGTACACACCATCAGCTGGCAGCTAGCCCTGCAGGCACAACAACCACTTAACCAGTCAGCAGGTCAACGCATGACACCAGTTTGTATCAACACTACAGACAGATTTAAAGAAAGTAGCAGTCACCTGATGGATAAACCCTCCCAGAATCACTCGCAGGAGTCACCCTGACTCCTGGAACAACTAAAAATAATTCCACCTTAGAGCAGGACATCCAATATTGGGATTTAATGCAAACAAGATCCAAGGTCTATGAAAATATGTATACTAACAAATAATTAGATGACCTAATCTAGTCAATACCTTAAGAAAAAATAGCAAAGATAAACCCAGACACCAAATAATAGTATTCAAGAGAAATTCCAGTGTAAATTCTTCAGTTTCCAAATCAACTAGAACATGCACATATTTGTTTCATCACTAGCACTGCAGCTCCCATACAAACAGATAAAGCGGATTATTCCTTCATTAGCAAAATATGACAAAGTACTTTTACAAAAAGCAGCACCAAACATCCATCACTGCAGGAGTCTTGGGCCAGTCAAGACACATTTCACTCTCTTGGAGGCTTGATAAACAAGTTCTTGAAATGTCAGTGCCAGTCATAAAACAGAAGCAAGGTGACTCTACCACATGCAAAAAAACTCATACAGGGTTTAAAGTGGGCCTGTTATGCTATGTTATTTCTCAAATGCTCAAATTAAACATGGCCAAAGTATCAAATAATAAAGTCAGGGTATTTACAAGTATTCCCTGTGAGCCATCAGTTACTTTAAATTTATCTAAGCCAGAGACACAATGAGAGCAATCAGTGGACAACTCTACATCAGCAAAGATGGTAGTAAAAGTTCCAGGTGAAAAGTTAAAATTTTAAGCTTTTATTAAAATCAGACTTGACTAGTAATGTTATCAATTGCATACAATTGTTTTATGTTCCAGTAGCAAAAATTTAATTTACATAGCTGGTAGGATGGCTGTCAAACAGAGGTATTATTGCACAGCCAAAGGTGTCAAACATTGTTTTGAAAAATATTGGCGCAAAGATATTTTAAAAATGTAGTAAAATAAAAAACAAAAGTGAATTAGGAGATGAAATCACATATTAGAGAGCTGTGCTATAAGGTTAGATGTTAGCTATCAATCTGATGCTCAACACAGAAAGCACTGATGAGTTACAGTGGGGCAAAAAAGTATTTAGTCAGCCACCGATTGTGCAAGTTCCCCCACTTAAAATGATGACAGAGGTCAGTAATTTGCACCAGAGGTACACTTCAACTGTGAGAGACAGAATGTGAAAAATAAATCCATGAATCCACATGATAGGATTTGTAAAGAATTTATTCGTAAATTAGGGTGGAAAATAAGTATTTGGTCACCTCAAACAAGGAAAATCTCTGGCTCTCACAGACCTGTAACGTCTTCTGTAAGAAGCTTTTCTGTCCCCCACTCGTTACCTGTATGAATGGCACCTGTTTGAACTCATCATCTGCATAAAAGACACCTGTCCACAGCCTCAAAAAGTCAGACTCCAAACTCCGCCATGGCCAAGACCAAAGAGCTTTCGAAGGACACCAGGAAAAGTATTGTAGACCTGCACCAGACTGGGAAGAGTGAATCTACAATAGGCAAGCAGCTTGGTGTGAAAAAATCAACTGTGGGAGCAATCATCAGAAAATGGAAGACATACAAGACCACTGATAATCTCCCTCGATCTGGGGCTCCACGCAAGATCTCATCCCGTGGGGTCAAAATTATCATGAGAACGGTGAGCAAAGATCCCAGAACCACACGGGGGGACCTGGTGAATGACCTGCAGAGAGCTGGGACCAAAGTAACAAAGGTCACCATCAGTAACACACTACAACGGCAGGGAATCAAATCCCGCAGTGCCAGACGTGTTCCGCTGCTGAAGCCAGTGCATGTCCAGGCCCGTCTGAAGTTTGCCAGAGAGCACATGGATGATACAGCAGAGGATTGGGAGAATGTCATGTGGTCAGATGAAACCAAAGTAGAACTTTTTGGTATAAACTCAACTCGTCGTGTTTGGAGGAAGAAGAATACTGAGTTCCATCCCAAGAACACCATACCTACTGTGAAGCATGGGGGTGGAAACATCATGCTATGGGGCTGTTTTTCTGCCAAGGGGACAGGACGACTGATCCGTGTTAAGGACAGAATGAATGGGGCCATGTATCGTGAGATTTTGAGCCAAAACCTCCTTCCATCAGTGAGAACTTTGAAGATGAAACGAGGCTGGGTCTTCCAACATGACAATGATCCAAAACACACCGCCCGGGCAACAAAGGAGTGGCTCCGTAAGAAGCATTTAAAAGTCCTGGAGTGGCCTAGCCAGTCTCCAGACCTCAACCCCATAGAAAATCTGTGGCAGGAGTTGAAAGTCCGTGTTGCTCGGCGACAGCCCCAAAACATCACTGCTCTTGAGAAGATCTGCATGGAGGAATGGGCCAAAATACCAGCTACTGTGTGTGCAAACCTGGTAAAGACCTATAGTAAACGTTTGACCTCTGTTATTGCCAACAAAGGTTATGTTACAAAGTATTGAGTTGTATTTTTGTTATTGACCAAATACTTATTTTCCACCCTGATTTACGAATAAATTCTTTACAAATCCTATCATGTGGATTCATGGATTGTTTTTTCACATTCTGTCTCTCACAGTTGAAGTGTACCTCTGGTGCAAATTACTGACCTCTGTCATCATTTTAGGTGGGGGAACTTGCACAGTCAGTGGCTGACTAAATACTTTTTTGCCCCACTGTACATGTAGCTGACCAGCCAGCAATGCCTCTCTCTCTCTGTCACTTTTCCCCACCCATCTACCCTAATACTGCTAGCCCAAGTTCAGAGGAGGACTGCAGCTTTGAGATGAGTGATAGTGGTGCAGCAGTGCTTGCACTACAAAACCAGGCTCAGATAGAGGCTTGCTGCACCTTCCTTCATATGGAGGGAAAGGGGGCACGACTGTTGTTTACATTCAACAGTTTCCTATAGGCTGACTACTTCTTGTTGGTCCTGGTTTAGGATATTGAGAGATCTGTGCTTTAATTCAGACATCTGTAACAGCATTATTTAGATTATTTAGATTAAAGTGTACATTTTTAAGGCACATACACAACTGTGCTACCGTGCAAATTAATTATGTTTGAGAAAGGCAAGGAAGTGCATACTCTGCATGTGAGTGTGTAGTCTGGGCTTTAACTGTCTATGAGCACAGAAGCCCCGCCTACAAATGAATGAATGAATGAATGAATGAAGTAACCATCGTTTTATTTATTTGTTTTAAACACACACATCTTTGTTCTCTACAAGTTCCACGTTGACAGTGATACGTTTTTTTGGCACTGATCTGAAGTCATAGTACTCTGACATTCTTGATATAGAGTCAGAGCCAAGATTTACTTAAACGCTTTTTAAACAGCACTATGTATCTGACATTGTAAGCTGTAATCTGAAACACCTGATTATATTTAAATATTTTTAAAAAGTCCTTGTTGAAAAAAAAGTGTTTGATAATCTTAAATTATTGATAAGATATGAGTTATAGATTAGCTGGCAGGATACAAGTCTTAAAACTGATGTGATGCAATCAAATGGAGAGAAGATATGTCACCGTGTTTGTGTACTACAGCAGCATCAACGCCACACTGAGGTGTACCTCAGTAATACTAGTTGGCTAGACCCATGGCAGACCAGACAAGCATTCATTGGCGTCATCTGAATAATTGGTTATCAGTCACATTTGTAAGTCTACTTTAAAAAGACTTTAGGTCCAATCCTGAAACAAACCGTGGCTGAACTATGGAGCTCGTTTCACTTAACAACGACAACGACAACTTCTCGAGGTTATTGCAGCAAAGTTTTTATTGTAGCCTTTTCCAACAGTCTGATCCAGGATTTTTTATTTTTTTATTTTTTATAATTATCTCTTTTATTGGGACAGCTGTTGAACATAACAGTAGTTTGCCTTTTTACACTTTCTTTGCTGTCACATTTTAACTTATAATTGAAAAATAAAGAAGACAGAAAAAGAAGAGAAAAGAAAAGAAGAAGAAAGAAAGAAAAAACTAGGTTTAGGAGGCAGCAGGGCAGGTAGGTTTACGTAGTACTCAGGGTTGTAACATCATACACAAAATCACACCTCATATGCTTAACATAGTCTGTCCATTTAGACCATATTCCGTAGAAGGTATCCCTCTGAAGTTTAAGAGAAAATGACACTTTTTCCCCATGGTACAGATCTCTTGTACAGAATGTATCCAGTCTTCTATCGTTGGTGGTTCAGGCTTAAGCCATCTTCTCGTAAGAGGCTTTTTACTTGCGGCCAGAAGGATATACAGGAGTCTTCTGTCATTGGAATTCAGTTTATCCACTGGTGCATTGCACAAAAATATGGTCTCAAAAGTTGAAGGAAAAACAAATGAAAAAACATTTTGTAAATGATCATGGATTAGAGACCAATACTGGCGAATAACTTTACAGCGTTAGCGCCGTTAGCGCCGTCTCCCCCACATCTCCAACATTTATCACCAATTCCTCGATATCTTTGTTGAGCAGGGGTAATGAAAAATCTCATAATGCTTTTCCAGCAAAATTCACGCCAAACGTTAGACCCAGTGGTAGCCCACTGTATCTTGCATGCGTGAGCGCAACACTTCTCTGTAATTGTCAAATTACCCTCCTTTTCCCACTTCGCTTTAATATACAGAGTGCTGTCGTTTTTACACCGCCGGATGCTGTTATATAATTTAGAAATAATTTTACTTTGCACAGGATTTTTTATTAATACATTTATTAGTACTGTATGGAAAAAAAAATACAACAAAAATTGGCCAAGTAGCCAATTTGCTTCATCTGAGAATCAACCAGTGGAAATGCCATCGATGGCCCAAAAAGGCTGGCAGCTGGGCAGTCAATTCGATGCCACACTTCTTCTTCTTTTTTTTCTTTTTTTTTAAACTTAAAAAAATGGTTCTGTTGAACCCTGTGAAGTTTTCTCTCTCTTATGTTCAAGATTTCTTAGCTCCAAGCCCAACTCCATCAACTCAGTTTCACTTGTGATGGCAGCGCACCCAAGTATGACTTCGACAGGAATTTAGCAGAGGACTATGAAGACTAAATTCATCTTTCGCCAATAAGAACCCCTGAACACAAACCTAGATCTGCCAATAGCTGTTCTTTGGATCTGCTCAGGACATAACTTGTTCAAACTCTAAAAAACTATTTTAAGTAACTTTCACATGATATTTGCCAACTTCCACATGAGCAAAGCCAGCCATTCAAGTTTTATACACATTTAGTACACAGATGGCAGTAGCATGTTCTGCCATCGCTTCTTTGGCGTTTAATGAGCGATTTGTACCCAAAGTCAAATACTTTTTTCTCCCTCAGCATGGAGCTGACATGTAAACCCAACATTCACAGGTTATAGAGCATGTTTCAAAGAAAGGCTGCAGATGGAGAGAGAGAGAAAGCAGGAGAGCCAGCTGACTGGAGACTGGACTCCTGCCACCATTTCCATAAGAGGCCGTTTGCTGCTGCTGCTGGCAAACAAAAAGAGTGTTTTATCGGCGTGCTCATTTCTGCAATAGTGTCTGCCTTACCTTCAAAGGTGAATCTTAGTGCACAAATGTTTTGCTATAGACTTCACTGTCTTTAACAGTTAACATTACCTCCTTAATTAAGTTACACATTTTTCCATACTGAATATAAATTTAAGACAATAAAGAAACAAAAAAAAGTGCCAGAGGCTTTCTAGTTTCCTCTCCTTAAAGTGTGAGGATTTGACTTTTTTCTTTTTGGGGCATTTTTTTAGACTTTATTGGACTGGGACAGTACAGAGCAGACAGGAAACTAAGAAAAGAGCAAAGAGGAACAACATGTAGGAATCAAGCCCAGGATTCCTGCAGCCTTTTGTGATATGGATCTCCAGCTCAACCAAGTGAGCTATAGTGGCATCCCATTTTTGCTTATTTGTTTTTTGTTTGTTACACTTAGGAAACCTTTCCATTTTTGACTTAATATATTAAGATAGTATTCTTCAAAAAGAAGATCTCCTTCAAGGAAGCTGGTGGGAATCATTTGTAACTAGAGCTGGGCGATAGAACGATAACGATATGTATCGCGATATAACTTTTACTCGATAGAGAAATTAAGCTATCGCGATAGACCTCGCCGCTCTTGTCCTCTTAAAAAAAAAAAAAAAAAAAAGGTCAGCCAATCCAAATTAAGTAGCGCAGAGCCGAACCAATCACAGCCGCAGCGTCACGTCGCGTGACTTGTTACGTACAGAACAAGTGCCAAGCCGCACGTGTGTTTGTTTGGGAAGCAGCCAGCGGGTAATGGAGCCAGCGCGTAATGGAGGAAGTGAGTGTGCCGACTAGAAAAATCAACCGAGCGTGACCGAAGAGAAAACAGATGATGGTTCCAATGCCGGAGAGATTGTCGAACGGAAGAGCCAAAGAAGTTCCGTAGTGTGAAGGTATTTCGGCTATTTCAAGTCTGACAAAAAACAGAGTAGCGTGCACTGTAAATTGTGCCGAAAGCAAGTCTGGAAATACAATAAACTGGTGCATGCGTCACACTGTGCGCCACGTTATTGTTTCGGTGAAATGAATTTCTACAATACTGTTACTGTTAATTCTACTGTCTGCAGTGTTTAAATGCTTACATATACACACAGTTACTGTCCGTCCACACATACGACTCTGTTCTGCTTCTATGCCCCAGCTTTGTTTACTTTTTCCCACCGAGGCTTCTAGACTTCTGATTGGCCAACATTTCTGCACGGTTAGGAATCTAGCGCCACCTGCTGCTTTGGCATGTTCATAGCAGCGTTTTCTTTCATTTCTCCCTTTATGTGTGGACGGGATTATTTTTAAAACGAAAACGGAAAATCTCCGTTTTCAAAAATACCCGTGTACGTGTGGACGTAGCCTCAGTCTCTGACTGGAAGCGCTAATTCGTCATTCGGCTTTTGTCAGACTAAAGTAACTGTTAAAACTGTTTGAAAAGCTAAGCTATACAACAAGGAGAGATTGAGAATTTCCTTTTAGTTCTCAGTTTATTTGATATTGACAAAAGTTAGTCAGTTTTGTCTGTTCTTCTGTAAAACAAACTAAGATTTATTTTTAGAATTAATATTTTGTTTCTAAGTGGAATTGACAATTTAGTCTGTTTCGTTTGTTCTAGTTTGAAACTTAAACGCTTTAGCGGCTGCCTTTTGTGTAGTTTGCAATATTTGCCTTTATCTATCTGAAAAAGTCTCATGTTCCTTAAGTACATCTACCCTGTTGAACTTATTATGGGAAATAAATATTTAAATAAAAACAAGCTGCTGATTATTTCACATTTTACTTGTGAGCAACGGCACATTTAAATCTTACAAATATAGTTATTTGGCTTATATCGTGATAGATATCGTTATCGCCTGAAATGAAAAAAACATATCGTGATATGAAAAAATCTCATATCGCCCAGCTCTATTTGTAACCATGCAGACTGTTTTATTTACATACAAGCCCATATAAAGAAGAAGGTATTAACTTTGTTATTACACCTTTGAGGTAGCAGTTGAGATAGTAGCAGAGGCAAATCCAAAAATGACCCCTGACAAGAAAGCTTAATTTCTCCTGTTCAAGAGACCAGGCTGGGAAAATCTCATTCATATTGTTTCTGTTATTTTTCATAGTTTGACATTATGGCATCTGCTGTGATGCTTGCATCTCTGATGAAGTCTCACAAGTGTCAGTTTTGTTTTTATAACTAGATGGTTTACACTGAGTTTGTAACTGCAGACAAATAATCAAATAATTTGGAATACAATATTTTTAATTTACAAGGTTGAGATGGCTCTTTTGACAGTACATATCCAAGATAAATTATAATAATTGTAATATTTCTGACACAGTCAAAATTGAGTTGAATCAAGTACAATCAGGGACCTTGTGAATCAGAACTGAATAAGTTGTAGAAATCAGTGACAATACCCAGCCCTAGTGGTCACTGTAAAATGGTAAATGGCCTGTATTTATATAGCGCTTTACTAGTCCCTAAGGACCCCAAAGCGCTTTACATATCCAGTCATCCACCCATTCACGCACACATTCATACACTGGTGATGGCAAGCTACATTGTAGCCACAGCCACCCTGGGGCGCACTGACAGAGGCGAGGCTGCCGGACACTGGCGCCACCGGGCCCTCTGACCACCACCAGTAGGCAACGGGTGAAGTGTCTTGCCCAAGGACACAACGACCGAGACTGTCCATGCCGGGGCTCGAACCGGCAACCTTCCGATTACAAGGCGACCTCCCAACTCTTGAGCCACGACCGCCCCGCCACTGTAGGACTGCTTGGAAAGAAACACAAGGGTACAGGCTGTATTTAAAAAAGGAGAATTTATTTTTTTCTTAAAAAAGAAAAAAAAACAAATTAAAAATACACACAGCCACAGTGGCACTCTTTCTAACTCAACATTTTGATTCATCAAAATCAAAAGAGTCATACAGTAGTGGCAGAGTAGAGTCAACCATACTCTGTTGCTAACAAAATGCCGTTATTAAACTGCATCCATAAACCATACAGGTGCTAAGTAACACACTAATAAAAAATCTAGAATTTAACTCATCAAAACTGGAACATAAACTTCTTGGATCGTCATTATCAAACAACAAGCCATATTGTTTGCCAGACGATGTGATTTAAAATATTTCTGAAGACACAGATATGGTGGACAGGTCCAATTCAGTACCTTAAGTTAGCAGAACAGGTAGCTTATGGCTGTCCATGTATTTATACCTCATAATCAGACAGTGACTCCCCTAAATTCAAATCTCAAAAGAATACAAATAGGTGAGTAACTTTCTATGCCAGAAGAAAATCCTGACAATAGTCTTACCTAAAAGTTGCTAACATATAAACCAAACCAGGTTGACTTCTAACAAGCTCATGAGGATTAACTGTTAACAGCATCATCATTCCTATTTGAGGAAGTACTAAAAAGCTGAAGATGGGTTGCATCATCTCTGACCAATCAACTGGTTCACCTGTTAACTTGAGTGAACAAGACGTTTACTCATTCAGCTCTTCCACAATAATCTTCCCACAAAGCTGGTTCCTGTTCAGCTGGAGTTTGTATGTTGATCTTGGTACACTGGGTTCCTGGTATAACCCTCACTGACTTAGCACACAAAAAGACATGAATAGAGTTGGTGTAGAATAGGATAATGTAACACACATACAAATAGTAAATGGGCTTTAACACCCCTACAGTCTAAAAATAAAAAGCTCCCAACAGCTTGCATCGTGTCTAAACAAGTTATGAAGACTGCCTCTAGCCTAACATGTTTAAATACTAATTAAAATGTACTAAAATCTGCAGCAACATGTCAGGATCAGTCAAAATTCAGACAGAGAAGAGATAGAATGACATACAGGACATCAGAATATCTGCTGTTCCCATTGACAGTGGTGATATCAGAGCCCCAACACTTAAAGATACATTTTGGAATTTATCCATCTCAATAGACTATCCCAGCTTTTTACCAGCAGCTGTTTAAAGAGCCAAGGCAAAGGAGATGTTAAAGATGAAACCAAACTTCATCTGCCATGTTTTTCTCCCAGTGAGGGAAAAAAAATATTCACATTTACTGTAACCTGGTTCAAATTCAGTCATCACTTAAAGCCAATAAAGAAAATCTCATTGGTCATTTAAATATGTCGCTGATTCAGGATGTCAGCTCATACAATTTGTTTAGTTATTTTATTTTACTTTGCTTATGCTATTTGTATATGTACAGCACTTTGTGAACCCTGGTTTTATGTTAAAGTGCTTTATAAATAAAGCTGGTATGGTATGGTATGGTATGGTATGCATTAAGGAACAGGAAAAATACATTTCACCTAAAGGCTACTGGATGTTTTGGGTTATTGAAAAGCTGTTTTTAAAAAGGATGTAAATAAGACACCTGTCCTAGTTTCATAACGGTCAGAAACTGCACTTCTAAAGATCCATTGTGGTATCCTGCTCCAATATCTGGAAGCAGCACTCTATCACTAAACACATGAACGATGCCAAAGCTGAGGCTGCCAGGCTGCTCTTCTTGCCAAAAGAGTCTTATTCCTCCACACACGTGCTCAGATATTAAGTGTACTACAGATCTGAATCCACTCTGTATAGCAACGTTCTTGTGCCTTGTTGGCATTCATGCTGAGGTTATTACCATGCCGTGGATTATTGACACCAGACAACAACTCTGCTCTGCTGTCAGCACTGCTTTCCACCAGCTGCCTGGATGACTGACCAGCTCTTTGGCTGCCTTTAATCATGATCTAACTACCAATGATGCTGTGTTAAAATCCACATTGGCTACCTTCCTCATCATTGACTTTAGTTTTATGAAAATTTTGTTTTATGAAAATGGTAAAAAAGTATTTAACATGATTCATATACAGAGCATTCTCATTCCCAACGCGTGACATACCGACGTAGGGCTGTGTGATATGACCAAAATCTCATATCCTGATATCGTCCGATAACGATATAAATCACAAAAATGTAACATTTTCTGTCAATTCTGTGAATCTCGGGCAACTCGACTTGCGTGACGTTTTTCCAGCTGGGCATCCTTTACCTGGAGTCGAGTGTTTTAACCGATGCATGAAACTATACATTTTTAGACATAAGTTGTAACAGCTACCATTTTCTTTCAAAAGTTTGAGTCAAAGGTTTATTTATTTAGCACCTGACGGCTCTTTTTTGCTTCTCATCTGTAAACTCTCTGCATACTCTTTCACGTGATTCAGCGAGGTCTATCGCGATAGCTTAATTTCTCTATCGAGTAAAAGTTATATCGCGATACATATCGTTATCGTTCTATCGCCCAGCTCTATGTTCAGTATAAATAAAAATAGAATGATTTACTTTTTTTTTTTTTAAAACCTACAACAAGCAGATGTTGACAGAAAAAAGAAAAGAAAGAAAACAAGACGAGTTGGCTTGTGCAGTCATGTCTATGTCCTGCAGGATGCTAAGTCTGGTCTGATCTGGTCTACTGGCACGTGTTAGGGTTCTCAGCATACAAACACACTGGATGAATGAATGACTGGTGGGATAACTAGTGAGTAATACAGCTGTATTAGAGGGATCACCTCACTAAGTCTAAATCGGATTTAATCTGACAAGTATCTGCCTGCGAGTCCATCCGACTGACAAACTGGTCAGTGGCTACAGACACTGACCTGTAAAAAGAGTTAGGAAAATGGACAAATATATTGGCTCTCTTCACTATTATGACCAACTCTTCATGTGGTGGTGTCGGTGGTAATGGGTGAGGTTAGGCTTTTACTTTTACCAATATATCAGCAATTGTCTGGCGGAAAATTTTAAACACACTGCCCAACCCAACTGGGAAAACTGTTCCTATGATTCATGTCAGTGAGGTGGGACGTAAACCTGATATAATCTGACGTAAAGCTTCCTTTATTTATATTATATTATATAAAGTCCACCCTATTTTTTTGACTACCATCTACTTAAAAAGGCTGGGTAGGTTTGAAATATTATGACAGTCATACAGTCCTGCCAATGGGGAAAATGGAAAATAATTTTATTTTTCATTTATTAAAGCTAAAATTACATTTATGGTTTTCAAACTGGCAAAAATTGGTTCAGACAAAACTGTGCAAGAACCAAGTCTGCTTATGTATATATTCACTCCTTTAACATCCATCCATGAAACAAGGAAAACTGTTAATATTCAATTATATATAAATCAGATTTTTAATATTCAGTCACAGCTCTTTACACCGCCCTATAAGCAGCCATTCTGATCCAAGACAAGTCTGCTAAGAACCATTTCTAATTAGGTAGGACATGTGGTTCTCTGGGGCCACTTTGAAGGAAAATTATTTACATTTGTCGTTTCTAGATTAACTTATAACATTATAATAACCCTATTCATTCATTTATAACATTTTGGTGCACTACCCACATTTTTTATGACATGTAAACAAAGATCAGGTGTAAGAGTAGTGAGTAATGACAAACAGCGGGAAATTTAATGGGATATGTGCACAGACAGAGTGTTATCAATTAGTCACATTTATCAGGAATTTTTAAAGCGCTTTGAGGAAAGTAGAAAACATGACTGACTGACATATCCTCTTGCTACAAATCAATCTGTCTGACTGTCTGGAGCTCTTGAAGCCATACCGTTCCTAAACTGAAGTCCCAGGACCTCCAGGGTTAAGAGAGAAGCAGCTGGGTCGAGTCTGACCTTCCCATGATGGCTACTACCTAAATAAACACTTCATTATTTTCTCTCAGAGCCCTTCAGATATTCATCTCACCAGCTGCGTTCATGTCAATTAGCTCATCCTTCCTCTGCAGTAGTTAGCGGCACCAGGAGTCCACGGCATAGCGTGCAAGCATAGAGTTAGTCTCTCAGTCTGACTGAGACACTATAACCTGACCAAATGTAAAAGGTCAGTGCTCCCTGTCTGCTTGAAGTCTAGGGTGTCAGACGAATCAACTAAGTAGAAAAACCAGCAAACACTCACAAACATTAGTAAACTGACCACAGTCAGGTAGATGACGTTAAACATTGGCCATAAAAATACTGCATGTGTACTTGAGAGCTTTGGTGATTGTGGCTAGCAGAGCTAAAATCAGCAACCCTCATTTCTTGCAGGCTAGATCCATATACATGTGCAGAATATGGTTAGACATGTTTATGTCAGTTTATTCTGACATAGTGGGCAATCATTGCCTCTTTTTGTTACATATGAAATATGTCCCTCACACTCACAGATCTCAGACAGAAAGTGATAAAGGCATTGCCGTCCTGACTACTATGGGAGATGTTGAAACATCTTTGAGTCAATAGGCAACTGCTATTATAGATTTAAAAAAAAAAAATTGTTTAACAGGTGCAAATCCACACTAATAATGTTCAGGACTATGTCTGACCTGGTGTGCTCTTTCTGCCAGACTATGAGCTTCTCACAGTCAAGTTTCAGAGACGTTAGAGGTAATTAAACATGGGCTGCAAGTTCAAAGTGTATAAATACACATGAAGTGATTAGAAACCACCTCAGAAAGAACTTCTTCTTCTAGCTGCCCCTCTGTTGGTCTTCCTTGGTCTCTTGTGTTCTGGGGGCCTCTGGATGTCTGGAGTTTTGATCTCCTCCACACCTGCTTCATGCCCTGGAGGACGGGGCTGTGCCCCCCCCCCACCACACCCTCTAGCAGATTATTACATGAAGGAACCTTTTAAAAAACAAAAAACAAGCGTGTCCATGCTCACAGGTGTACACACGGGTGATCACACCCACAAACTACACCCTTTTTGGCTCCTACCTCAAAGCACACTGTGTTCTGTTGATCTTATGTGCTGCACAATAATGTTTAACATTTAGTATTTACTGTCATATTCCCATATATCATTGTGATGTTGTTTATTCTATTACTCTTGTTCTCTTCTGCTTGTTTTCTTTTTTCTTTCTCAGCAGGTGATCCAGGTGATTGATATATGCATTTTTTTTTCTCTGCCCGTTCTGTTGGTTTTTGTCTTTTGCCCTTCTCCCCTGTCCCTCTTCTCAGCTGTTTCTCTTTCCCTCTTTCTTTCTCCCCTTCTTTCCCCCAGTCAAGTCTGTCCCGTATTCAGTAAGTGAAAATAAAATAAACAATAAAAGGTGAATCAAATGGACCATTACGGCAAGGCTGGGATGGTCAGTTTGGTAAAGTAAATCCGTTGGGCATCTTTCTTTGCCTTTAGACAACAATTCTGATGGCAAAAGAGCCAAACGGGACAGGCCAAAAAAAAAAGGAAAAAGAAAAAAAAGAAAGAGCTTCTTCAAGCAGTTAAGATTACCTTCATTAATGTGAAGAAACAGCCCAAAGACAAGTCTGAGGTGGGAAAGAATAGAATATGGAAATGATCGTGGCTCAAGAGTTGGGAGTTCGCCTTGTAATCGGAAGGTTGCCGGTTCGAGCCCCGGCTTGGACAGTCTCGGTTGTTGTATCCTTGGGCAAGACACTTCACCCGTTGCCTACTGGTGGTGGTCAGAGGGCCCGGTGGCGCCAGTGTCTGGCAGCCTCGCATCTGTCAGTGCGCCCCAGGGTGGCTGTGGCTACAATGTAGCTTGCCATCACCAGTGTGTGAATGTGTGCGTGAATGGGTGGATGACTGGATGTGTGAAGCGCTTTGGGGTCCTTAGGGACTAGTAAAGCGCTGTACAAATACAGGCCATTTACCATATGGAAAAAAGAGAAAAGAAAAGCAATAAAACACAAACAAAGAGAGCAGAATTGACAGAAATGTTATAGCTGAAAGAGAACAAAACAAAAAACCTGAGGTAAGAACAATATAACAACCAGTAGTTAAGGTCACTAGTAGTTCCAGTTTTGAAGTGCATAAATACCCCCATCTCTCTCAGGAGTCACTGCACCTAGTGCTCCGATTACCACTGGGACCACTGTTACCTTCATCCTCCACATCTTCTCGAGCTCTTCTCTGAGCCTTTGGTACTTCTCCAGCTTCTCGTGTTCCATCTTCCTGATGTTGCTGTCATACAGAACCGCTATATCTATCACTATGGCCGTTTGTCTACCACCACTATGTCCGGTTAGTTTGCCACCACCATTTTGTCTGTCTGCATCTGGAAGTCCCACAGGATCTCAGCTCAGTCATTCTCCACCACCCTTGGGGGCATCTCCCGTTTTGACCTCGGAACTTCCAGGTTATACTCGGCACAGATGTTCCTATACACCATAGGTGTCAAACTCTGGCCCGCGGGCCAAATTTGGCCCGCAGCCTAATTACATTTGGCCCGCGAAGCCATACCAAATTACTATTAGAGCTGGCCTACTGGTATTATACAGCTAATATATATATATTGTTTAGTATTAAGCTATGCTTGTTCCAAATTCAGTTTTCCAGCTAAACTTGTTTGAGTCCATAAGAAAAGATTCATTTTTATATCTGGAGGAAGTTTTTTTTAAAATAAATATTAATGTTAGCCCGCGACTTTGTTCCAGTTTTGAATTTTGGCCCACTGTGTATTTGAGTTTGACACCCCTGCTATACACTATGCCGCCCACTTTGTTATGGCGTTCCATGTATGCCTTGCCTGCTAGCATCTTGCACCATGCTGTTATGTGCTGGATTGTCTCAGGGGCATCTTTACACAGCCTGCACCTGGGGTCTTGCCTGGTGTGATAGACCCCAGCCTCTGTGGGTCTTGTGCTCAGAGCTTGTTCCTGTGCTGCCATGATTAGTGTCTCTGTGCTGTCTTTCAGTCCAGCTTTGTCCAGCCACTGGTAGGATTTCTGGATATCAGCCACCTCCTCTATCTGCCGGTGGTACATACTGTGCAGGGGCCTGTCCTTCCATGATGGTTCCTCGCCATCCTTCTCTTTCTTGGGTTTCTGCTGCCTGAGGTATTCACTGAGCACGCTGTCAGTTGGGGCCATCTTCGTGATGTATTCGTGGATGTTCGTCGTCTCATCCTGGACTGTGGTGCTGACACTCACCAGTCCCCGGCCTCCTTCCATCCGCTTAGCGTACAGCCTCAGGGTGCTGGACTTGGGGTGAAACAAGGAGCTTCCTTGTCTTGATGTCAGTGGCTTCTATCTCCTCCTTTGGCCAACTTATTATACCAGCTGGGTACCTGATCACGGGCAGGGTGTAGGTGTTGATAGCCTGTGTACACACGTGTACACACGTATATACATATACATGTATACACACGTATATACATATACATGTATACACACGTATATACATATACATGTATACACACGTATATACATATACATGTATACACACGTATATACATATACATGTATACACACGTATATACATATACATGTATACACACGTATATACATATACATGTATACACACGTATATACATATACATGTATACACACGTATATACATATACATGTATACACACGTATATACATATACATGTATACACACGTATATATGGCTGGGAGATATATATATGTATAGTGAATAACCAAACAGCAATCACTCCTCAAACCCTTTCACATTAGACTGATTTTTACAAGAACTAAAACTGCAGAGTCATGTGACACACAAACATTGTTTCTGCAAGAGGAAACTACGGTTATGAGGTACAGGTTAGGCAAGCCACTTTTAGAGTGAGTGAGTGAGTGAGTGTGTGTGTGTGTAGCATTATCCTAATACATATTTCTGCTGCCTTAGTCCCATGCAATCTATGCGAGTTAATTGCAAAACAGGTAATAATACTAGAACGCAAGGTAGTGGTCATTCGACTTCATATACTACTGGGAAGCTTAATCTATAGTAATACTGTTTTTTTGGAGATATGAACTTTTATATTTATAATCCAAATATGCGAGAATAATTAGTATCTACAGATATATATTTTTTTATATCAGTGGATGGAAGCAGAAAAAAACATCACTTTCCTTCACATTGAAACTCTCCATGCAGGCAATTTAATGAAGGATTTATTGGTCTTTTGATGTGAAAATACTGACTGTAAGGGAAAAAAACTCTTATTAGCGTGCGTGCATGTATACCTGTTTGCTTCACAAGTAAAACCAGTGTGAAGCACTGTGAAAAGTTAAAAATAAAGAACCTAATGAAAAACTGCGAAACATTACCTGACACGGACATGCTTGTGTGTGGACACATGCCCTTTGCCCCGACACCGCCACAAACAAAACCTCATTCTACAGGAAAAGAATTATCTAGGTCCTACATTTATTACATTAAAATTCAACTGACTGTATTAATCACACATATAGAGAGCAAATACAACCTTTTCATGAGCCATAAGAAAAAAAAACTTCCCTGGTAATAATAAAAACTCAAGTGATAAACCAATAATCTCAAATCATTACTCCCCTGTTTCAATACATTCAGCAGCATGTGTGCATGGTAAGATCCTACAGATCAGTGTGAGTCTGCATGTGCGTTTATTCCTGAACAGAGGAAAGGATGACGCTGCCAGTGTCGTTATAAATAGCCTGTGCTGCCTTTACACACACACACACACACAGACATACAGAGGGTATTTCAAAGTCCCTGCATACCACAGTGCTGGGTAATCCCGTGGCTGTCTCAGCCTGTTTAACCTGTTCAGCAGAGAAACTACAGATGCAACAACGCACAGATTTTATATGCCCAATTTACATTCAGACCTGTGCCTTTTAACAAAACAACAGTTTGGCTCCCCTGAAAGGGATTAAGTCTAATCGTAGACTGGAATGTGGGCTGCATTCAATGAATATCTGCTTTGAATTTTGGTTAGCCCTGGACTAAGTTTAGCCCCTGGTCTGAAAAATGAGTCCTACAACTATTTTTATCTCATTCTCTGCATTTAACAGATTCTTGGCTTTACTGTCCACTTTCTAATGACAGAAATTACTTAAATAATTCAGAAGAAAGACACATTATTTATTTAAATAAATAAATAAATAAATACATCCCATTTATAAGAAAACCTGGCAGATACACTAAATTTTCATTTTATCTTTTTGGTTTAGAACCAAGAGCACTCTTAATGGCTAAGAGTGCAACAATTTAGATTTTCAGTCCATGTATTGCCTGATCAAACTTAAAATAAGTGAGAATAAATTATCACTTCCACATGAGTATTATGGTATGAAATGATGGTCCCACACTATGAGATGGGAGAAGTTTGTATTGTGATTTCAACCTCTGTTTCAGTTATTGGCAGTTATACATGTCCAGGTCCAAAGTCTCCTTCAGTTCCCAAAAATCGAACACGGGGACCATACTGACAGTTAAACAGTCCAAACTCTTTCAGCTCCAATAAAATGATTAGTGTGGCTGTTACAATAAACTTTAACACCAAGTCATCCATGAAAGAGAGAATTCACAAAGTTTAGCCGAGTTAGGAATCCACTGGAAGTTAGTCAGAAGTATTTATTTAAAAAAACAGAACGAAAGAAAAAAAATAAAATGTACAGCTGTTTTATAAGTGCAGATATAAATGAAAACTAACATCTAAATAGCAGCAACATTTGGAGGGCTCCTAAGTTGGGCCAGTTGACATTTAATAATGTACTGCCTGGCTACAGATTTAGTAAATCGTTCTTGGTGAAAATCTTGCTTTTTAGGGTCCCTGATGGGCAGAGATAAATGCCATCATTTGATAGAAAGACAAGTCTGAGTTGATGCATCCATAATGCCAGGTTAGTCATTAATATGTTGCTGCAAAATTTGGATTTGTAACTACAAAAAGGTCCCAACTCAGTAGAGATGCACCGATCAACTCCCCAATCAGGAACTTGGCCAGCGTTTTCTGCCCTGACTGAGAAAAGGCTAGTTCATGTATGCACAACACATGCACACAGCAATGCAGACAAATCATCATATGCACATGCACAACCACACACTATGTCAAAACCATCTAACCTCCTCACTGCAAGTGAAGACACAGTTCGCCAAAGTAAAACACAAGAGTGAAAAAGCTCATAACAACAATCCCACTGAGACAAAGAACCTAACAAAGGAAAAGTGGTTAAAGCTACAACTATCCAGATCTTAGAGCCAGACACAAGCCAGCAGCCTCAGCGTGAGCAAAAGATCAAAGCAATTACGAGACAAATTACGGAGATGAGTGGGAAAAGAGAGAAGGGTCAATGCCCTGTTATCTGGTGAAGTTATAAAAATACTAGGAAATGATGCAAGTACCTGACATTTGGTTTGTTATATAAATCTGCTGAACTTGACATTGTTTGCCTACATAAAATATGACAGGTAAAGGTAGGTGTACAGCACCTCATTTTCATTCAATTATTTGTAACTCTTTCCAGTGACGGCAAACTTTATTTTCAATTTTCCAATGAGAGAAGATCTTGTAATGTACTGCAGTTTGGGGGAAAATTCTTAAATTTAACAATTTATTTTATTATGAAAGTAAAACGTTGCATTGAAGCAGAGTGGGTATATGCTATCAGTTAAAATTGAAGAAAATTCCAACTGGTGCATCTTTAAATCCTGATCCTTTTCAATTATGTAATTTTAGATAGCAGGTTAAGTCAACTACTTTAAATTTAAAAACATATGTGTGAAGATTTTCTCCAAAGTCGTTCAGTCACATCAGTCCACAGAACAAAGAGTTATCAATTAAGTGGTTTTAAAGCCGTATTTAATTTGCTGAAAACTTCCTTTTTTAAAAATTAAAAGCTGGGCAATATCAGCAAAATGCACACATTTGTTAAGTAAGCTACCCTACCTCAACTACACACTCACTAATCCTGCTTAGTGCCCCAATCGCTTAAAAGTTTATTATGAACCAGAAAAAGCCCCGACTAGTCACAGCATCAGCTGTTCTTATGGAGGTTCCTAACAGAAGTGACGAGGAAGCAATAAGAAGAGCTGGTTGAACTCTCTAAACTGTGGGCAGAAATACATTTTCCCAAGGGCTCACGTGAGAAAAAGAAGAGAAAACTGAGCATATCTGAGTTCAGTTTATTGGTGTGGCCCTCCACAAGGGTCAGTTTCTCATGTGGCCACCTTGGAAAAAATCAATTTCCCACCCCTGCTCTAAACACTAAAAACATGTGCTACAGCACTTCCTTTATAACTAAAGAGACAATGCCTCCCCACAATTCATAGTGACACAAACTAATCCATCAGCATAACTGACACAGATAGTGACACAGATTATTGTCACAGATTATACTGTTGTTAACATTGCTTTTTCATTTCATCCCACAACCTGCTCATATATTTCAAACTTTGAACAGCAGCCTGTTAAATCCACAGCAACACTATCATTATTAATACAGCTGTATTAAAATCTGCTACCTGGATTCATGAAGGTAAAAATGATTTATAAATATTCAAGTCAGAATTATAAGGCATATTAAATTATCCCAAGTTGATGTAAGGGTTACCATGATTCAGTTTGGAATAAGTTGGATCTCCTGCAACATTTTAAGCTCTTAGGTAATAACCTTATTTACACAGTAAAAGAAAGGTTGTGAGCTAATTGGGCTCATTCATGGAAAATATAAGTAAACAAGATGAGCAGCTAACATTGCAAAATTCCTCTTTATAGGGCTTTTATTCCTGTCTATTTAAAGATGCAAACCAATGAGGTGATATTTCTCACTGGTGGTTCTCTTTATTTGGCCAACCCATAAGAAGACATGGAGTAAATTTAAGTTAGTCCAGACGCTTTTCTTTGCAAGCTCCTTTGACTACGATGACCTGGATGACTGAGAACCTTCACAGACACATGGAGTAAAGTAACTATCTACTGTAGTTTCAGGCCCACATAAAAACCAAAGTAAAGCAATTTAAGTAAAGTAATTTTCAGTGCTGTTGCCGCTTACCTTGCCAGTCTTGTGGTCAAACCACACCAGAGCGTGATTCCTGGACAGCACCTTGCAGTCGAAGGTGGCGTTGTTCTGGGCTGGCCGGCACCGAGCCACCGACCTGCCGATCTTGACGGGCTCATCCAGGTACACATGCCGCTCCTGGAATGGGTGCGAGTTGGGTCGGCAGGCGAATATTGCCAGCGCTGAAGGCATTGATTTTGGCTTGAGAGTATTACTCCAACCAGTGACGAGGGGCAAGTTTTCTTGATCCAGAGTGGCAGGTTTTTCTGGTGGAGTCCCTCCTCCAAAAAAAAATAGGAATAATCTACGATATCTGCGGCCTATCTGTAGGCTGAAATGTTAGTCCTCTAATCTTCTAGGCACTAACTAGTAAACATGGTCCTCTCTTGTGTGTGAGAAATAAAAAACAAACCAACAGGTATAAAAAAAGACAGGACATTCCCCTCACTGACTGCCCACCGAAGCTACATAACGACGCTTATATGTGACAGCAGGCACTATGTACAGACCAAGCTGCCATGTGTCAAGACATACATGAGTGAGTATAGCACTGACAGCCCCTCACGTCCATCAAACTCCTTCTGTGCTGACTAAACTGTCTGTTTAACGTATATCAAGAGCAGTAGGTCCAATTATTGCGCGCTTCTGAGCTGTGTTGTCTTCTCTTGCAGCAAGCTAACAGCAGGCACACACCCCAGCGTTCATCACCCTATACACACATACACACAACACACACGCGTCTGTCATTTACTAAAGTGTCATCTATAAGTGTAGTTGACATGTATGGGTCTTCATAATCTGAGTGACCTTGTTGCCCTGATGCAGGGAACCTTAGCTACCTTCCTATCTCCCTACCTTCACCACTCCCTCCACCAGAGAACACCTAGCGAGCCCGAACGCCAAAACACCCCTGAGTTATAAAACTAAAGCAGCTCAATGCCCACTCTTCGTCTGAATTAGTCAGCGGAGACGTTTCAAAACCATCCACCGGGATGAACAGGGGAGGATTATCTGGTCGTCTTGTGCAACTAAAATGCTAATTGGCTAACTCGCTGGTGGACAGGCGAAGCGCTAACTCTCTTTTGGCGTTGTACTAGAAAGCTAGGTTAAGCTAGGCTAGGCTAATGAGTACTGACAAAGTTATCTTCCAGGTCCACAAATTTTTTCTCCCCATCTTTTTCAACCAGTCCGCTTACCGAATGGATACGGTATACCATCCCTGTCACCTGGAGTAAATAAAAGCAACACGCTAGCGCTTCTTTTTGCTAATATAGAGCTCTGCAGGCGAGCGTTAGCATTGAAGGGAGCTACCTAGCAGCTAGCCGGCTAACTGACAGTCAAAGCAGAAACCGACGCGGAAAAATCCGGGGAGTTTCTTGACTGCGGGTCCTCACGCATCACACACCAGTCCGATTATTTTCTGGGGAAAGCCCCAGTAAGAAACACAAGTTATGCCGCTGTCGTCTGTTGCAGTGTACCTCGTGGTTGCCGCTATAAGTTTTATATTAATGCCGTCGCCTTCCAACAGTTTTGTGGAAGGAATCTAGAAGAAGTTGTCCTCCTCCGCAAGTCCCAGCCGCCATACTGTAACTAGAGAGCAGACAGCGGTGGTGCGTTCACTGAACGATAGACAGCCGGAGGGATGCGTTCACTGACCAGCTGACATGAGCACCACCCACCGCTGAGCTAAGTCAGACTCGGAAAAAGTAATGAGCTTAAAAGATAAATACATAGATACAAACAGAATTATGAATTATTAAAAATATATAACGTGATTAACACTGACGATAAAAATGTAAGCACTTTTTTAAATGTAAAAAAAAGTAGATACGAGTAACGTGTTACAAAGTTGGTATTAAAGCACAACATATTTCACATACAAACACCTCTTCAAATAATAATGACAAAGAAAATTACTTTATACCAAAATCCTATAATCTGTTTACATCCTCTTTGCAAGAGTTCACATAATAATCTAAACGTATTGCACAAAGATTGCAGGACTAGAAACCACCCAGACAGTGAAAATACCTCAGATTAACGCACAAATACAAATATGGCTAACTCCCTCAGAGCTCAAAGGGACGTGTGAGGAAATTCTACTATAGACCCAAATCTATTTCTACTTAGTTTATATACAGAAGAACACAAATATATAAGCTAACATAAAAGCTAGAAGCACTGTTTTGGTGAAATAAAACCCTCATAAACCAAACGTTAAACACAAGATAAAACAAATGATGTCAAATCTTCCATGAAACGGTATCATGAAAGTCAAAAGGGCTGAATTTTGTTTAGAATATGGATCTATGAGAAAAGATGCTTTTTTGTAAACCACACAATTTCTCTGTTATGTTGTTTTGTTTTTATCCTTTGCTATGGTTTAAAGGTTAAGGTTAAGGTTCTTTATTTGTCACATGCATAGTTATACAAGTATAACACACAGTGAAATGTAGCCTGAGAAAAACATTATATATATATATATATATATATATATATATATATATATATATATATATATATATATATATATATATATACCGTGCAGGGGCCTGTCCTTCCATGATGGTTCCTCGTCTCCCTCCTCTTTCTTGGGTTTCTGCTGCCTGAGGTATTCACTGAGCACTCGGTCAGTTGGGGCCATCTTCCCAATGTATTCTTGGATGTTCGTTGTCTCATCCTGGACTGTGGTGCTGACACTCACCAGTCCCCGGCCCCCTTCCTTCCGCTTAGCGTACAGCCTCAGGGTGCTGGATTTGGGGTGAAACCCTCCATGCATGGTAAGGAGCTTTCTTGTCTTTATGTCAGTGGCTTCTATCTCCTCCTTTGGCCAGCCTATTACCCCAGCAGGGTACCTGATCACGGGCAGGGCGTACGTGTTGATGGCCCGGATCTTGTTCTTACCATTCAGCTGACTCCTCAGGACTTGCCTGACCCTCTGCAGGTACTTGGTGGTTGCAGCTTTTCTTGCGGCCTCTTCATGGTTCCCATTTGCCTGCGGGATCCCCAGGTACTTGTAACTGTCCTCTATGTCTGCAATGTTGCCTTCTGGTAGTTCAATCCCCTCAGTTCTGACTACCTTCCCTCTCTTTGTTACCATCCGACTACACTTCTCCAGTCCGAACGACATTCCAATGTCATTGCTGTATATATATATATATATATATATATATATATATATATATATATATATGTGTGTGTGTGTGTGTGTGTGTGTGTGTGTGTGTGTGTGTAGTATATACATTGGGTGAATGTGCAGTAGTAGCAGCAAGCAGGTGAATTCTGTACATTAATATGAATAGACATCTGACTATTTTACAGGATAGACAATATAAACATATTTAAAATTAAAGGAATTGAAACAGGTTTCCCTGTTTTACTGGAGTGGGTTTTTTTCTTTCAAGAACATGGACTCATTTGTGTTAAATATGAAAAATGGATTATTGTTCAGTCTTTTTTTCAGAACCTTTCTTCTTGTTTTTTGTTTTTTTCATTGTCCATTACACAGGCCTGAATATATTAATTGCTTAAGAAATATGGAAGTCCTAATAAATGGTATAATCTAGAAAGAAAAAACAGAACAGATTTGTATCTACTTTACTTAAAAAAATCACCTGGTTTCTTTTCAAGTACCTTTTTGATTCTCATCACCTGCAGTTTATTAATCAGAGCAGTATATTTGAGTTTGCATCAGACGGACATCATCCCAGCAATGCAGCTTAGGGAAAGGACAGCAGGTTGGGGGTGGTTTTAGAGGAGATCATATTCTGCTTCTGGCCCCAGAAATGTCCCTGTGGTGCTCTGGTGAACAGACAGCTGAGAACAAATCGATGGTGGATGAGACTGTAAAGCAGATAAAAAAATAAAGCAAAGCTTTGCTGTTTTTTCTTAGATTCAGCCATAATTTATAGGACATGTGACTAAAGTATTCATAATTACTCTCCATAAGTGTTTGGAATTTTCTGCATCAATTTTTTTATTGGCTGTAAGGAAATATAAAAATTATATAATTGTTGCTTCTAGCAGCTGAACTGTGACCAGGCTTCAGTCTACACACTTCACTGAGAAAAGAAGGGCTAAAAGTTTAGTTGAACAGTTTGAACACTAACTTTTAAGAATGGGGATGTTGTTGTTTCATCAGCTTTTGGGGAAAAACACTTTTCTTGAAAGAGACAGACAGGTTTGGTGCTGTTCTCATTCATATTAAGTTAGTCAAGAGGTCGCAGGCATTTTTTTTATATTCCTTAAAATGAAGGAACTTTTTTTCTGTATTGAAACTTTTTCTCAGAGTTTATTGAGTTGTTGCCAGTTTCCTAACTAATCTGAAGCCATTGTTGCTAGTCCTTCTTGTTTTCAATCAGCCTCAATAATACAGCAGAGCTGTTACGAAACATGCAGAGACTTTCCAACATGATCAGAAACATATCTGAACCATTAAAAGTGCCTCGTGCACATTAAAGCAAATGACTTCCTCAAAACAAGAAACCCAAAAAGCAGCCTGATGTCAGACAGAGTTATCAACTCCTTACACTCTGAAAGTGAGAAATATTCAGTGCATTCCACATTTTTTCCAGTTTCACCTACTTCCAAAGTGTATGGAGAAGAACAAGGGGCTAAAGAGGTTGAAGATGTAAAGCATTGCAGCCTGTGGCTTTTAGTGTCAGGAATAACACTGTATAACACTCCAGTTAATGCATCCCTTCTCCAGTGATCAAATAAAACCTACACCCATCCATTCACACAGACTGAATATATAAATATTTGCTTGTTTTTTGTTTGTTTCTTTTTTGTGGTAAAAATGTTTTGTTATCTGTAAGTAATTCCTCTTTTCCTCTAAATGTCCAAGACTGGGTAGGTTTGATAAGATCAGAATATTTAAATTCTTGCATGGCTGTTTAGCTTAGTTTTCCCTCATATTACTAAAAATCAATCTTCACAACAAAATCCCAGCAAGAAAAAAGTATGTTGAGCTATGTAAGCCAGTCAATTTCTTCATCACAAGAAAAGGGCATAAGACCTTGTACTGTTGCTTGAGATCTCAGTAGGTCTAAGAGGGCAGAGGATTGAAACAGGATTCACTTTGGGATCAGACTGATCATTAGGCTGTTCCAAATATACCAGAGTGAAGGACGAGATAAGAACTGAGTGACTGACAGACTCCTGCGATGTAAACATCAGACCTTATAGGACAGTGATATTAAAGTCATTTTAAACTGTGGGCCACAAACATACAGCCCATTTTGATGTGAAGTGAGCTGGACCAGTGAAACAGTATTTCTTAGTTTTTCTGTATGATAAAGAAAAGCTGCAGTCATAGATCAAATAAATGTGTCACTATGACTGTTTGGGCTTAAACTGTAAGAAATAAATGTGTAAAATTACAGAAAAGGTTCTGGTAGATCATTTCCCAGACTGTGCTGTAAAACAGAAAGGTTCTGTTCTTTACGGAAAGATCATAATTTCTATAGCTGATAGTAAAAAAAAACAGGACCTTTTCTGTTATTTAATTTTGTCTGTTACTTAATTACAGATAGTATGGCAAGTTTATTTATATAGCACAATTCAACAGCAAGGTAATTCAAAGTGCTTTACAGAGACATTAAAAAACAAAAACAAATAAAAAAGCATGATTTAAAATGGAAAAAAAGAAAGGAACAGTAGATAAAATCAGTAGTTAAAATGTAAGTTTTGAAATATAATTTGAAGTATAATTAAGTCCAGATCCCAAATTGGATTTGGATTATAATTAAGTAACAAATACTATACATATACTATAAACTAATAGATTTTGCACAAATACAGCAAATACTTTGGTGCAATACGAATGGCCATGGGAGAAGTTTATCAGCAAGAGGAACAGTTAAATTTATTAAAATACAGCGCAGTCCAAAATGTATGCCTTACTTAACATTTTCCAAAGCCGTCCATTGGGCCAGAAACTGTAGCGGCCCAATTCTGGCTTCTCTGCCTTATATTTGATACCCTTGTTATAGGTTTTCATTTTGAAGTTTTGGAGTTTTCCTGTAAAGTGTTCCTGGTGCAGGTTTTTTTTTGTGGGATAGACCCCATCGTGGTCCCTGCGTTGCCTAGCCCTCCTGCAGAGAGAGCAGAGCACCAGCTGTCACTGTGCTAACAGTCTGACTATTATATGAGATTTAACAGCATCTTACTGTGTTTAGCTTCTTAGCCCAGTTTGACATCACTATGTCCATTTAACAGAGGCTGTTTGTGGGATACAAAGCCTTAGAAGCTGAACTCCATTACATCTTAGTTTAATTACAACACTCTTTAGTGATCTGATAAATGTTGGGGTTTGTGTGCTCCCAGACCTCATTCATTGCATTTCAAATCAAATCACTTTTTATTGTCACATCACATGTGCAGGCACACTGGCACAGCACATGCGAGTGAAATTCTTGTGTGCGAGCCCCACAAGCAACAGAGATGTGCAAACACAACAACACAAACGAGCAAAATACAAGAATGGCCAACCTGAAACTAATAAATATATGTACAATATATAATAGTGTATGCATTTCTGGATGTGTATACTAAATATTTTCCTACGTGTGTGTGTGTGTGTGTGTGTGTGTGTGTGTGTGTGTTTGTGCCCTCTGTTTGCAGTTTGGTTCATCCATCTGCTTGCTCAGTGATAGAGCTATTAAAGGATTTAGATAAAGCTGATTTACTGCCTTCAGAGTCAGGCTGTAATTGAAGACGTGATTCATTCAGTGATGGGAGTTATACTTAGCAATGTGGATGTGTGTGGGGGGGAGGTGGTGGAGTGGGGGAGTTCAGATCACAAAGAATGAACTGTAGCCAGCGCTGCCAGCAGCAGGTGTCACTAAGGAATATATTATCGTATATAGTAATATGAAAATGATCTTAATCATCAACATGTCTATCTACAGGTGGTCTGTAGTGGTACAACTGAATCATTTGACCACCTACTCAATTCATCAATGGGCTTTGATCAGTGGTTGTTGATCAATGGTCATAGAAACTTGCATATTAATGCTCAAGGAACTGGCCTCACAGTCCATTGTTCATTGAATGAGCTAGTTTCAGTCATTGTCCAAATGTACTGTTTAGGTTGGGGAAACCTGCAGTCAGCTGAGACTGAAGAAGTCACTTGGATGAGTGATGAAACATTTCTCCACTGAAAACGCTACGCGCAGATGAACAGAATCAACCTTTTGGGATTTACTTACCTGGATGACTAAGCATGCATCAAGACATTTTTCAGTGTTTTTATTACTGCTAATTTCTGCAATTATGTCATTCACCAAAAACAATTCCTTTACATTCATAGCAGACAAAAAACACTTCTTCAGAGCCATGGTATAGAGGACCTGCTTTGTATGTTTTGTCTCAGTGTAAGGAGTATAAATATATAACCCCAATTTACCACTTCACTGCCTCCATCTCTTCCTGTTTGCAGTGTCCTTCTCTGTCACACCAACCCCTGCATGTGCCTACTCCCATGAACCTTCTCTGTGCTGTTCCTCTTTTCCTCCTGCCTGGAAGCTCCTTCTTCAAAATCCTTTGCATAGTATATCCAACATCTGCCCTCCGCTCATGCTCAAACCATCTCAGCCTGAGGTGTTCCTTTAATCTCGTCAATTCTAATGTCAAATGGAAAAGAAATAAAGTTTTTCCTTTATTCCTCAGGCATCCTCTCACTCTCCAAGAATGTGTTAACCAGTCTGGTTAAAAAGTCCCCTGTTCTCTCTCCTAGACATCACCATTCCTTTACAGGTATGTCACTGGACCAACTGCCTTTTCACTCTTAATTTTCTTCATCGCTCCCTTCATTTCCTCCTTACCGGTCCTATGCACTTCCTGATTATCTTTCTCTCTATCTGTCCTCCTCTCTCACTTATTTTCTTCAGTCATCTGCCTCTTGCTAAAATTGTTTATTTCAGCCCAATATGTGCAAAACATACAAAGTTAATTTGCACAAAAACAACAATCAAACAAAAGAACTTTTTGGATTTTACCCAAGGTTCCTGCCAATGTACATCTTACAGCTTATTTAGAAAAAAAATACACCAAACAAACAAAGACGTTTAGCTTTTTTTTTATTATTGCATTTTAATATATGGTGCAGATGTTCCCCTTAATCAATTGCATATACTGTCATAGGTCTTTCGTGTATTCGTAGTATTTTAAATTTTGCAGCTGTATCTCTTATCTTAGACCAGGAGTGTTTCTGAGCCAGTTCAAGTACAATCTGAAAACACCCAGCTGAGCCACTACCAAGATCTTAAGAAAGATGAAACCAATCTGGTATCAAAATGAGGAGCATTGAATTTCTGCTACTGAAACACTGTGATAACCACTGACTTCATCGCTTGCACTTTACAGTGTGTTGAACTACACCTGTTGTCAGCCTGTGTCTGGGTTTGGCCACTGGGCCATGTTTGACACCTCTTACTTAGATTATTATCTGTATAAAGCACTTTGTGACTTCTATTTTTGAAAACTGCTACATAAATAAATAATTTTTTAAAATCTCATAAACATCTCTTAATTTCTACATATAGTTTAGGTTTATATTTAGGTTTACTAGCTTTGAATTTTTTGCCTTAACTAGGTTATGCTGTGACTTAGCAGGTCTAATGTTTGACTTTGGATCTCATAATTTTGATTTTAAAAGCTTTGATTTGAAAAGAAAAATCTCTTCTATCCTGTTTTATGTCTTTTTAAAAATTTCTTTTTATGTCTGTGTGCAAACCATTTGGAAAAAATTAGACCAAATATTAAAAACAACTACGTAATTATTTGTTTATTGATTTTATATGGATTATTTAATACGGCATGTAGAAGTCAGCTCAGGGACGTTTGTGCGTGATGACGTTGCACAAAGAACGTAATACGTTGCTGCTGAAATGCTAATTGGAAGCTAAGTGGCTACTTTCTGCACCCTCCTTGTCTCCTGTTGTTACCTGCGGACAAGTTGGCCTGAAATACCATTAAACATATTTAGGAAACGGTTAACATTCTTCAGAGCATCTCTGTGTCCGGTGTCGGGCCGTAGCTATGGCTCTGCAAGGCCCGGAGGAGCTGGGGGAGCCGGTCGAAGAGTCGGAGGATCTGGACGACCAGGACGCTAGCAGCATCTCCCCGGCGGAGGAAATAACGCTACCCCCCGGGCCTGGAGGCGACGAGGAGACGGAGGAGGCTCTTCTGCTGCCCTGGGACCGTTTCTCCGCCTGGCTGCACTGCATTTGTGTGGTCGGCTTCGACCTGGAGCTCGGACAGGCGGTGGAGGTGAGACAAAAGTATCCGCCGGGGACAGCGGGGTCATGTTAAACTCAGTGAGGCTACAAATGTCTAAGTTAGCAGTTTTTTAGGCTTGGGCTAATTCTTGGAGGGGAGTGAACAAATCACTTTCATTAGCTGCTTTCATTTTGCCACTCTTTGATTTAACAATGATTACACGAGTACACACGCGCTTCACAAAACTAGCAGAACATTTTACTGTAGGATCACTTTATGACAATGCCGAGCTTACGGGGAAGCGTGTTTGGTGTCCTTAGCTGAAGTTAGTCCGTCCCAGCAGCCACTGCATCACTCAGGCTATAACTTCAAATGGACGTATTTTGCAGAAAGTTGCATATTTAAAAAAAAAAAAAAAAAAAAAAATTCAACTTAAAACGGTACCCAAATGTTTTGAATCCTACTGAAGTCACAAAGGCTAAAAAATTCCCCAACACCTGTTGACCTCACAGGAGTTATAGAAACACACATTAATCAGTTACCTGATAACAATGTTTAAATGAAAAACAACTATGCAGATTCAGACTTCTTCAGGTCTTTCTGTTTCACTTTCTCCAGGGGACTGAGCTACACTAAGACTACAGAGCATTTCATCATTTTGATTTACTAATTGGATATAGTACTTAGTACGGTAAATTCATCAGCAGTACTATCAGCAGTGCAGCACATGGATCAGCATATTTGTTTGTTTGTTTTTTAATGGGTATATCAAAATTTTACTTGATTTGAATTAGTAGTGGGGGGAAATCAATACAGCATAGTATCACGATACTGTAATGATATAGGAATACCAGATACTGATTTTTAAATTAAATATTTAAAATACTCTGGGAGTACTATGAACAAGATGGCTCATTTCATGCTTCACCGTGCTGAGGTAACATTAGCTGAACAAACTTAACATTAAACTGGTTCAACCAAAACCACTGGACACACTTAGCTTGACAAAGCTAAGCAGTTCAGGAGGCATCCTTTCTGCAGACAGTTGCAGTCTGACTTGGACTGACTGAAAATCGCTGTCAGAGAGACTGTCGAAGGTATGTAAATAATTGCTGTCTAATTTATAAATGCAGAATGATTGCCAATGTTTGTGTAAAGTTGGTCAGAAGGTTCCTTTGTGAGTGCGCATGCGCCATTAGCGTGCTGCCTGCTGTAACCCCTAATTTCCCTCGGGATGAATAAAGTATTCTGATTCTGATTCTGAAGATGCTGCTGTTGCTCTGAATGAGTCTTTGTCAACGAGCACAACTGGAAGGGACTCAACTCAACTAGCTGCTAGCTGGTTAAGAGCAATTATAATAGTTGAATATTAATTTCTGTCTAGGTAGACATTAACAGACGTGATTTTTGATGGTGTATAACAGTTAATTGTGCATTATCAGAAACAGATTGCATGTAATTGCCAACTTGACCTCATTCAATCACAGACTGATAGCAGGCTTACTCTGACTTACAGCAACATTTGTGAGTGGTTCTAATGACCATTTTGGTGTAGTTGAAGATAACGTTATCTTATTAGATAAAATATAAATATTGACAAAGTTTAACTTAAGGAGATAATTTGCTGTTTTTAAAAAAAGTGATAATTCGCAATATATGTTGTGAAAATGCAGCACATCACAAAATGTTAAAAATAGCAACAGTATCATATTTTGAGAGAAATATTTTGTTAATATTGTATTGAGGGGTGTCTGGTGATTCCCACCTCTGTTTTAGTTTTTATCTTTGTCTCTCAGTCACATTAAAATCAGTTTATAACATCCTTGCATTGTATTACAGTTTTCCAGTTCTTTTTACAGTTTAACAACATAAGCACAGCACATAATAGAGGCTGACCAAAGTTTTCAGTTGTGCGTTTGTGAGATTCTTCTTTGGGTAAAGTGTTGTTTGTTTTTTCTCTTTCAGGTCATTTACCCTCATCATTCCAAACTGTCGGAGAAAGAGGTGAGTTACACTGAATTTATTCTTTATTTTTTTAAAGAAAGGTTTGTTTTTGGAACATTTATCGACATGTTAAAAAGCATCACATGTTGATGGATTGATTCACAAAGGCCCATTCTGAGGCAGGCAAAGCCTAGTATGGGTATGTAAACCTGAGCTGATGTAATAAAAGAGGTAAGGACATAAACTAAATATTTGCTGTTCTTTCAGAAAACAAGCATCTGCTACCTTTCATTCCCTGACTCCAACTCAGGTGAGTTTGTGTTTCAGCCTTTTTCTCTTATCTCGCATCCACCAAACTGGGGCTGGAGCTGGTTCTAATGCAAATCAAGATCCAGTTTTGCCTCGTTGCTTTTTCAGAACCATTCTACAGTTTGACAGGCTTGATGACATAATTAAGTACCGTTACTGTCACATGTTATTGAACCAAAGCATGGCGGATAAAATCTGTGGCCTGAACTAGGTCATCTAAAACGGACAAATACACGCACATCCTCATCAGAAGAGCTCACGCACTGCACGTTTTTTGATTTGCAAACTAGATACTATACAAAATAGGCACTCTTTCTGCACCTCTGTAGTCATGAGAGAGACACGTTACATTATTGTTTTTTTTGTTTTTGTTTTAACAGCTTTCAGATTTTTCATCAGTGATGGAAAAATTTGCTAACATCTGGTTGGGTGCTGCTTGAAAAGACCTAGTTTATACAAGGTGTTGGCTGTAATGCTAGGTGCAGCTCTTTCCAACTCTGTGTGGGATGTGTATAAAAATGGTTGTAATTCCTAAACAGTCATTCCTGTAGTTAATGCAATACTCCTTCTAAACACTTTGGATTAAAGCTGAGAGTCTACACTTCAGTCACATCTTGATTGTTTGAAATCCACTGCATAGGTCCATAAATATTTGGAGAAGTAACTGTAGGTGGATGGATATCAGCTGAACAGCATTAAGTCATAAAATTTTTTACTTCTTCTTTTTTTTTTTTTTTGGTAACTTCAGTATCTTTTTCACTGATACTCTTAGATTTTTTTTAAATTACTAAAATATTAAATGTAAGATAGATTACGGTATAGTGGTTAGCGCACTCACCACACACCCATGTACAAACACCACTGTGGCTTTGTGTGTTTGCCCGCAGGTGTGTGTTTTAGTTTACTGAGTCAGAGGGGGGTGAAGCTAAAGGAGCCTGCTGCCCTCAGTTTGAAGACAGGATTAGGACAGACTGCTTACAGGGCTGCTATATATATCTCTCACTGTAGGTGTTTGTCAGAGAGAAAGGGGGAGAGAGACATTAAACTGAGGAACTGCAGCTCTCTTTCTGTGTGTGTGTGTCGTCCATAATTTAGCCTTACATCCTGAACAGATTTGGCATAATTTGTCATTAATCCACTTTGGGAATTCAGAATAAATGGTGACAGATGAATATTTTTTTTGTGCTCTTTATTTGGAAACTGCTGACTCTTCATGCGTCTCATACCCAATAGAGCTTTATAAAACAAGTTATTGTGCATAAATGAATAGGCCAGTAATCGGATCAGATGTAAGGTTGCTCTACATTTGTGCGACTACCTCCATCCGTTTCCTTCCAGGCCGAGCAAGCAGCAATTTAAGTGGAGATGCTCAGACCTGCCTCTTCTTCATCTGTACTGGGGGAGGGGGGTAAAAAGTCAAGTCATTTGTAAAAACGTATTTAATTCTGATGCTGCCTGTCCTGTGAACTCTATGTGGCATTGGTCAACTTGTTGTTAAAAGGGGACTGATGTGATTTGTGGAAAATAAAGCAAAGAGCTTTAAAGTCTTTCTTTAAGTACACAGAAGTATTCGGACTGTGTTTGAGTGACTAGAAACTCAAAATTAATTCAGAGCTGTGGTCCGGCAGCAGTGGCCTGTTTTCATGCTGTGTGGTCTTGAATGCAACCCGACTGAATGATGTCATGGAGTCTTGGCTGTCCTTTTCTGGTGCTCCTGGTAGTGTGTGCTTATGTATGCGTGACTTATGAAGTGGAATGCTTTTAAGTCTACCAGCCTGAGCTGAAGTGTTTGTCTTTCTTTGAATGTCCTAAAGCTCATTTTCTCTGTCTAAAGATGTGTTGACCTCCTGCTGAGGTTAACTTCTGGTTCATGGCTTATGCAGGACTTCCTGTTTCCTTTTTTCTTTCGTTTTCCTCTTCCTGTTTGCCTAAAAGACCAGAGGATGCAGGCTAGAAGAGCTGACCAGTGCTCATCGATGTCACATTTTTCTGCAGCGTACATTTTTTAATTCTTTATTTTTACAGGTGTGCACAATGCAGATGTGTACAGAAATAGGTTGTGGTGGATTCTGCAGTGTTTTTGTTGTTTCTCAAAGGTGATTTTTTTTTTTTAATCTATTTATGATCACACTTATAATCTTAGTTTAAAGTTAGCTGAGGACAGTGCAGTTTTTCTTCTTCAGAACAAATTAAGTTGTATATTTTTTGATTTTCATACACAAGAGACTTGGGTTTAAAGAATAATTTAGTACAAGTTTTTGAATGTTCCTAAAGTTTTGTAGCAGTCCTTTGCTAATGTGTCTTTATGAAGTGATTTTTATTTTTTCCCCAGCTTATGTATATTTTGGTTCTATATGCTAGTCTGATCTTAGAAAATACTGGAATATACATCCATATTTATATGTATTCACCATGTTTATCTGCATAGTGTTGGTCATTGCTCTGCCCTCTTTTTCCAGGTTGCCTTGGTGACACACAGTTCTGCTTCCGGTTCCGGCAGGGTTCCAACAGGAAGACGTCACTTGGCTGCTTCTTGGAAACCACTGACAGAGATGCGCCACCTTGTCTGAAGGTTAGGCACCGCTCATTAACACACACACAGCTCTGTAGGCACATAAACTGCACAGTGTAGAGTTTTGTGTGCTGAGAGTAAAATAAGAATCTGTGAACTGATAATTTGCTGTGTGTGTGTGTGTGTGTGTGTGTGTGTGTGTGTGTGTGAGTGACAGAGGGAGCAGGGCCATTACTATGGTTATGTGTACTTCCGTCAGGTGCGAGACAAATCTTTGAAGAGAGGATACTTCCAGAAGGTCAGTGTCAAACTGCAGGAGGACTAAATACAGCCGGTGATAGAAAACTTAAGCATGAACAAGGATCCAGCACACAATGCACTGTGTTAAAAAATTTGAGAGAGATTATGCTTCCTGTTACCACAATAGGACTTATAATGGTTTTAAGCGATTTTTTTTCTCTCCATATTTCAGAGATTAAATGGTTTCAGCAACACCTTTTGGTTATGATTTTAGGCTTACAATAGTAGTACTCCCACTTCAGGCAAGGTTACATTGTGATTAACTGTATTAGTGCTCTCCTTGATAGAAAAACTGCATGCATGTTAAATTTGATATATATAATTATCTAAAATGATTTATTTTTACCCGACGCTATTTCAAAAGGCTTTTTTAATGTGGTGCAAATGTAACATTATACTTTATCATGACCGCAGGTATACAGAGGGTTAAAATAAGAAACAAAGGCCCATGTCGAGCATATACTAGTTCAAGCTTTGGGTTTGATTCTCAGTTTTTATTTGCAGTTTTTATTTGCTCTTTGGGGTTTAATCTATTACTAGACAAAATGAGGGATTGTCGGCTCACTATATTCTGACATCTTTCAGACAAAATCAAAATCAAACCACTAAAAAAAATTACATACTGATGAAATGTCTGAAAATACAATTCCCTCTTTTTTTTTTTTTTTTTTTTTTCTTTCTTTCTTGCTGTGCCTGTCTCTTTCCAGTCTCTCGTCTTGATCAGTCAGCTGCCCTATGTGACCTTCTTCCACTCGCTGCTGAAGATTATGGCTCCTGAATACTTTGAGAAACAGGAGCCCTGCCTGGAGGCTGGTCAGTTTGATTACCTGTCTGTATGCAATCATTTGTGTAATCCTGTCTCAGCTCCGTGTGGTCCAGAAGAGTTAACTACACAGTCCTTAGTTCACACTTTTACAGTGCTTTCACATCCTAGTTACATCTAGTTTCAGCATTTTTATTTTTATGGCACAACGTATCAGCTTGGCAGCAGGTCCGCTGTACTGAGACTTCTCAGTTTATCAGATGTCATCGTAAGCTTGGTTGGCCTCTTACAAAGTTTAGAGAAACCAGTTTGTTGCACATTTAATCACAAGACATGTATTTTATATCTGTTCTCAGGAATGAGTTTCCTCTCGTCTGTTTAGCTTTTGAGGACTTCAAGAATACAGCAAAATGAGATTTCATTGATATGGTCAGACTTGAAAAAGATGTTTTACTTAGAACTAAGGAACAATTTAAGATGTTGACAGCCAAACCAAACTGTCACTGTCTAATTCAGAGAAATAGTAAAAAAAAGATAAATATAATTTTAAAATGACTAAAACGGCTTTTGTTTGTTTTTCTTTACTTTCATTAACCAAAAACCACAAAATAGAAATGTCCTCTTAGAGCAAGTTTTTCCCTCTAAAGTCAGTGTCTCTAGTATTTAATATCTAATATGTGTTGGAAGTACTGCTTTTCAGTAATTTCATCCAGGCTAGTAACAAACAAGGAGAGCCCACGCACAATAGGGTTTAATTAGTCAGTCAAATTACCTAATCAATAATTGGTGCAGTGAGATGTGAGAGTATGGTAAACGGTACTACCTAAGGTGTCTCATTGAAAAAGTATCTAAAGTTGGATATGGCTGCAAAAACAAAATAACCAAGAAAACCAAGAGAGGATTGTGGATAAGTGTGTTTTCACACCTGTGGTGTTTAGTCCATTTAGTTCACAGTAATTGGACTTATGTATAGACCAAAACAGCTGCACTGTGACCCTTTGAAGGAATAAACCCCAGAGTTGTTTGTTTATGGTGTGATGTGACCATCATCCGAACGAAATGCAAGGTGTATGTTACAATTTTGAGATTAAAAAAATATCCCATAACCACGTATGCTTTGTATTCTCAATGTGGGAAGGTACTGCAGATGTGCAAAGGTCTGTAGGGGCTAGCAGCTAGATGTGAAATGAATGTAAATTCTCCATGTTCTCCAGTGGTCCAGAATACAGCACCTTCTTCCTGTATTTACTTTTGTTGCTCCGCTCATTGCTCCTGGCCAGTGAGTGGATTCATATGGGCTCAAATTGTGTTCATAAATATTTTGTACTTGTAAATCAGGATTTGTATGTGTAAAAAGAATTTGTGTGTGTGTGTGTGTGTGTGTGTGTGTGTGTGTGTGTGTGTGTGTGTGTGTGTGTGTGTGTGTGTGTGTGTAAAAAAACAAACAAAAAAAAAAAAACAGATTTGTGTGTGGACTTAGCCAAAAAATACGTGTGTTTGGCTATTGGAGGGGTTCTTTATGGAGCTTCAGGTCCTTGAAGGGAATAAATGCCTTTTTACATGCCAGCCCAGTGTTTTCCTTCATCAACACGAAGGAAAACAGTCTGTGGTGGTCTCAGTTTGGTGATTTTTGTGTCACAGGTTTATGTGCTTAATACAGGGACCTCCAGGGCCTTTCCAACAGCGCTGCGGACCGGGGGGGGGCAGTATTGTGGAAATGACAGTCTTCACTAGTGGGGATAGTTACAAAGCTTTCTTCGTTATTAATGAGCATACATGTTTTTATTGAATATTTGAAGAACCAGCAAAAAAACCAGAAACTCTTGAAGAGGACATAAAGTCAGAGATAGAAACGACAATGAGCAGGTGCATCTAGTACAGGTAGAGCTGCTGCAAAAACCCACAGAGCCCAGCAGCCAGTGCAACAAATTCTGGATCCTTGGCTTTTAGTTAGCATTAGCAGCACATGCTGCGTCTGATGTGAAAGTACCTTTATGCTGCACACTGTGACTCACAGCCATGGTCCCAGGCAAGCCCTGACTTTGTGTTAAACTAATCCTAAAGTAATAATGGTATTTCTAACCACTGATATACCACAACTTTATCCTTTCAACAGCTACTGAAAGTTAGGGGACCTAGCTTCTATCGGATATTTACATAGAGATCCTCCAGCTTCAAACTGTATTACCCTTCAAGGACCTGCAGTTCAAAAAAGCGCTCCTCCGACAGCCAAACCCATCTGTTCTCTGTTTGGATAGTTAAATTTGGCCAATGTCGTGTCAATCACAATCAGATGAAAGGAAAACAGGGTCAAAATTCGTACTTGTAACTTGAAACTTGAGTGCAGTTTCACACCTATTTTAAGTCCACACACAAATCTGTTTTACACTCACACAAATTCTTTTTACACATACAAATCCTGATTTACAAGTACAAAATATTTATGACCACAATTTGAGCCCATAGACTCACATGGTTTGTAGTGATGCATTTTGGCTTGCTTGGAGTTCCTTATGTGAAAAAAACACACCAAACCAAACAATGTGAAAAAAGTTCTAAACTAAGTTTACAAACTCATCAGCTGATTCGGACCAGAGTATATGAACTATAAGTGGAGACAGTGTGGACTAAAAGAGGGGTTGTCCTGTTGGGCACTCCCACCTCTCAGGTGCAGCCATGGAGGGTCGGCCAACCCACTGTTTTACCCATGTCTAATTGGAAACTATTTATAGGGATTGTAGATTCTAGTTGATTATAGATTAATACCGACCAGTATAAGGCAATGATGCCATCTTTAATTTGGTAAGGGATGATCCCCTTATTTTGAAAGTTTGATTGCACATTGACTAAGGAATTGTAAATCACAAGTGGTTTGCCAAGTCAGAAAGCAGTGACTGTAGCTGCTGACCAGTCTCCATGATTGTGAACTTGTCTTGCCACAGAAGATGAAGAATATCAGAGAGGCAGCCAATTATTTCTGTATACTTAAATAAATCCTTTTTCTGTTTTCAGAGAAGATCCTTTTTAATTCAAAATTGTTGTTGTGTTTGATAGCTTGTAATGACATCGATCGCTGGCCAACGCCTCATCCTGGACGAATCCTGACGCTGCCTATCATGGGTGTAGTCCTCAAGGTACACTCACGCACTAAGTTGAAACCAGCAGATGTTTAGTTTTGACATGTCGTGACAGGTAAAGAACAGGTCTAATTAATAACTTTAAAGATGGCTCGATTCAATTTCCCACGATAGGCAAATATTTGTTTAATCAGGCAGTCTTGTTCAGGTAGAACAAGAATGCTTCGCAGTCAGCAGTAACCTGTACTTTAAAGCAGCATTTAGGGGCTTAGTGAGGTAACTTCAATGTTTTCAATGTTATGAAGTTGGTTCACTACTTCTGTGTCCTTCATGTCTTTTATTTTGTTTTAAAGAGTACAAATTGGTACAGTTCTGGGACTGAAGGTTTGGTTTAGTTAAGTTTATCACTTTAATGAGTGTTTTAATACATTTGTATTTAAAAAAAAATAAAAAAAAATAAAAATCTGATTTCAAAGTGCTTTAATTCAGCAGTCGTTCACTGTTAATGATCAAAACGTGTTATTAGAGTGGGTCTTTGAATTTTACGTGGTTGCTGGTAGGGAGCATAACAACAGCAGTGGCTACAATGACTCCAGACATGCTCGAAAAACTATGAAACGAGTTTGATTATTGTAAGGATGAATGTTGTAAGTCTAGGGTAGGGTTGTAACTAAAGATTATTTTCTTCAATTACTCGATTAGACAACGACTATTTCAGTAACTCTTATCTCCGCTTCCTGTGGGCAGACCTTCTGTTCTATGCTCCATCACCCTGTTGTCTCGTCCCACAGCAAATTAAAATAAAAACCCAGGAAGCATATGAATTTGAAAATAATCAAATGTATTTCTAACATTTCTCAATATGACAGAGTAAAAATGAAATAAATAATATTATTTAAGTAATACAAATTAAAGTGCTAGTAGTATTTAAACAAAAAAATAACTGCAAACAAGAAACTAAAAATAGTTTCTGTGTAAAAGTTCAAACAAACTTCAAAGCAAAAAGATTTTTTCCAGTCCAAAAAGAGAAGTTTCCAAAGTTTACAGATGATTCAGTTCATGAATTTACGATTGCACTAAACATAATGTGGAGTGAGGTTTGCTCCTATCTTTGAGATGATGTTCCCAACTGCTGCTAAAGATGCACTCTTTCATGACTTCAGCCATTTAAGAGTTGCATGATCCTCTTTTCAGGACAAACTCTTCCATATGCCTGTGGATAATACTAGTAAGAAGGACCTAAACAGAATTAGAAAAGGCCGTCACTAATTACAAATGTCGTTGTCTATCATTGTTTCTCTGATGAAAATCTGTGCTATGTGCTGCAGGTTCGCATCCCAACCTCTTATGATAAACCAGGAACGTCACAGCTGGTCCAATCCGCCCAGGTGATCTTACACTCGTGTGCGCACAAACACTCAGTGTCTGTTTGTATGATGTCTGATGACACACTGAGCATTATGTGAATATTAAAGCTGAAAGTGTGTTTTTGTGTTTTAGAGTGATAGCATGGTGTCCATTGTGCTCCCAACAATTCATGAAGTGGACCTCTTCAGGTGAGTCCTGCAGGTCAAGGCTGATTTAGACTAAATCTTTATAGAGCCTAAGATGCAACCTATGTTACGTAATAGTCTCATTGCAACATTGAAGCTTGTGATTGGTGTTAAGTTGCTTGTTGTCATGTCCCAGTCTGTCTTTTCGTGCAAGTCTTGGTCGCCGGCATCCATCCATTCTCTTCTGCTTATCAGGGTGCTAGAGTGTATCCCAGCTGTCATTCACACCTATAGAATCATCAGTTAACCTAACCTCAATAATTGCATCTCTTTGCACTGTGGGAGGAACTTCACGCAGAAATTCCACCGTACTCCCAGATGGTGGAGTCGAACTCGGGACCTTCTTTCTGCACCGTGCTGCCAGCATATTTTATGTATTTTACCATTATTGTTGTGTGACAATGTCTAGATTGGATTAGCGTTATTTATATGTTAGGATTGTTTAGGTAATTTTTGGATATTTTTTTTAGTGACTTGCTTTGGTATGATAATGTATGTTGGGATTGTATTTGGTGTATGTTATCTGATGTTTGGGCCCCTATTTTATAAGTCGAGAAAGGCGATCTCCATCCATTTGTTACAAATGTGTGTCATTATATTGCTGAACTTACATCGAGGTAATAATTGTTATGCTCTCACTGATCTGTTTGAAACCTGGTGCGTGGCACTGAACGAGCCAGTCGGCTGCAAACTGCATCGGTGTGAATTTCCAGGGACGTACACGTCAGGTTAAGGTGTAACGTGTACCTACAGGGTAGCCTTAACACAGAAATTTAAGTCCTCTGTCACAGTGTTCTTCTTGCTTCGGACATGTTTTGTCCCCACCTGCTGCTTAATCATGGTACTGTCACTGAATCAAGAACAATATCACTTAATGCTTCAGCTGAGGAGAACTGCTTATCAAAAAAAACAAAAACACTGAGAGAAAGTGAAGACAGGCCTTTCGCAAGGAGGGTTGATTTCAGTGTTTAGTTGGCGTCTCTGAAAACTTGCTTCTACCTTGTGTCTCTGTGGGGGAGGTGCAGACAAAATGAATAGTCATGCCCATTATTAAAAGGTCAGAGTTACTGTTTTGGGTGCTCTGCTGTGTAAATCAGCATATTCTGTATTCAGGTAAAAAAAGAATATTAATCACCCAGCTTGGTGGTTGTGCTCCTGACCAAATCTGCTGAAACCTTTTAAGACCTTCAGGTTCTGAGGTAAATTAATAAAATTGAAATCTAGCAGTTCAACAAGGTTCAACCTGAGAATGTAACACAGCCATGTGTCTTTGACGTTGCCAAAATTGACTTTGTTTGAAATTGGTTTGCAAACAGTGGGAAAGAGACTTACTCCACTCATTGTCCCCCCCCCCCAGGTGTTTCTATCCAGTCTTCTTCCATCTCCAGATGCTTTGGGAGTTGGTGTTGCTGGGGGAGGCACTTGTTGTCATGGCGCCATCACCAGCCGAGTCATCTGATACTGTGCTAGCTTTGGTCAGGTAAGTTAGCAGCGATTATTGTGCCAGGATAATATATAGACCAGTACTTAACAACAAACCCAAAGCTAATTTTTATATAATTTTGTGTCTTCATGTTCAGGAAAATTTGATGTATGACACCTAGACATGTCTTCCTGTTATAAATGTGTTATAAAGTGTAATTTATAGTCCAGCAAATGAGTCGGTCTACATATGTTTCTGTTTGTACAGTGATCAGACAGGTGTTTTTCATCCAACGCACACTGTCATATGCGTCGGTAAAATGCTGATTTGTTTAGGCCAAGCGCATTATATTTAAAATGTGAATACTTGAGATGTCTACAAAATAAGTGTGATTTTATTAATAAACCCCCCCCCCCAACTTAATCCTGTCGCCTTCACGTGTTTTATGTTGAAAAAAGTCACAAAAATGCCAGATGTACCAAAACTTATAAAAATTAAAATTCAAATATTAAGACTGACATTTACTTTCTTCTTCTTTCTTTTTTTTTTTTTTTTTTTTAAATTTGTCAGAAGGTTCAGTAAACACTCTAGTTTAAAAATGTTAGAAAATGTTTTAATGTTTTTTTTCCCCCTCTGCAGCTGCATTGCTCCTCTGCGTTACTGCAGTGATTTCCGGCCGTACTTCACCATTCATGACAGTGAGTTTAAGGAGTACACCACCAGGACGCAGGCTCCGTAAGTAAAAATAAAATGACGCCATGCTGTTGTGTCATTGGGATTAGTAGCTGGGATAAATTTGTGGACAGTGGAGCGATCAGCTGGTGAAGAGTCTGTTGCCACGAGTAGATTTGTAAAACAAAAAGTATCTATTTCACCTTCAAATAAATCAAAATGAGCAAGGAAAATAAATCAATTTAATCATGCAATAAAGTCCCTAAATTAATTTTAAATATAGCAACAGGAGCTGCTGGAACAGGCTGCCACTCCATACAGCAGCTGGAAAAAAGTGATGATAGGGCGTGGTCATTCAGGATGTTTGAAATTCTAATTTAAAAGGGAGCCAATGAACAGAAGTTACTTTGTTAGAAATTTGTTGAGTGTTGAAAATTGTTTTCTGCTTATTGGTGTTAAAAGTTATTAATCTGTGTTTCCGCAGGCCGTCAGTCATTCTAGGAGTGACCAATCCTTTTTTTGCAAAAACGCTGCAGCACTGGCCGCACATCATCCGCATCGGAGACATGAAACAAGCAGGTAAACGTTACAGCTTCAGCAAACTGAGACATACAGGGTCTCAAACCTGTTCAAAAAGATGTCTCTGTGCAAAAAGTGTGTTAATGAAGTAGGTAATGATGTATTGAAATGGAGGAGAAATATCAACCTGTCTGATCACTCTTTTCACCACCTGGCACTCACAGGAGAGATGGCCAAGCAGATGAAAGTCAAGAAACTGAAAAACCTCAAAACTCTGGACTCTAAACCCGGTAGATATTTCACATCCCCCTTTTATTCTATTTATTTTCCTGTATTATAAAGATTTTTTACTTTTTTTTAATATTACATGAAATCTCTCACTCTCTCTCTCACTCACTCACTCACACACACACACACACACACACACACACACACACACACACACACCGACAAATTGTGCAAGAGGTCCCGCAATAACTAAAAAACCAGTCTGATAAGTGTGTGTGTGTGTGTGTGTTCTGTAGGTGTGTACACTGCATATAAACCGTATCTCAACAAAGATGAAGAAATCATCAAACAGCTTCAGAAGGTGAGATATTTCCCATTTTTAAGCATCCCCTTATTCATTATTGAAAATATGAAATATTTTTATGTATTTTCTTGTTTTGCAGGGTGTTCAACAGAAGAGACCCTCTGCAGCCCAGAATGCAATTCTTCGGCGCTACTTCTTAGAACTGACACAAAGCTTCATCATTCCACTGGTAACAACCAATTACTTTATGTATGTGGTATCCTCCAATCAGATCCAAGAACTCTATAATGAATGCTGTGTTTTTTAGAGTTGAATCTGAGTTTGAAAGATTTCACAGAAGTGGATTTAACTCTGATACATCGGGCTATGAAGCTGTAAATATGTGATTTTAATTTTACAAATGACAATAAGCATTTTAGGCTTCAACTAAAATGATTTGTTCGTGTGGTGCAGGAGCGGTACGTGGCCAGTCTGATGCCTCTCCAAAAGTCCATCAGTCCCTGGAAGAGTCCTCCTCAGCTACGACCGTTCATACAGCAGGACTTCATGAAGACACTGGAGAAAGCTGGACCTCAGCTTACGTCCAGACTGAAAGGAGACTGGATAGGACTCTACAGGTGCAGGCATAAGCCTTTATTAAAAAAAATCTATCTGCAGAAGTTAATTTATCACATGGAAATCTGTATTTTTAAGTTCATAAGCCATAGAGGTTTTTACTGGGTTAAGTATGAATGGTTTGATTGTAACACAGACTGAAAGGATGTCAGTAGTGAATCACTGACATGTTGTCGGAATGCAGACTATCCCGAGTGTCATATGAACTCTCTCTTTTTTTTTTTTTTCTCTTCTTAAATTTAAAGGCATTTCCTCAAGTCTCCCAACTTTGACGGCTGGTTCCGCAACAGGAGGAAAGAGATGACGCAGAAACTGGAAGCCCTGCACCTCGAAGCGCTGTGTGAGGAGGTGAGGAGGAGAAAGGCTTGGAGTGTATAAAGATCGGGCTGAGTCTGTCTGAAACATTATTTTAGTGTTTTATGCTTTTAAGTTAACTTCTGATTGGCTCCTCAAGGTTTGAACAGCAGGTGGGTGGAACTTGAGGGACCATGAAAAGGCAATATCCAAAGCATCATACAAATTCAAGATTAAACTAACTGTGTTTAGAGTGGTCTGAGGCTTTGGCTCTCTGAACATAAAGTTGAGCATAATTATTATTATTTTCTGTTTTTACATAGATGGGATGTTAGTTAAGTGATGCCATTGGCTAAAGCTCTGTATATGTTAATGGCCATCAGTCAACATCGACTCAATTCAACAATATCAGTGTTGAATTGAGTCATAAAATGTAATGAGTACCCTTGAATTGAGTCCCAGACACCTTTATCGATCTCCATGTCATTTGTTCTTCTGCAGGATCTCCAGAAGAGAATCCAGAAGCACACAGAGGTGGAGACAGTCGATCTGGTCCTGAAGCTGAAAGACAAACTGGTCTGTAAAGATGATTCATGGTCTATAACTTTAATATTACTGCCTCTACTAAAACCTCCTGTACTTTTACTGCTAAACTACGGCTCTGCTACTAGCACAACAGCTAATAGTCCTGTAGCTTTACTCTTTTCTTGCAAAGTTAATAGATGTTGAGGTCAAAAGGTTTTGGGCACGGACCAATAAAAATCAAAACCAAAATGTGCCTGCATTATCTGTTCATTCTCAGTCAGCACACACATGACATACACCCCAAACTAGGTTTTTTGTTTTACATTAGATATTCAGTGCAGTGTCAACATGCTGCACATCCACCATAATTACTGCACTGGCTACAGGTCTTCTGGCTGGGGTGTCATTTATTGGGAGGAGTTAAGTGATGCTAACATGGTGCTAAGTAAGCTAAATAAGCATGTGAATATCTGGGAGAAACTTCAGCTACTGTAAAACTGCACTGAATCTGAACCATAGGCAACATGACCGGTTTATCTGTTGGATTAAAGTGTGTGCTAGTGTTTTATAAGGCAGTGAAGTGAGTGCGTAGCATAGAACTTTTTTTTATGTGTTGCATGGATGGGTCGATGGATGTATCATAAGAAATGAAGAACTGACATCATTCATGATTACAAGCCTTTTTAAAAAAACTAAAATAAATTTAGGAGGAGTGCCAAAGTCTTAAATCTAACCGGGCTTAAGCTGTGGGAACCCAGCTTCTTTCAGGTCTGGGAGCTGTGCAGTTTAAAACTGATTTAAAACATGACATTCAGGTTCACTTGAAGCAGAAATTGATCTTTATTCTCTGTAAAGTTTGAGCTGTGTCTGAAATTGCAAAACACACAGTGCAAATGGTCAGAACAGGATGCAGGCACTGGAAGCTGCCTGAACACGCCCAGGAGGATGACAGGTTAAAGGTCATCTTCTTTCTCGGGCAGATGACCTTCAACTCAAGGTCCATCAAATTAAAAAAAAAAATAAAAATAAAAAAAAATAAAAAATTTCTCCCTGCCTTGAATTCCTCCTTCTTTTACTTTACTTTTACTGACACAGCATACATGGCTGTGCTTGTTAGTAATCCCTGCTGATGCACCTGGTATCTTGCATCTGCTGCATCTTCAGCCTGTTGAATGAAGCATTTTTGTCTCACTGTGCTCTTTGCTGCAGACTCAGGCAGAGAGGGAGAAGTTACCAGTGCATCCCGGGACCTTGGAGAAGCTGAGAGCCCATATCGAGGGTGTCATCCTGACCTTACCAGAGGACCTGCAGGGCATCCTTCACAAGCCCACCACGCTCTGACCTCTAACCCTGCAGGCTGCAACACTAACCCCCAGTTAAAGCTTGTTTTAAAGTTTTGGGTGGGGGGGCTTGGTGGCTCTCCTCCCAGTCGGTTTCCAAGGTGAGGGTGATGTGGACCCTTTCACTCAGACTGGGTGCCAGTTTCAATCTGCTCTGGTCTAAGATGGAAAGCACATACTTGGGTGCCAGCTCTCAATGAGTCAGACTAAACAGCATGTCAGTGATCATGTGGGTATTTTTTTTTTTATTTTAAGATGACCAGTCAAACCAGGATCGACCAGGAAGTGTTTAGAAAGTGCTACTTTTTTTTTTTTTTTTAATCACTGCTACATTACTACATGAAGAAAGCCTGGAGGGCTCGATCCTGATAGCATTTTCTGAACAGTCTGAGGCTGCGTGCGCAAGCAACAAGAAGATGACTTTTACTGACCTTTGACCCTGGACGTTTTTACCTCCTTAACATTTTTTTTTGTTTGTTTGTTTTTAAACATTGATGGTGGGTCGCTGCAGTCTAACTGAACAAAATCTGGAAATGTAAAAAGTTTCCCGAAGAAGTGCACTTCATCCATAATTGGACCAGTGTGCCCTTCTCACACCTTTATGCAAACAAGCTGAGCCAAGCAGTGCTTTATAATGTGATGTTACTAAAACACACACACACAGCACTAACCACCAGCGACCCCTGCAATAACTCTCTGCAGGAGCCAGTCATCTTTTTTTATCCATGTCACATGATCGTTACATGACCTATCAAAATGAAATTCAGAATGGTCTTTATATTTGTTTGTTTTTCTGTTGTTGTTTGCTTTGCTTTGTTCTTTTAACATCTGAAGTTTTGTGTCACTCTTGTGTAAAATCATGTAGAATCTCCTCCGACAGGCCCGTATCCACCAAGAAAGAAAAATAGATCATTTGAAAAATACTTGCAGAAATGCAAATTTATAAGATATCTGTTCGGGGTTTTTTTTTTTTTTTTTTTTTTTTTTTTTTTTAATGAAAAGGAAAAAAAGTTTTTCATTTGAATGAATGAGAGGACACCAAAAAATATGAGCTAGACCCCAAAGTTTGATTTCTAGAGATAATTATTGTTTTATGATAATCGGTAATAATGAGAGATTGACTTTCTGCGTGTTGTTTGTGAACTTTCTTCTTTTCTCCTGATTAGTGTCACTGTCACAATCAGGTAATTCCTGTATCTTATTGACTTCAATTTTAAAGGGTTTACAAATTGTTCTTAGAAGTTATTTGGCCATTTTAACACTTTTACTTGAAGTATATTCTAATTTCTTATATTTTTAAAAAAATTTAAAATGGTGGAATGGACTTTTATTGTGAAATACTGAAGCTTGAGCCTTCCTTTCTTTCTGGAAAGAAAGGAAGGCTCTGGGTCATAAAAGTGGGGGATCACCGCAGCAGTTGGCGCCACATGTTTGATTTGGCATTTTTAAAGCTGTTTACTCTTTCAATTCAGCGCAATTCTTAAACGTTTGTTTCTCATCGCAGGATCAAACCGTATCCGTTTCCGCTCGAGATCGTTCATAGAAAAATAAACTTTTTAAAAGCCAAAACAACTCTTTTAAGCAATTATTTTAATGCACTTTCAAGTCCTTGCTATGAACTGAAATAAACTGTCAGTTGTTTTGATTTTAAAAAGGTTTATTTTCTATATTTAGTTTAGTTTTTTCCTGAAAATTATCATCAACTTGTATAAAGATAAATAGAAGCTGTTCTGTTTTATTCACCTGACAAAAAAATTCTTGATTGTAGAGCAGTTTGGATGACACGAAGTCTGAGACTCAGTAAGGGTGGAGTGCCCCATGTGGGTTGGGAATAAGTTGCTACCTGAATTGGAGGGTTTTTGTGTGTTCTTGTTCAGGAGTGAGGGTGGAGTGGAAGCAGAGCTGGGCAAACAGATTTGTGTGGAGTCAGCTGTGGTACTGGGTGTTAAACTGAAGCTGCTTATCTACATTTCTACCCTCACTGTTGTGAGTACTGAGTGATGGCTGCAGATACAAGCTGTGAGCTTCCTCTGAAGTTTGCTATAGGGTGCGAAGCTTGGTCAGAGTAGAGCAGCTCTTCTCTACATAGAAAGGAGGCAGTTGTGGTGGTTCATCGGTGTAAGATGCCTCCAGAGCACCTCCTAGATGAGGCGTCTTTGGCATGTCCTACTGGAAGGAGGTCTCAGTGCAAACTAGGACACGCTGGAGAGATTGTCTCTCAGCTGGCTTGTGAACACTTGTGTCTCCCCAGAAGTGGTGGTGACAGGGAGTTTTAGATTACTCTGCTGAGGCTGCTGGCCCTGTGAGCTGGTTCCAAAAAAGAGGCAGAAAATGGATAGATGGCTGGGGAGGGGGTGGAGCTTTCAAAAATGGCACTGCTGTGCTTTAAAATGTGTTCATTCTAATGACTAACAAACAATGAACTTTCTATGTATAATAGTGGACACGGTTGCCCAGGATAATACACAGATGCTGATTCTTCACATTATATTTAATTTTAGGAGGTTTAAATTATTGTGAGACTTTTTGTTTGTTTGCTTGTTTTGCCTCAGACCTTTCAAAATGAGTTAAAGCTATCGAACACATTGCGAACAAAAAACACTTTGACTAAAGAGATCTCAACTGGCTGCCCTTTATGTAATACCACTTTGTATCACAAGATGGTGCAGTGAGTCAGTGTAACCTTTAGTTAACCTGGCAGATTATTTAGAGCCCATATTTACAAAATGAAAAGCTTTGTGCAGAAATCGATATAAAGCTAAAAATTTATATTAAAAGTCAAGCTGCAACAAGAGCTCCTTCATAGCACACGATGATTAAACATGGAAATGAAGAAAGCCTGCTAAATGTTGAATTTTATGATTGCATCACTATGATCTGTGATATTTCAAAGATTTCTGTACATTTTCTAAAAAGTAGAAGCAATAATGGTTTAACAACTTGGCAGTTTGATTTTTCAGAAAACAAATTGATATGCCTCGCTCTAATTTTTCTGAAAGAGATTACATACGTCGGCACATACAGTTGTTTTATGTTTGCGTTGTACATCATCGGAACATTGAATGGACTTGCAAGCTTGTGGATTTGTTTTCCTGCCATCATGTAACAGCTGTTTTATAAATGCTTTGAATTTTGCCTTTTTTATTGAGCAGACAACTGTAAAGACAAAAAAAATGTACTGGTTGGATAAACCTGTGACATCTGGTTGTTGGGCAACCATGCAAAATTTATATTTGTATTAAAAAAAAGTAATATTTTACAACTTTCAATGTTTTAATGGAGGGCTATTCTTATTCCACAGTGTAGCAGCTGAGGAGTATTTTTTGTACATAAAGCTGTAAAGTAAAATGTTCGCCCACATATGAGGATGTATGAGAATTATTTTGCTATTCAAACAGATGTCTTTGCTAATTATTAACTATAGTGACACCACTGCAGCGATGAATAGCTTTTACGAGAATATTTACACTGCCCTGGAGGCACAGGGACATCTTGAATTTGTAGATTTTTCTCCAAAAGATACAAGTCTCTTACCAACAGAGGTGTGATAAGAGACTGGAACATCATGCCATCAAAAAACCCAAATTATGTACAAATAAAGAGATGAAATCTAAGAGTATTTATATGAAAAAGTAGCAATAATGAAGTTTTAAGTTATTCTGTAAATTTGCAAAAATTATAAGAAAGAAGTTGATTAAAATCAAAATAGTGCAGTGAGACGCTGAACTACAAACAGTTACACCATTATTTACAATATTATCATTTAGCATTATTAACATGATATTTAATTTTTAAACATTGTGTTTATCGTCAGTACTTAAGTGTCGTGTAGGGTGGCCAGATCCCAGTAAACTACGTTAAGATAAAAATGTTTAGTTTTGGGTCACATGTTTGACTTCGATCATGTGACATGTCATTTGAATGCATTTCCCCTGATTTTGAGAAGCATAAATTGAAGCTGATGTTTATTTCTGTGATCTTGTGTCGTGTTTCCTTTTTCTTGTGTTAAAACTGCTGTTCTGTCTGATAAGCAGAAAGGTTTTTAGACACGTTTCCTCTGAAACACGTGCTTACTTTAGTAAACTTTAACAAACTATGTGGAGAGTGTCTCAAAATGTGGAAGAAGGGAGATGAAATTTAAATGACCTGGTCACCCTATTCTTAAGATACTCCTAGATATAATCTGCTTTTTTACAGCAGGTCTAAATCTGCTGCTTCTCTCTGTATGAGGTAAATGCAAGTTCCTGACAGACAGATGGTTAAAATAAAAATCTGTTTATGGCAAATAATTCTGGTTTGATGGAGGATGGATGTCTCAAACACCTGGTTAAGGTTAGACTTAAGCTTATGTTTTAAATACTGTCTTATGCAGCTGTGGGACACATGTAGAAATTAGATTTAAAAGTCTCCTTCAGAGGCATTTTCCCCTCAAATTAATATAAAGTGTAGAGAAAAATGACACTACAAATTCAAAATGTCTCAAAGCCATTGTTTTTAAATATGCATTTTTGCTCCATTGACTTTTTATTTTATGTTTTTTAAATTGAAGCCATAACCACTACGCTCAACCGCTCTAACAGCCTGAAGCACTGCAGCTGTGGTGATGAGACTCGTTATGATGAAAGTCATGCTGACCTACTTTTTTAATATAAGCAAATGATTATTGAACTTGTTTGAGTGGCCTTCCTGCGGTGCATTTTTCACAACATTGTTTTTGCTTCTGAAACAGTATTACAGTGAAACAAAATTCATCCAGCAGCTGTTTTTGAATGTTTGTAAAGGTTGATGCAGATGACCTACGGCTGCTGCTAAAACTCATGCAGCATGTCGCTGTTTGATTAAATGTTTGAAAAGGCTGCTGTTTGGATGAGGTCAGAGGATTTTTCATGCTACATGTCTCGTTCAGTGGGGTCACTGACGTTAACTGGTGTGTTTTGTTTTGTGTCATTAAACTGACTTCTTAAAATGTAAAGGATCTCTTGCTTGTTTTCTGAGGAGCTCCTATCAAAGATTCTCCAGTGCTGTACGAGGGCAAGGATTTCTTTAGAGTCACGTTTTGGTCTTTAATGATCTGTAGGGGCCCAACACAGATGCAGATGAGTAAGATCTGCCTTGTACTAAAGGGTTAATTGTTGCTGAAGAGTTTATTTTAGTCTTTTTTCACTAAACCCATTTAAGTACCTTTGTTAGCTTGTCCTAATCAAACTGCAACAAAAAACCCTGCTTCATATTAAAACTGTCTTCCTGCCATCTCTTGATTACGATCTGGATTACGTGATCAGTAGAAGGCCAAAAAGGACTACCAAAACTGGATCATTTTTTTTAGATTGCACCTTCTGAACAACTGGACCCTGGGTGTAAACCCCCCTGCTGGCTCGGGTCTTTCTCGGAAGACTTTGTACTCTCTAAATACTCTGAATACTTCCACCCAAACGTCAAAGGCATGCATATTAAACTTAATAAGTGCTAGTTTCCCATCACTCACTGGGATGGGTTTCAGCCCCAAATTTGTTTTTCCACTAAAAATGTTAATACAACTAATAATCTCAAACAAAGTAAAACTTTTTTTGAAGTTTGTTAAAATTAATTTCCTTCTTTGTATTTTCTTGTAGACTTAAGCTTCACAATACCAAGTGTCTCAATGGATAAATTTCACAATAAATCAGATTCTGTCTACCACCTCTTTAATTATTTTCTTTAACAAAACACAGATGTAAAAAACAAACAAACCCCACAGTGGATACAAATGAAAAGAATTAGCTTTGAGATGGCATTAATTAAATCTGTGTCTCAAATGGAGTGCTTGTATACAGTATTGAGTACATGCAGTTCAACTCCTTGGACAGTGTACCCAAACCAGCTGCATACTTCTCATCCCTGGTGGTTGCCAATTTCCAGTCAGTATGATGAACACGTGTTTACAGTCTTGTATGAATACCATTTGGTCTTTATGGATAGACGACTCCTTCATAATACCTGTAGCTCGTGGCACGTGGACACTGCAGTGCTAACTCAGTGCGCTGAGTGAGGCCTCACTTCCACTAATTTAAGTCGCTGAGCTGGACTCTTTGCTGTTGGTTACTTTAGAGGAAGTTTAGCTTTTGGAGAATGAACAGAAAGACATGGAGCAAAAGCCTCATACTTTTAATTTCATATGATCAGTGTTAAAGAAGGAAAGAATCACTCTTTTTGCTTTTCTTTTTGTGCTGATGCCCCTGTTACGTCTTATAACACCTGGGTCTTTTGGTCCTCACTCATTCCATCCTTCTCCACGCTGAAAAACTTCAGCTTGTCTTTCTTTGGTCCGTGCTTTCGCCCCACTTTCCTGATTGGCTCTTTGGCCTGCATACCATAGGAGTCCTCCATGACTACTCTTCCTCTGAGAGAGTATCTGATGTAGGACCAGGAGAGGACGGAGCCGCTGTAAGACCTAAAAAACACAGGAGCATTATTAGTTATTGTTATTACACAAGCATAAAAGGAAGTCCAACATAAATGGTGCTCGAGTTTCACTCAAAGACACATCAGCAGACAAGTATAAATCCACACCACGAAGAGCCACTGCAGCATTGGCTGATTTGATAAAGACTTATTACTGTTAAACCATTTGCAGTTTGTTATCTATCACAAATGCACTGTGCCCACCTCTCCAGGGACACAATACACCTGGGAAAGGTACACAACAATCATGCTGGACCAATGAACTGGACTTTGGACACCAAACTTGCTTGGGCAAGGTACAGGTAATCGAGTGTCATTACGCCCTAAGTTTGAATATGTTTATAAATGGATTCCCTGTTAGAGTACTCTCTGAGTTCAGCGTAAGTCGATGTGCGTGCACACACACACACACACACACAGGATCTTACCCATAATAACCTCTGTTCATGTAGTAGAAGATTTCTTTATAGCGGAGTGGATAGTCCCACATCTGGATGTCTGTCAGCTGACCATCAAAACCTGGGAAATCAATCACAGGCTCACCTGACCACACATACTGAACACACACACAGGAGACAGACATAATAGAGACAATGAGAGAAATTAAAGATGATTACATAAAAATAAGTAAGGTGCCTGTATTCTTTTAGAGTCTAAGCATTTATATCTGCAATGAAGGATTCATCGTCTCATCATTTTAACAATTTGTTTGTTTGCATTTGTTCTTTCTTTGGTTCTTCTTTTCTATCTGTTGTCATCTTTGATGATTCCCAGTTTGCACTGAGGTGATTTGCAACAGTGTGAAGCTACAGAAATTAAAATGAGCACCTCCAACAGACCCAGTAACAAAACATAACTCAGTACATCTACTCAAGCGGTTTACAGATGTACAGTTTTTCTTACAGAAGGAGGGAAAAACACATAAAACAGAAACACATGAAGCAATAACTTAAACATTCAAAATGTTTAAGAAAGTGGATGGAAACAATCCATAAGTGTAGTCTGCTATATCTGCCTATAAGCCGATTTCAACCCTGTTCTCACCTGAGACGGCAGCACCTTCCTGATGCTCATGTTTGAGCCGCTGAACATCTGTACCACACCCTTCCTGGTGTCCACAGTGAGGCACACACTGGTCCAGAAGTCCAATCCGATGTTTGGCCAGAACTTGATGAGGGGCCGCAGGTACACATAGTTGTAGTAACCGCTAAATGTCAGGCCATATGAGTTAGGGTTTGCCACCAAACTCAGAGGGGATCTGTTTGGACTGAGGGTGAAAAGCGGGAAGCCGGACTGTAAATTGTCAGCCATGTAACGCAGACACACGGACACACCTACAGGAGGAGAGCAGGATCACAAATTTACCAAAGAAGAGCAAAAACTTAACAGCTTCTATAGTTGAATCTCATCTGAACACATGCATACAAATTTATAACAAATTTGTAATAAATACAACATACACTTGATTTACCACATTTTTGTACCTATGTTGGACTGTACTCACCTCTAGTTGGACTCTCTGTTGTCCAGGGATAGGTCCAGCGACGGTTGGTGGTCCAGGAAGGAGTAGAAAGGGGGGAGTAACGAGTGGAGCCCCAGGGACTGGTGGTGGGAGGTGTGGTGGGGATCCAGGAACGGGTTTTGTGTCTTCTGGTTGGGTAATCAGTGGTAGAAGGCGAGACAGAATCATAATAGGGCGGGTAGAAGGTTACACCTCCATAATTACGAGACAAAGTGAACATCTTCCCTCTTAGATCTAGTGCAGAACTTCCTGGAGACAGAAACACAAACAAGTGGTCAACATGATATGAAAATTTCTTTTTACTCATTAATATAAGTGCTTTTATGAACAGTCCATCATCCAGGATGAAGGTGGACTAGAGCAATAATTAAAGCCAGGAATGTGACTCCAGCCTGTTTGAGACTGGACGGATGTGCGGTTTTAGATGCAACTGTAAGATGGAAAGGTGGCGCAGAGCACCTGGTGTGCATCTGCTAATTAACCTCTCTCACCTGAGGTGCAGGGCAGGAGGGGACAGAGTGTGTGAGCACAACAGGTAGCTGTGCTGCAAAGCAAACAGTCAGTGCTCTGCAGCTGGGCTTTACAGTGGAGCAAAGGTTATCTTCTGTTTTTAGAAGCTGCATAAATAAAGAGGTACGTGTGGAGCTCCAGTCCTCGCTGATGAGAACTCAGTGACACAAAGATATCAGATTTTCACTACTGTGACAAGACGAATTCACTTTAACTGCAGAGATATATCCTTAAACATCCTTAATATCGAGCAGCTTTTTCAGGAAGGGAGCCAACACTTTTTCACATTACTGTATGTCCTGAATGATTGGGCCCCAACATACAGCTCAGAGCATTATTCCACCAGAGCACTTGGCTCTCCGGCTGCAGCCATACTTGTGGTTTGCAGAGTTTGGAAAAGCAGCGTAGGAGTCAGACCCTTCAGCTGCAATCTACACAAAATAAAAGCAACAGCAAATCTGACTGCATATCACATGGGCCTCTTTAAATATTGTTAATAAAGACCATTGTTATAGTCCTTTGTCTTTACTGCATGCGCATGATTTTAATTAAGAAATATTTTCACTGCTGCAATTTTGGTAATAATATTTGCATTTAACCACATTCTTTTCTGTGTGTGTACCTGTTGTTCTTGGCCATGAATCTGGTTGTTCAGATGGAGTTGGTCCACCAATCACCTCCATAATAACCATCAGAAAGGGAACAAGAAGCAGCTTCATCTTTATGCCTGACACTGAGCGTCCCTGCAGTGAAGCGTGTGAGCGTCCTCGCTGTGTGGATGTGTTTATCTCTCTGCTTCCTCTCTGAGTCTGAGCAGGCTCCACTTCAGCTCTGTAACTTTCAGTTTACTGGTTCAGACGTCAGCAGCTGCTTTAAGTTTCATTTCTGTAAACAGAAACTCTCCCGAGTGTCCCTGTCCCCTCCTTTCCCCTCCTTTCAGTGTTGCAAGATTAGACAGATAGCAGCAAATGTGAAGTCACAGGGAGGTCACATTTTCTGTGTGTCCAGGACAAAGGGAGTTGAAAAAAAATCGGTACAGTTGTAATGAAGTGGAAAACCATATATGGAGTCTAAAACTGTGAACAGCAGGCTGCAAACACGCTTTTTAATGCTGTGAATTTGGACATTTTAATCTAATGGGGTTGACCAGGGACAAAAAACGCAGTTTCTGGCATTTAGGGACATTTCATTTTCACCCCTCCCTGAACCTGGTTATGACAGAGGCTTATTCACCCCCCCCCCCCCCCACACACACACAAAAGATAAATTATCTGTGGGTTGGGTTTATTGTTTATCTTTGCTCTAGTTAATATTTAATTAGTCATCTGCAGCTGTTCCTATAGTTTAGACACTGCCTACGTCTCTGAGTTTGCATGTATAATATGTAATACTTATTGTAATGTGTTTTTTTGTCCAAACTGTGAAGCATTTTATAACTGTGTGTTTTCAAAACTGCTACACAAATAAACTTCTTCTTCTTCTTCTTCTTCTTATATTAACTGTCTTTTTCTTGTATATATTTTCTCAGTCTTCCTTTGTCGTGATATTTTTGCAGCTGTGAGTTTCCTCGCTCTGTGCGTCCTGTATTTGCATCCCTTGCGACTTCTGGTATTTGGACTCTGATATTATTCCTGTGTGTTTTGGGCATTTTGGACTTTGTTTGCTTCCTAGACTATCAGCTTTGAAAGCTTCCTTTGAGTTTCGTGCCTCTCCTGCATCCTATATTTGGCTCTGCTAAAGTTAATCAACAATCCACACAGCACAGTGTGACAGAAACTCACTGCTCAAATACTTAAAAAAAACACCAATACAAAGGCAATGGACCTGTTTTTAGAATATTTGAGTAATTGATAATGTGTCAGTAATCCGGTTCAGTTCACTGTGCCGTAATTGTCTACATGGAGGAATCTATCATGAAGAGGAGCGTGTGATGTCTCATTGTGCTGTCCTGAACCGCAAACACACCTCAACCATGGCTGCAAGTTCAACACAGAGGTCATGACTGCTGTGCGGTATGAATACAGTCCATAACGGCTGATTCCAGTCTATTTAGACTAAAGTAACACTAAAAGATTGAGTAGCTCTGCTCACCACAACAGCTTTTCCACATCATTTAACAAGAGGTAAAACTGACACAAGAACCAATACTATATGGAAATTCTTAAGTTACTTTAGCTTTCATTAAATCTGTATGTGAGCTTTTACTTCCTCTACTCAAACCAGTGCTGAACTTTATCTCATATTAACAGCTTGCTGTGTCTGTAAATTTCATCTTTCACTTCCTTAAACTCGTCGCCCAAACTTTCACACAGAGCTCCAGAAACGTTTCTGAGTGAATATACCAGTTTACTATGAGTACATTAGTCAAGACACATTTATTTAAGAAAGAAGTCTGAGAGTATCAAGAAACATTTTGATGCAGAGTGATAAGTGTTACTGTTCTGTGCTGCTCATGTTGGCCCTTGCCTCAGCTTTTGATACTGTTGGCTATCACATTCTGCTCGGTAGGCTGAGGTGCTGGGTTGATGCATGAGGATCTGCATTTTCACTCCATAGGTTAACTGTCATGGATCGCTGTGTGGCAGGCAGGAGGAGGACCCAAAATGCAAAACTCACAGACACGGGGATGAACTCAAAAAATCACAGCTTTAATGCTGGAACGGCAGGATGTAGGAAATACAAAACTAAACTGGGAAAAGTAAACTAACACTCGCAGAGAGATACAGGGAAATCCACGCAGCATGAGGGAGAACGCGACACAGAACTGAGGGAGACGCAGACATAAATACACAGAGGGTTAACGAGGGAAGTGGGAGCACACGGGGAACACAGGTGACACTGATAATCATAACAAGACACGGCAGGAGTGAACAACACACTGGCGGGAGACGGGCAAAGTAAAACAGGAAGTACAGAGGTTCAGACAGGAGGAGAGAGTACGGGGAAAACACAGACATAACGGGCTGGGGAAAACATAGAATAAACACAAAGAGAGACGAGGGCTCATGACTACACAGAGGGGCACACAGGGGGTAAGAGTCACGAAGGGAAAACACTTAGGGAACAACACACCAGGGCAACTCAGGAAACATGGCCTTAATAAGGAACAAAATACATAAATACATGAAAACTAAGAATACTGGGCCAACATGGCCCAGGACCATGACATTAACACCATTTGGGTTTGGCATTCAGGTGTAGGAGATCTGGTAAAACAAAGTGGAGAGAGGCAGATTTCTATTTGCTGCAGTTTTTTTAAAGTTTACAAGCGTTGATGCTAGATCTCTGAATAAACTTAAGGAAATGTTGCCTCATCTTCTTATTTGTGTCACTCAAAAACAAATGTTGAGATGTAAAATCATCGCAAGTAAGCAACATATTTCAAACAGGAGCAGGAAGGTTTGAATGTGTGGAAACGTGAAGTTTTATCCTGCATGTGTGCGCGTATGTTGATGCTGCGACGATAATGATTCTCAGTACAGAATGCTAGAGAGCCTCATTTCATTATATTTCAGTGCGTATATTTACATCTGTGAAATCAGTAATGCAGCAAACAGATCGGTAAACTGATTGTTTCTGACACACACAGTTTTTGTAGGAGGACCACAAGTCCCACCTAACATGAAACATGAAAACAGATCGAGCGGTAACCAAAATAAATTTTTAGTTCCACATTTTTGTTCTTGAGCTTTTGTTTTGTTTCCTCTGATACTGGAGCATTTTGGAAAGAGGATATAAGATTCCAGAGGCTGTTTTCAAACCTTATGGCCACAGAATAAACTAATAAAGTAAAAGGGCAGAACTGTGAAAATGTTTTTATGACACTGGGTAGACTGATGTTATCTGCACGTTATCTAAAGACTCTTCATGTTGTATATATATTTTCTTTCATTTTTTGTTTTAAGGTCAGAAATGTAAGAAATAATATCTCTTCCTCAGCATCTGTGCAGACGGTTGTCACATCAGCTCGGCCTGTTATCTTAGGCAGTTTTGCAACAGTAACGAAGCTTTTTGGTACAATGACAGCCTTTTCTTGCTCTCTGGACATTTTAACTACACCTTTGTTCGAAAGTGTCTTACAGTGCATTGGTTCACCTGCCTCTGGTAAGGTCTTATTAAAAGCCAGTTAAAAACATCTTTTAAAATCAGCTTTTTATTAATTTCTCTTATTTTGTTTTTTTATGCATTGTTGGCTCCTACGACGTACTTATTAAGCACTCTGTAATTTTATATCTTGAAAGGTGCTTTATAAATAAAGTTTTACTTATTTACTTACTTGGAAAATAAATAACATGGCTATGTTAGAAAGAGAAATCCAACAGTGAGACAGGTCGGCTGAGGTTAGGCTGGAACACAAGACAGTTTGTGGCTAAGTTTATAAGATAAACCTTTATTAGTCCCACAAGTGGGAAATTTGCTTAAAATAAGCACTTTTTAGTAATACATTATAATACACGTGACTAAGAACATAATTAAATGTAATTTCCATGTATGTTATTTACAGTTACAATTAAATACCTACAAATAATTAAAGCTAGGCACACTAGAAATAGTTATACTGTAAGCAAATTATGTACTGCACAAGTACTTAACTTAGTATGCACTCAAGTATGTAATGTGTAAGTCATCTTCGGTAGTGAATAAGTAATTTTAGTAAGTACATGACTTCAGATGTTTTACAGGTAAGGAGAGACTATTCTGGAAGTCATGTGAAGTACTGTGTAAGTGATTTTAAGTTATGCATAAATTCATGTTTTATATGCGAATGAAGAAATTATTACATTGTAAGTAAATTTAGGTATTTCTTGGTAATTTTGGGGAAAAAAACAATATTTCACCATCTTACATAAACTGTGTATAGTAGGAGTATACTGAGCTTTTCAATGGTTTAACCTTGCCTAATGTCATGATCCGGAGTTTGTGACTCCGTGTTTATGTTTTAGTAGTTATTATTATTCTGGGTTTTGTTTTCATGTTCCTATGTGTTCCCCAGTCTGCGTGAAGTTTTTGTGTTGTGTCATTGCGTGTATGTGTTTCCTGTTTTATTTTGAAGGTCTGCATCTTATGTGAGTGTTTTCAGTTTGCCTCCCTAGTTAACCACTCCCAGCTGTGTCCCCCACCTGTGTGTGATCTCCCTGTGCTCTCTGAGTGTTTTTAAGTCTTGTCTTCTTAGTCGTTGCTGGTTCGTCTGTGTTGTTTCCCCTCGGTCTCCCTGCGTCTCTCCGTATGTATTTCCCCGGACCTCCCTGCATCTTCATTTCTGGTTTGTTTTGTTAGTTTTACCCAGTTTAGGTTTCCGGTTTTATGTTCACCCACCATTGCTGTTTGTACCCACTCCTGTAAATAAATACTCACCTGCACCAGAGCTGCCACCTTTTGGGTCCTTTCTACAACTCCACATGTCTGCCACACCGGACGTGACACCTAAATTCCAGATATTTTACTGCTTTCCTGTACACTCATATTTGTACGGTGATTGTGAAATTTTAAAATACATAAACAATTAAGTTGGACTTGGCTCTATCATTATAAGGCCACATAAGCCTGCAAACGTTGATTATATTGATTTTTTCTTGTAAGTTGGTAAGGGACAACAGTGCTAATCACATTTACATAGCAATATAAAAGCACAGTTCAATAACAGAATATCCAACATGCACATCAACATACTGAATATTAAATAGAGATGTAAAAAGGCAGGATTAATCCACTTCAGACTGCAGCCCATGCCCTGAAAAATAAAGGAAAATGTTTGTTTTTCTGTAAAGTTACCATGAAGCTGTTGATAACCGAAAAGTTTATATTTTCCACAATTTACAATATCATTTTCATTTTCTTACACAGTAAAAATGGCATTTTGTTTAATTTACTGATAATTTCTGTTTATTTAAGTCATAAAGTAAATTAGTGAATCAGTGAAGCCAACAGTGTCACTGCTCATGCCGACAGACTTCATCATGGAGATGAAAGCTTTAATTATTCTCCCACCAAAACTGATAATTTTGTTTAGATGTTTTGGAGGAATGATGTGCTCACTTCCTGAAGTGAAGCTTGTTTTGGTGTCAGCAGACTGTGCAGATTGAACACTCAGCACAACCTCAGTAAACAGCTGCTCTGAGTTTTCAGTGCTATCCTTGTGGCCCTGATCATCTGTTTTCAAAGTTTCTGCCAAAGGCTCTGGAAGTATGGTACCCATGTTGTCCAAAACAGTCTCCTCCGACACGTCAATGTTGGCATTCTGGGCGATCATTTGAAAGTGTTTCGACGCAGTTTCAATGATCTCTATAATGGCCTCTGGCAGAAGAGTCTTAGTGGCTATGTCGGGGTTTCCTGATTTAATGGAACGCCACTGTTCGGCTGTCATGTTTTCAAAAAAAGATTTGATGACAGGACAAACACGAGCTGCTGTCAGTTCCTTAATGTTCTCTGTATTTAGGAATTCTTTTTCAATTTATAATATTTGTATATTAGGCTGGGTTAAATGATTATTTGTTAGGTTTTGAGTTGAACGTGTCTTAAATGGACTTTCACGTTGAAAGCGTGAAAAATGTAAGTTCCAAGTTTGCTATTTCAAACACAGTTCCTGTCCTATTTATGGGTTTTGGGGCTGTAAGTTTTTTTTAGCCTGGAGTTCGCCTCATACTTCTTTCAGAAGCCAATTTTGGATGTTCTGTGAGCATACACAAATGCACTTCATGTTTAATTTCTTAGCTATGCGGCTAAATAATTTGTGAATGGTTATTTGAATGTAAGCTTTACGTACCGGATCTTCTAGTGCAAAAGGGTCCGGCTTTGAATGGGAAGATGCAACTGGGATGCTGTTGTCTGTGGTTCTGTTGTTGTCTGTGTGCCAAGTATTGCAAGCATTACGCTCAGACCATGTCTCTCAGCCTGGGTTTATAACCACCATCTCATGAGTGCCAAGAAAACTTTGGTCTTTCTTTTTATGTATGTTCTTCTGAAAAGATCAGGTAGAGTTTCAGATGCCATGCCCTGAGAAGCATATTTGTTGAGCATGTCTGTGAGCACCTGGGTATCATTAACAAGCTGCTCGAGCAATTCACTGCTTTCAACTTTACCCTTTCTCAGAAATTTAGCCCTGGTGTTTTTGGCAATGCGAAGAATTGTTGCTTTTCCAAATTGCTTCACAAAGAATATTTTGATCTTACCCGAGTTGTTTTCTAACGACTGCTTAAAATTTCTCTTGAAATGATGTAGGAGTGATAACTTTGCCACTCTCTGCAGCATTTTCAATCTCTGCCTCAACTGAATGAGTGAGCTGCTTTGCAAGAGCTCACTTTCTTCAGTTGTTTCTGATTGCACCTTGTTATACTGAGGATCCTTAGGTTGATCCAAAATTGGTAAAAACTCTTCAACAGCCTTTTTGATGGCAAATTCCACAGTTTTCAAATTTGCAGTATTTAAGCTATCCTGGGAGCCTATCATGGGTCTTTCATGTCCTTGATCCAGTTGATCTTTTGGACACTTTGACTATCTAAAGTTTTAGTGTCCTCCTCTGAATCAGTGAAGCAACGGGTATCAGTGCTCATGTTGAAAGAATTCATCTTGGAGATGAAAGTTCTAATCATTCTCCCAGCAAAACTGAGCATTTTGTTCTAGTGATGGGAATTCCAGCTCTTTTTAGTGAGCCGAGCCGAACCAGCTCTTTTGGCTCCCAACCGGCTTTTTAGGTTGTTTTCTTGCTTAATTTTAAATCATGCTTTTTATTTGTTTTTGTTTCTAATGTCTCTGTAAAGCCCTTTGAATCACCTTGTTGTTGAATTGTGCTATATAAATAAACTTGCCTTGCCTTCAGTTAATTTATTATCACCAACAATATAAAATTATAGAATTACTAATGTAAAAAAATGTGGTTTTATTTGTATATTTTTATATATAAACATATACAGTGGCCCCTAGAGACAAAGCAGAGAGTGAAAGAGAGCCAAGGACAACAATAAGAGACAACATCATCACATTAGAAAGGCATAGTAATCATCCACAATTATTTTCAGTTCCAGATGATAAAGGATTCAGAAAGTTTATTCATGCAGTCCATCCTATGTATGCAATTCCAAGCAAGAAAACACTCTACCCCAAAATCATCCCTGGCCTATATGACAGAGAATGTGCATATTCTTTTTGTTTTGCACATTTCAATTTATATTTTATTGTATTGTGGTTTGCAGTGTTTTGTGTTGTTTCACTTTAAATTTCTTTAAAAGGAAAAAGTTGAAAATTTAAATAGTTAAAAGTTGAATTGTAAATAGTTGGTTTTTGTATTTTATAATTTATTTATTACATTTTATGTAGTGTGAATAAATAAAAGTATGTTTACGGCGGCCCCTAGAGAAAAAAGCACGTACAAATTCCAAAACACATTGCTAGCATTAACTGAACTTCCAAAACAGAGCTACCTAGATCACTTAAATTACACAATTGAAAGCATATGTGTATGGTTTGTGTATTTATACACAAACACTCATATATATTCAAATAATTAAAAAAAAAAAAAGTTCATTTACCTGTTACTGCCACACACCAAATCTGGTCCTTGGTACTTCCTGGCTTGTGTAGCCACTAGGATCCTAGAGCACTTCCGTTGTGTTTTGCAGGTTTCACGTGCTTTGGAGTTTGTACGTGCTTTGTATCTAGTATACTTTTATTTATTCACTCCACATAAAATCTAATAAATAGATTATAAAATACATAAACCAACTATTTACATTTGAACTTTTAACTATTTACATATACAGTTTTTTGTTTTAAACAAATTTAAAGTGAAACAACACAAAACACTGCAAACCACAACACCGTAATATATAAAGTACGTTTTTTGTCTCTAGGGGCCACAGTAAGTATACTTTTATTTATTCACTCCACATAAAATCTAATAAATAAATTATAAAATACATAAACCAACTATTTACATTTGAACTTTTAACTATTTAAATTTTCACCTTTTTTGTTTTAAACAAATGTAAAGTGAAACAACACAAAACACTGCAAACCACAACACAATAATATATAAAGTACGTGTTTTGGAGTTTGTACGTGCTTCAGAGTTTGTATGTGCTTTGTCTCTAGGGGCCACCATAAATATACTTTTATTTATTCACTCCACATAAAATCTAATAACTAAATTATATAATACAAACAGCAACTATTTAAATTTTCAGCTTACATACATAGGATTCACTACATGAATAAACTTTCTTCTTTTTTTTTCTTTTCTTTTTTTTTTGGCCTGTCCCGTTTGGCTCTTTTGCCATCAGAATTGTTGTCTAAAGGCAAAGAAAGATGCCCAACGGATTTACTTTACCAAATTGACCATCCCAGCCTTGCCGTAATGGTCCATTTGATTCACCTTTTATTGTTTATTTTATTTTCACTTACTGAATACGGGACAGACTTGACTGGGGGAAAGAAGGGGAGAAAGAAAGAGGGAAAGAGAAACAGCTGAGAAGAGGGACGGGGGAGAAGGGCAAAAGACAAAAACCAACAGAACGGGCAGAGAAAAAAAAATGCATATATCAATCACCTGGATCACCTGCTGAGAAAGAAAAAAGAAAACAAGCAGAAGAGAACAAGAGTAATAGAATAAACAGCATCACAATGATATATGGGAATATGACAGTAAATACTAAATGTTAAACATTATTGTGCAGCACATAAGATCAACAGAACACAGTGTGCCTTGAGGTAGGAGCCAAAAAGGGTGTAGTTTGTGGGTGCGATCACCCGTGTGTACACCTGTGTGCATGGACGCGCTTGTTTTTTTTAAAAGGTTCCTTCATGTAATGATCTGCTAGAGAATCTTTAGGGATACGGGCCCAGCACTCGAGGCCTGGAGTTGCCTACCCCTGGTCTATATGATCTGGTCAGAGAGGCTGACTGCATCACCGCTGATGATGAGTACTAGCGGTTCTGAGACAGGAGAATCAAGCTCTTCAGGTTGAGGACCAAGATTCTCCTGTGTCGGGACCACATCAGTAGATGGTTCTGAGACTGGAGAAACAAGCTCCTCAGGTTCAGGAGCATAAAGAACGAGCTGACATTTTTCTCATGAAACCAGCGATCAGCTCAACAGACCCTCAGTTTACCTGCATGCATCCTCCTCCTCATCAGTCAGCTGTTTAACACCTGCTGCTAATTCAAGAAACACGCCTACGTTACCTAGTGATAGTAACTGGGCAGCCGGTGCTCGATATAAAGCAATGTCAGCGCATTTTTCTGCACAAGATAAGTAAATATAGTGTTTTCCCAGAGCTGCTGGA